>NW_022111372.1:75512613-75540518 GCF_000313985.2 Echinops telfairi
CAGTCTGCTTCCATGAAAAGTATAAGCTTGGAACCCTTATGGAGCAGTTCTACCCTGTTCTATAGGGTCACTCAACATCGGAATCAACTTGATTATGATGGGTTTAGTTTGTTTGGTACCAGTCTTGCCTCCCAAGTGGGAGCGATAGGTTTGACACCTAACTAATGAATCTGATGCACAGTCACCACTCAGCATATAAGGGGAGCCTAGAATGGAAGAAGGGTCCGATGTCCTTTGACAATCAGCGAAGGAAAACCCCTTAGAACACAAAGGTTTAATGCCTTTTGCATAGTTAATATGACTTATATGTGGTTGACTGCCTCAACTGTAGCTAACAACAAATGTATTTACATGCTTTTGGGGTTCCATATAGCAAATATCTTACGTGCACAAACTCATAACTTTTTATCGTGCCCACTGTGAAGCGGAGGAAACTGGGGCACATAGAGAAGACTTGCCAACACTCAGGATTCCGACTTGGGTCTGTGTGTCTCAGAACCTGTGTTTTTTGTGAAGTTCAGGATTCAGGCGTATCTTATTGTACTGTGCTTCTCTTGTTTGCACATCGCAGATGGCAGGTCTCTGACCAAGTGGATGCTTGTGGCTACTCTATCTCCAGCAAGAGCCATTTTTCCAACAGACACTTCATGTCTCAATGTCCCATTTTGGAAAATTTCACAAGTTTTACCCTTCTCCATAGCACTAGTGCATATTGAATAGATATAATATCACACATGCACAGCTTTTATAAGACATATGGTTTGCTTTCTGTGATATTCACTTTATAGTAGTGATGTGGAATGGAACCAGAAATAGCTCTGAAGTAATCATGTGTAATCTCTCTTTTGTGCCGCAAGATCATCCCACATCTAGGTGGGTTTTCTCAACCTTACCAGCTCCCTCTTGCCCTCTGCTTAGTGGACGTATAATGTCCTAATCATGTCCTATATAAATTTCTGATGACAAAAATTGGAATTCACGATACATATTTTTTCTAGGAGCATCGTAACTGAAATGTGTTTAGAGAATAGTAAAGAGAAAAGATGAAGAATCGGTCAAGTAATTTGAGATGTCCAGATTTGGGAAAGAGGGCCTAAGAATCATTCTGCCAGAAACAGAAGTATAGACATACAAAAATCATGTTGTTAGGTCCCATCCAGACTCATAGCAACCTTATACACAAAAGATCAACACATTGCCTGGTTGCGTCCTATCCTCACAATTGTCCTTGTTTGAGCCCATTGTTGCAGCCACTGTGTCATTCCATCTCACTGAGGCTCTTCCTCTTTTCCATTTCCCCTCACTTTACTCAGCATGATTCATTATGTCCTTCTGCAGAGACTTGTCTTGCCTGATAACCTGCCCAAAGTACAGGAGATGAAGTCTCAATATCCTTGTCTTTAAGGAACATTCTGGCGTCATTTCTTCCAAGACATATTTATTTGTTCTTTTGATAATCAAAGGTACTTTCAATATTCTGTACCAAGACCATACTTTAAATGCAGCAATACTTCTTCGGTCTTCCTTATTCAGTGCCCAAACTTCACAGGCAATTAAAACTATGACTTGGGTGGGTGTATTAGTCTGGGTAGACTAGAGGAACAAAGCCAGAGACACTCGTATTTGTATAAGAGCTTTGTTTACAAGAGCAATTAAATATTGAGAAAACATTCCAGCCCAGTCCAGAGCAAGTCCATAAGTCCAGTATTAGCCCATATTTCCAATACCAATCTATACATTCCTTTTCAGACTCATGAAACACATGCAATGACATTGAATGCAGGAGGATCACAGGCCAGTGAGTGTGGAAAGTCTTGTGGATCCAATGGAGGTAGAAGCATCTCAGTGCTAGCAGGGGTCTCCATGTGGATCCTTCAGCTCTGGGGCTCCAGCATAGCTCCATGTGTCTTCTCCACAAGATTTTCTTGCAAGGAGTGAGTGTGTGTCCTGCCTCCAGTGAGCTATTAATCTCCTTAGTGCCTCCAAATGAGGTCATCAAGCTGCACCCTGATTGACAGGCTAGACTCTATCTCTTCAATCTTAAATCTTAAATTGACAACAGATTATGTAACTACCACAGTCCAGCACATCTTAGTCCTTAAAGTAACATCCTTACTTTACAACATTTTAGAGGTCTTCTGCAGCAGACTTACCTAATGCAATATTTCATTTGATCTCATGACTGCTGCTTCCATGAGCACTGATTGTGGATCCAAGAAAGATGAAATCCTTGACAATTTCAATTTTTCACTGTTTGTCATGATATTCCTTATTGGTCCAGGTGTGAAATTGTTGGTCTTCTTTATATTGAATTATAATCCATATTGAAGGTTGTAATCCTTGATCTTCATCAACAAGTGCATCAAGTGCCGCTCACTTTTAGCTAACAAGGTATGTCACTGTAGGTTGTTAACAACCTTCCTCCAATCCTGATGCCAAATTCTTCTTCATATAATCCAGTTTTTCTAATTATTTGCTCACAGGTTGCACACAAATCACAGATCATAACAAATATGAAACAGTACCAGCTTCCCTTTTACAGATGGAAAAATAAAATTCTAGAGATTAGCAGAACCAAGGTTTATACCAATATTTCAACCACCTCCATCTTTATTCCTCCCTGACCACCATGCCCCCCCCCTCCCGCCAACTCACCAACCCGCCTCATCCTACATTCATAGCATGACAGGGGCCAAGGTTCCAAACACAGAGAGGAACAAATGTGGCTCACACTAAGGATACTTGAGATGAGAAGGAGCAAGCCTAGCTGTCTCACAGTGCAGTGCGGTTCTCCATCACCAGAGGCATCTGCATTACCTCTGGCTGCCATTTGCCAGGAAGGCTGCAGATGGAATTCCTGAGGTGGATGGAAGATTCACTCACAACAGTATCTAACAAGCCCAGTTCTGTGGATCAGTGTCTGCTTGGCTGCAACAGGATCACTTGAGCAGAGGCTGGGAGGATTTTCAAAATAGAAAGAATCTCTATCTGTAATCTGAGAGATTTGAGTTTAGTATGTTTGGGACGCTATGACATTATGTAATTTCTGAGGGACCTTTCCACACAAAGACTCTGTTGTAAGATTACTTTCTGTACCATGTTTCCTAATAACACCCAACTGTGATTATGGGACCAGGTCTTCATCTACTATGCACTGAATGTCACACTTGGCAACAAGGACCCGAGTCTCTATTACTTGCAGCCAAATAGAATCCTCACTGATAGAGCATTAAAATACTAGTTTTGAATCACATTCCCTATAGAACCCTACTATCTGGGACCAAGAAAATGGCTGGGCTACAGTAGAAACGCTGACAGGGGTCTTCTCTGAGCCAGGCTTCCATTGTCTTTAGTGTCTATCACTGCAATCACTAGACCCATGATTTCATCAAGACAACAAGTGGTCCCATTCTACTGGTCAGAAAGAATGAAAAGAGTGTGAAATATTACCAAATAAATATTCCTTCTATATGGAGGCCAAAGAATGACATAATAGCCCTCAAGTAAAGAAAAGTAGGGCTGAAGAGAAAAAAGCAGAATAAACAAGTGTCTGTCTAGGGTACACCAGAATGGGTATGGTATTAAAAGTAACCTCTAGACAATTGTCAATACCATGTTTATGTTGTGAAGTGTATTTGATCCTAGTATAACATCCTCTAAATTAGGTAGAGTTCTTTACTTTTTGAGGGGGGGATATTTGGAGAGGTCGTCAGGGTTATGCAATGCAATTCATGGCACTTGTATTCCTGAAGGTGTAGTTCATGGAAACTTTGCTCACTCTTCCCCAAACTCAGATTTTTTAAAACTTTTCTCTGTAAATTTTTGTGTTATAGTTTCTTGATAATAATTAAAGAAAGAGGTAATTTCAAAAAACCCTTTTTGTTTTGTACATACTAAGCATTGGAACATAGCAAATCATAATTCTATTATAGTATAAATAACTACAACTAGAAGGTCATGATTTTTTTTTATCCCTGATTAAAAGAGATCTGTATATATATGGCCAGGCCATCAAGTTTGCTGACGTGGAAACTCAAAGAAACCAAACTTACTGCCGTTAATCACTGATGATTCGTGGTGGCTCTATAGGGTAGAATGGAACTTCCCTTTGTGTTTCTGAGGCTGTAAATCTTTACAGGGGAAGAAAGCCTCATCTTTCTCCCATGGAGTGGCTGGTGGGTTAAAACTACTGATCTCATAGTTAGCAGTTCGTTGTGTAATCCACTATGCTACCTAACAGGGTTAATTACTAAAGTAGAGGGTTAGCAAATATTAAAGATGCCCACAATGAGATAGATTGACACAGTAGCTACACCAATATATTCAAAATGTACGAGGAATCTTGAAAAAACTCATGAAAAAATTCCATTATCTGTCAATTATATATATTTTTCCTACAAGCTATTTGAATCCCCTTGTATAATGACCATGAAGATTATTCAAGACTAGACAATGCTTACTTCTCTTTTATATAAAGCAACCATGATTTAACTCAAAATGAAGAAAAACTAGAGAATTGGTCATTTCAAGATGGTCAACCCCCAAATTCCATGGACCAGCTAATCCGATGGAGCCAGTATTAAATAAATAGTTTCACCAAAAACATGGCTTTTACCCTGGGATCCTCTTTAGAAATAAAATAGAGAAATATTTTGCTGACTTATAATAAACAGGCAACATTTTTTACCCCATTACAAAATTTGTCTTCAGGGTAAAATGCCCATGGGTAGGACTTTGGGGTAAACTTTATTCACATCCCCATTTCCACCTGGTCCCTTCACTCAACAGCCCCAGCAGGAATGATCTTTGGAAGGAACAAATATGGGTTAAAAATAAAATCTTAAGAGGCTGCCTCTCCCTGCTGGGGAAACTTGAACCCTTGGTGCTGCCATTCTTACAAAATGTGCTATCTGATTACTTCCAGAATGCATGGCAGGACAGGTTGGCCATGAGGTCTCCTATTGTCAGGGAGGTTAAAAAAAAGTTCTCTGAGGCCCTAGTACCTCCACATATATCAAGCTGAACAAAGCAGCGTCTGGTGATTTCTTTGGTGTCTCCAATATGTGTACTTTGTTCCTGAGCAAAGATCTCTGTTCTCTCTACCCTCTACTGTCCGGTTTTGTAGGTAGTCCCTCCTCTCTCCTGACTGCCTACACTCTGCCCTGAATTACTTCTGCCCCAGTCAAATGTCATGGGAGGCTTGATCCTTCTCTCCCTTGTTTCTAAAGAGAGAACATCTGAACTGATGCCCAAGTTTTAGGCACTGTTCTTCATAATCCTCCAACCTGAAGCTTCTATTACATGCCTCTTCTGCTCCACGCCTGAAGCACACTAAATTTAGAGGCGTATCACATTCCATCTCAGTTGAGTTTCTTTTCACTGGCAGGAAGTTTGGCTCTGGTTCGTGGAGGTTCCTTATCGGTCGTGGCATTTTGCTCACTGAGTAGGCATTTCAGAAAAAAAAAAGAACAATATTTAGTCACTGGCTATCCTGACTTCTTACTGCACTCTTCCTTGTCCCTGTCCTGCAGTTCCCAAATGCTCCTCCACCCCAAACAGCACAAATATGAGATTGGTTAGAAATTTTAAAAAAAGGTGAGCTAGATCTTAGAATGAGAAATCCTGCTGCCGTTCACGCCCACCTCGCTATATTCCCTGTTAGCGTAAAGAAGGAAGAGAATCCTGTTGTCAGCTGGAACTCAGGAGCTTCCATCAAGAAGACAGGATTTCTGCCTCCACGGACTTAAACTGTGTTTCTATTCATCCTACGAGGAGTGCTAGTGGCATAGTGGTTATGCTTTGGGCAGCTAGCTGCAAGGTCAGCAGTTCAAAATCACCAGCTGCTCTACAGAACAAAGAGGCTTTCTACTCCTGTAACAATTTAAAGTCTGGGAACCCCACAGAGGGCAGTTCTACCCTGTCCTGGGCGTTGCAGTGAGTCAGAATCAACTTGGTGGTAGTGAGTTTGGATTAGATTATTTTGGGTGTTCATCCTCTATCCTACCCAAAGAAATATCTGAGCCTTTCTCTCTTCATTCACCTACAAACCTTACTTTTTATTTAGCTACTTGTTTAAAGATGAGAAAATGCTGAAGTATGCACACACCTGTTCTCATGAAGATTTAATTTTAAAAGTTTACTCCCAAACTGAGCCTTGGTGGTGTAATGTTTATGCTTTAGTCTGATAACCACAGGGTCAGCAGTTCAAAACCACTATCTGCTCTGTGGGGTAGTTCGGGTCGGGTGCGAGTGGGGCTAAATATAAAAGACAAAGCTTTTCTATTCCTATGAAGAGTTACAGTCTTGGTAAAACACAGGGCCAGTTCACCCTGTCTGGTAGGGGTGCTATGAATCAAAATCAACGTAATGGCAGTGATTTAGGTTTCCCGTTTGAGTCTTTTTGACTATTCAACAAGTTTCTATTCACCAGTCTCTCCAATCAGACCCTACAGCAATCCTCCTTCAGAAAAGGACCATACGGTTTCTATAAGTTATCAGAAAGCAATAGTGAGGTTTAGTTCTGTTTCATCTGAGTGGAATCAGTGTTTTACATGTACCTATACTACTTACTAAATGCAATACGTAGAACATTGTCATGTCTGCTTCTGACTCATGGCCACCCCATGCACAATGGGAAAGGTGTCTACATTCCATTACAACTGATAGATACCACAATTAGAAGAAGAAAACTAAGATATGCCTTTGACTGAGATTTACCATATTTTAAATTCCAGGTGGCTTTTTTATAAGTGCTCGTTTTAGTACTGCATCTAATTATCCATCAAAATAAAACAAACCATTCTATCTCCATTTTTTAAACAATTAGTTAGAGACATCATTTCCTATCACTGTTTTTCTGATAGGTTAATTTGTAAAATACAGAAGTAAGTTTTGAGTCCACTACTGCAAGTTACTTTGTCAATTGACAAAAACCGAAACTGACTATCGAGACAGACTGCCAAGAGTGGATCCAACATCTTGCTAGGTAAATATATCCCGGGCTCCTTAACAACCGTCAAAATCGAGTGTCAAAATACAAGATGTCTGGACCTCACGCGGTTCCCTCACTGCTAAAAGTCTGATCCAAAATAGAAACTTCAAACTCTGATTTCCTCCTAAAAAGAGAGCCATTTCCTGCTAAAAACGACTCTCTAGCAATGCTCTGAAGCAAAGAACACAGACATTGCACCTAAAATGATCTTTCAGCCAACGAACTCAGTCCTTCCACACAGCAAGGAAAAGTTACCAAAGATTGGAGCAGGGTCACAATACAAGGAGTTCTCACACTTTCCCCCCCTTTCACCTTAGCATTGCCAGAGACGCTAAAACTTTTAAAAGTGCCTCTTCCCCGCGGAAAATCAGATCCCAAGGAAGGGGTGCGGGGGCAGAGAAGATTGTAACATCACACCAAATAGTCATGATTTTTTTCACGAATGCCTGCCCTGGCTCCCCCGCGCGCATCCCCACCTCCCTTCAAGGCACACCCCCAAACACACCCTGGACCTCTTGCAAACAACAGCAGGCAGGAGGCTTCTAACGCGGGGGCGGGCGGGGAGACACCAGACCGAGATGCCAGTCCCTACCTCTGGGGTCCGCTGCCCAGAGCGGCGGCGGGGCGCGGGCTGAGCGCGCGATCTGGGCTGCAGGCGGCCCTGCTCTGAGCCCTGCGGGCGGCCGGGGCCGGCGGAGAGCGAGCAGGCCCAGCCCGCGCTCACCAGCTGCCCCCGTCACATTTTCCAAGTGCCGAAACGCAGCCAAGGCCCTGCCCATGCCTGAAGCATTTCCTGCACTGCATTCCCGGTCCTTTGCTGACTGCTTGGAAACTGCACGCTCTCCTTCAGTGGGCTTTGTCCGCCCAACTCGCAGCTACTGGGCCGGCTCCAGCTATCAATGGGAAACACATGTGTCAGCCCCAGGCTAGCTCCCCTGCACCAGCGCCTGTGGGGCCGCTGGGCTCACATACACAACCAGAAAGGAAACCGCTTCTAGAACCCAGGCTGATGTTTCAGTTATGCTCCACAAGGGCTCTGCTGATGCTCAACACTGCCCCTTTGTAAAACGCTCCTTCCACTCAGAGCCCCAGACTGACCCCTGGTACCCCGAGTGAGTTCTTGCCAGTCCTGATAAGGAGCCTATGAGAGCTGAGAGATAGGGATTCTAATTTGATCTCCCTACGTGCTGTTGCCTAAGTCTTTGCTGGAAATTTCAGTGGCCAGAGGGGGAACAATATTTTTAGCATTTTCAGACTGGTTCAGCACTTCAGAGTTGTCCCCTCATCCTGATAGGTACATCTGTCGCTGCTGCAACTAAAAATAATGCAATTATTTTTCAGGTACTTTTGTTGCTCAGTGCTCCTCTCACTATGCGGGTCCCCAAAGGTAACATTTTACAGGCTGTTGGAATCTACATGGTGACGATGAGGAGTAGCAAGCAAAAGACAGTGTGCCTTTAATGAGATGGTTTCTTAATTCTGTGAACCTGTGTCTGTTTCTGGATGACACTCCACCAAGAGCTCAGGTGTGCATTCTCCTGGGTTTGGGGGTCCACATTTGACATTGCGTCTCTCCATAAAGCAAAAGGAAATCCCAGAAGACAGGAGAACACCCCTCTTTTCCCGCACTGAAAAAGTCCCATAGCTAAAGAGCCAAAGCTAAGTTGTCAAGGTAACATTGTAGAACAGAAATGATTTAAAGAGAGAGCAGCATTTGTTTTGAGTTTCCCTTCCCCTCAAGGAATCTTTTTTTTTCTTTTGGACTAACATTTTACTTCCAAAAGTCACACCCCTTAGCAGTTTATTCTAAAGAGTTGGGGCTTGCCAGATTTTAGAAGTGGTACGTGTTATTATGGTACGTGCCTGAGAGTCTGTTATAATATTAATAATAGGATTTGGTGGGGTCTTGGACTTAGCCTCAAGTTGCAAGGGGCAGTATCAATGGGATAAAAGTACATATAGCCTTGGGATAAGGAATAGTATGTGTGAGTGTGTGTGTATGTGTGTGTGTGTGTGTGTGTGTGTGTGCAAGTCTAAGGCCAGGATGCAATTATAGTCAGAGAACCTTAGAGTAGAAAGGAACCCCAGGGACTGTCCTATCTAAATTGTCTCTACCTTTCATTATACAAAGGAAAATGGAACCTGAGACGGAGATATGTCTTTCCCAGAGTTACAGAACAGTTAATGCCAGAGCAGAGGCAAGAACATTGGACTCTTGCAATTGTGCTTGAGCTGTCTCTCGCCCAGCATCATGTGGTATCATGCAACCTCCACGAGAGTTCCATTTCTCATCAGAAAAAGTCAGTCGCCATGGAGCCAATGCCTGGATGACCTCATGTATGTCAGAGTAGAACCTTCTTCCAGAGGGTTTTCAAGGATGAATTCTTTTTGGAAATAGACAGGTTGGCCTGGGTTTAAACTTAATGCTATCATTTGTTGTAGCCCTCCTATACTATGCCTTGACCTCAGTTTCCTCATCTGTACATAAGAATGAATTCTATAAAGCAAAATTTATATCATAAAATTATTGCAAATTTGGTAAAATAATCCACAAGTAGTGTGTTTATTACAGGCTCTAGCATGATACCAAATATACCAAACCTACTACCATCTTGGAAGAAGTATAACAGGGATGTTTCTTAGAGACAAGGGTGGCAAGGCTTTGTCTCACGCGCTTTGGACATGTCAGTCCCTGAAGAAGGACACCATGCTAGGTACAATAATGGGACAGTGAAAAAGAGGAAGGCCTTTAACAAGATGGCCTGACACAGTGGCTGCATGTTGTACATAAGGTCACTATGAATCCGAAACAATTTGACGGCACCTACCAACAACTACCATTGAGTTGTGTCTGACTCATAGCAACCTTATAAGTATTCATTAGTATCAGCTTTTGTTTTGTTTGTTTTAATTGAGCAGCAGTCAGATTTTTTTCCTACTTCAAAGCAAAACTGACTTTCACATTTAGTGTGAGTTCTTAGTATAAGCAATTTTATTTCCCTAGTTAACTTTTCTGCTACTTTACCTTGTTATAGATAATAGGTGCCTATCCCTTTAAACACAGGAAACCATTTTAATCCCTTTTTCTAACATTAAACAGACCAAACAGCTACTTTTTGTCTGTCCCTAAATGTGACGCTTTCCTCAAGATTAACTCACAGGAAAGGAAAACAGTTGATTAGAACTTAGTGGTTAGTTATGTGCGACTGAACTACATACCATCTCCAGAGAACTGGACATCCCATACCATAAAAGCTCAAAATCACCATTCTGGAAACAAAACACCATTAATAATTTCAATTCCTATGTTTAGAAGCTGCTCTTCCTATTCGGTGCCATTGAGTCTGTTGTCACTCAGTGATTCTATGTGCAACAGAACCAGACACTGTCCCATTCTGCACCATGTTTCAATTTAGAAGGTCCTAAGTGAACACAATCCACCACCAAAAACCTACTGCCCTCAAGCCACACCTCGCTCATAGGATCCAGCTGTTGCTGCTAGGTGCCATCAATTCCGTTCTGGCCAATAGTAACCCTTGGTACAGCAGAACAAAACTCTGCCTGGTCCTACACGCTCCTCACAACTCCTATGTTTGAGCGCATTGTTGCAGCCACTATGTCAATCCATCTCCTTGAAGACTCTCCTCTCTTTCACTGCCCCCTTCTTCTCCAGGACAACATGTTCAAGGTACATAAGACAAAGTCTTGTCATCCTTGCCTCTCAGGAGCACTCTGACTAGTAGGGTCCAGTAGCATTGCATAAATCTTTGTGGAAGCATGCTGCCTCATCTTTCTCCCACACACCAATGATGCAACAACAACAGTCCCACATTAAGGAGACAATCTTACTGAGAGAGAGCTGCTACACATTCTAATGGAACACATTCCTATCTGGGCTTTCACAGTCTTTGCCTTAGAAATAATTGTACTGCCGTTTCTTTATCTATTCTTCCAATGTTGGGTATTTGGGTTGCTTCCAATTCCTTGATATTTTGAACTGTGCTGCTATGTTGTGTCTCATTTCTTTTGGGTATGTGCCTAGTAGCAGTATTGCTGGATCGTATGGGATTTCAGTTCTGTTGCTTTAAGTATCGTCAGATCATTTTCCATAGTGGTTTTTAGTATTTACAAGTCCATCAACAGTGTTTACAAGTTCCATTCGCTCTCCAACCACTCTAGCGCTTGTTGCTTTCTTTTTTCTTTGTGAATTGGGATAGCATTGTGGGTGGAAGGTGGCATCTCATTATGGTCTTAATTTTTATCTCCTGGATAGCTACTGGTCATGCGCATTTTCCATATGTTTGTTAGCCATTTGTACTTCATATTTGGTGAACTGTCTGTTCATGTCTTTTTCCCACTTCTTAATTGGGTCGTTTGTTTTTTGTACTCTTCTTGATATGAGTGAACTATTGAATTGTATTATATGTGAATGAAGTGCCGATAAAACTGTTAAACTATTTGTTACAATTGTTCCACCAACAGCTATTTATTAATTATACCTGTGTCCAACTTCGTCTTGGAGAGAAATAAAAAGTTCTTCTTGATTCCTAGTTCTTTACAATTTTGTCAGTAATCAACTAAAACAACAACACAAAACCACTGGTCCTGAGGTGAGAAACCTGGTATACTACCCACTACCATAGCAGAGTATCAAAGAGCCCCCAAAAGCCCAGGAGTCTTAATATTATTCATCCGTCAAGGGAAATTATGTACTGATACATGCTAGGACATGGATGAACTTTGAAAACATTAGGTTGTAAAACACAACAGCCACAGAAATGACAAATAAAATATGATTTCACTTATATGAAATATATGGGAAATATTGTGGATTTCAGGAAGAACAAACAAATCTGTCTTCGAAGAAGTACAGCCAGAATGCTCCTTGGAAGTAGGATAGCCAGACTTTGTCTTGTGTACTTTGGACATGTTATTAGGGAGATTAGTCCTTGGTAAAAGGACATCGTGACTGGTAAAGTGGTGAGGCGCCAAAAAAAGGAAGACTGTTGAGGAGACAGATTGATATCAAGGCTGCAAGAATGGGCTCAAACTTAACAATTGTGAGAGCAGCACAGGGCTGGGCAGGATTTCCTTCTGGCGTGCGTATGGTCACTCAAACTTGAAACCGAGTTGATGATGCCTAACAACAGCAAACTATGTAGTAACATGCTCATCCCTGAAACAATCTCTAGGGGGATGGAATTCTCAGGTTGGGCATGTTTGGTGCATAGGACCTCTCTAGAGGCAAAAGAAAAGGAGTCTGCTCTACTTGCACCATATGGACTGAGTAGACTTATTAGGGGATTGAGAAAGAGTGGTAGGCAGACACTACCCCCTTGTCTACTATATGGATGTCTGGGCACTCACAGCATACTGTTTCATCTTGTCCACGGATGGTCCTTTAAGAAAAAGTATGAGATCACATTTAATTAACAGACCGAAAAAGTATTTATTTTATCTAGACCCCAAACAATTGAATTAGAGTTAAACTGGTGGCAGATAATTACACAGGGACATTAAGCCATCCTTCCATTTGAGGCTTCATTTTCATGACGAACACCTAGAGGGAAATGACACTCCCCTGCTTTGGCTCTCCCAAATAGAGAAAATGGACTGCTGATTTTCAATCGCCAAGGGCAAAATTGCCTGGTTGACTTTGAAGAGACTTTTCTGTGGAGGGACTCTAGACAAGGAAGTTTGTCTCCATGGCAAGTCAATGACCCAAACGTCTATCTCCAATGACTAGAAGCAGTTTTTAAATTGGTCACTCTCTGTTTTGGAAATTCAAATATATGCATGGTATACAAGAAAGGATTCTCAAACTAAGCCGTTAGGAGAAGGAATTAACCTATTTGATAATAATATAACTGTAACAAAACATATTACAAATACACCTTTCTTAAAAAACAAAATTAACTGAACTGGATGAAATAAACACTTCTACATTTAGTTAGCTGACTGCATGCAGTCTTTCCTTTCTATGGAAAACATGTTCTTTTATACTTTTATTGTGGGTTGGGTGAAGGTTTGTGGAGCAAATCAGTTTTCCATTCAACAGTTCCCACATCTCTTATTTCATAGCATCGATCGCAATGCCCACAATGTAATATCATATCAGTTATTCTATTTCTTCCCCGTATTTCCTATTTCTCCATTTCTTCCTACCCTTTCCTGTCTCTGAATGTTGTCATTGGACCGAAGATGAACTCATTTCTTAGGCACAATCTTCTGCCAAACAATAGAGAGGTCTGCATTGGTGAACGATAACACGAGCAATGTATGTATTCCTGAAAATAATCATTTGCGATCAGTGCAAAATATTGATCAGTATCTTTGTAATATTTTCTGATCTATGATTTCTCATTGTGCTATACCTTTATGAAGTTAAAAATCTTTCAAATATCACATTTAAATTTAGAAATAAAATTTGATGATCGCTAAAAATGGTCCCGACTCTATGCTAGGCACTGAGGAGGCAGAAATAAACAAGACCTGTGTTTCTGGGAAGAAATCATAGTGTCATTGATGTTTATTTTCACAATCCCTGTGGTGTAGTTAATTACTTAGTATGGTCCTTATAGCCAGTGTCATCCATTTTTAAAAATGTATTATCAATCCTGGCCTTTATACCTATAATTATAGTTCTATTTTGGAGTTTTTTGCCTGTAATGCTAAAAAGGCCGGATTAAGGTGAAATATGTCCTACGTCCCCACCTTACTTCACCGAAACAGAACAAAACTTCAGTGTCGTCAAGCTGATTCCAACTCAGAGCTTCCCTAGAGGACAGGGTTCAACTGTCCTTATGGCTTTCCAAGACTGTAAATCTTTATGGGTGTAGAATGCCTTGTCTTCCTCTTGTGGAGAGGTTGGTGGTTTCAAACTCCTGACCTTGAGGTTATCAGTCCAATGTATAAATCATCGTGCCAAAGTAACACCCTTAGTTCCTTCAGTGGTGTGCTCTATAAAGAATGCTAAAACAAGAAATAATTTCCTCCTGTAAGTTATTTTCGTAAGAGGTAAACCCTTACTACTTGATTTAAGAAAGTAGAAGACCTGGGTTGCAGAACTGGCTGATATTAGACCTGGCAAGGCGAATGTGTTTAGAAGTGATCCGTATGTCCTCTAAATGTTAGAAATCAGAAGGCAAATCCAAACTGCTATCAAGGCTGCCCACCTCTTGTATATCAGTTTGTTGTACTTTGGTGCCTTTTTGCTGTGATGCTGTAAGCAATGTCACTGGTATTTCAAATACCAGAATCACTCAAAGTTAATAGGTTTCAGCAAAGATACCAGACTAAGAATAGACTTCAAAGAAGAAATAGGCTGTTGGTTTCAGGAGAATTAACCACTGGAAACATTATGGACAGCAGCAAAACACTGTCAGATTCTGCAAAGTTCATGACTAGGACCAGAACACTATGGGAGACAGTACCAGATTAGTCCCGTAGGCTAGAAGACACTCAAAATATGACTGAAGAAGAACTGCCTTCTCCAAGTAGAGTTGATCACAATGACTCTGATGGCATAAAGGCTTCCTGAACTTCCTTTGCTGATGGGGCATGACTTGAAATGAGAAGAAGCATGTAAATGAATATTAATAGTTGGAACTTAGACTGTAAAGATTACATATCTAGGAAAACTGGAAAAATTGAATGCTTAAAGATCGATATGCTAGGTGAGTGAGCTGAATTGAACTAGTATTTATTATTTTGAATCAGAAAGATCATATGGCTTACTATACTGGGAATTACAGGTTAAAGAGGAATAGCATTGTATTCATTATCAAAAAGGATATTTCAAGATCGAGTTGAAGTACAATTCTATCTGTGATAGGATAATGTCTATCCACACACAAGGAGATCCATTCTACATTTCTTATTCAAATTTATGCACTGACCACCACAGCTAGTTATGCAGAAATTGAAGAATTCTACCAACATTTTCAGTCTCATATTAATCAAGCAAATAATCAAGACATATTGATAATTAATTAAAATCCAAAAATTGGAAACATAGAGGAAGGAAAGTATTTGGAAGTGTGCGCTAGGTGATAAAAATGAAGCTGGAGATCACATGGTTGACTTTCCAAGACCAAGGGCTTCTTCATTTCAATTCCCTTTTTCCAACAACGCAAGCGGTGACTATACGTGTGGAATTGTCCAGATGGGATACATAGAAAATAAATTGACCTCAAGACGAGATGGAAAAGATTACTATCATCTTCCAAAACAAGGCCAGGGTCTCACAGTGGGAAAGACCATCAATTGCTCAGCTGTAAGTTAAGCTTGACCTTGAAGAAAATTAAAACAAGTCCACCAGGGTAAATATGACCTTGAGTCTATCCCACCTAAATTTCGAGAATATTTCAGCAACAAGTTTGATATATTTAACACTAATGGCAGAAGACCTGATAAGCTGTTGCTGATGTCACATATATCAAGAAAGCAAAAAGTCAATGAAAAGATAAGAAAGAAAATTTCAAAGTGGGTATCAGAGGACACTCTGAAACATACTCTTCATAATAGATTAGCTAAAGCAAACAGAAGAAATGATGAATTCAAAGAGCTGGGCAGAAAATGATAATGGACAGCTCAAGAAGACGAAGTATAATGAATTTTATTATAATAAAATCCAAGTTTCAAGTTGCAATATTGGTAGATTCTATGGGTAAAATATTGAACAAGGAAGGAAGCATATAAAGAAGATGGGAAGGTAGTCATGGTACCAAAAAGAACTCGTTAGCACTCAATCATTTCAATAGGTAGCATATGATCAAGATATAATGAAGTTGAAGGAAGAAGTGTAAGCTGCACTGAAAACATTAGCCAAAAACAGACCCATGGCATTGATGGAGTGCCCATTGAAATGTTTCCACAAGCTGATGAAGCAATAGAAACACTCACTTGTCTCTGGAACACAGCTATTTGGCCAACTAACTGGAAAAGATACATATTTGTACCCACTTCAATGAAAACTGATCCAACAGATTGCTCCAATTAGAGAACACAATCATTGCAATATAAGCAAGTAAAATGTTGCTGCAGATCATACAACAATAGTTGCAGTAGTACATTGACAGGGGTCTTACAGATGTTCAGGCCAGATTCAGAAGAGAATGTGGAAGAAAGGATATCAATGCTAAGGTCAGGAAGATCTGGCTGAAAGCAGAGATAACTAGATGACATTTGCTTGTGTTTCATTAACTATGCAAAGACATTTGATTGTGTGGATCGTAACAAACTATGGATAGCTTTGAAAAGAATGGGAATTCCAGATAACGGCATTGAGCTCATGAGAATCTGTACATAGATCAAGTAGCAGTTGTGCAAACAGCAACAGGGAATACTGAATGGTTTTAAATCAGTAAAGGGAAGCATAATAGTTGTGTCTTCTCACCATACTTATTCAATCTGTCTGTTGAGCAAATCATCAGAGAAGCTGGATTATATGAAGAAGAATGTGGCATCAGGATTGATGAAAGTCTTATCAATAATCAGTGATATGCAGATGACATGGTCTTGCTTCCTGAAAATAAGGACTTGTATACTTGCTGATGAAGATCAAGGATTTCAGAATTAAGTGTGGATTAAAATTCAATGTAAAGAAAACCCAAATCCTCAAAACTGAACCAATAAGAAACATCATGATAAATGGAGAAAATTTTGAAATTGTCAACAATTTTGTCTTGCTTACAATCCAGAGCCAATATTCATGGAACCAGCATTAAGAAAATCAAAGGACTCATTGCACTGTGTAAATCTGCTATACAAGACTTCTTTAAAGTGTTGGAAAGAAAAAATGTTGTTTAAGGGCTAAGGTGTGCCTGACTTAAGCTTTGTATTTTCAGGAGCCTCCCGTGCATGTGCAAACTGGAAATTGGATACAGAACAATGCAGGAGAACTGATACATTTGGACTATGATGAATAGTGGAAGTACTGTGGACTGCCGAAGAACAAACAAATTGGTCTCAGAAGAAAGTAAGTACAGCCAGAATGCTTGAGGAGGCAAGCATGCATGACTTTGTCTCCTGTACTCTAGGCATATTAAAAGGAGGGATCCATCCCTGGAGAAAGTCAGCATGCTTGATAAAATACAGGGGCAGTGAAAAAAAGGAAGACCCTTGATGAGATGGATTGGCTCAGTAGCTGCACCAATGGCATCAAACATAAAAGCTATTGTGAGGACGGTAAACAATCTCGCCATGTTTCATTCTGTTGCACGTAACGTGATATGAGTTGGAACTGACTTGACAGCACCTAACAGCATCAGTGCCCCAAACATGGGCAGACAGTTCCTTCTCCACTGAGTTCTGTAGAAGACAAAAGCTGAGTTAAGCTATGAATACTTGCCAGATAAATGTTACCACCCTAAAAAGGCACCTTCCTCTGAACTTGGGGAGACATCTTGGTGCATGCCTTGGCCTGGCCAGCTTTGCTGTGAGTAAGAAGAAACTTCTAGATTAAAGTTTGGAATATAGATTTGGGACTTGCGAACCATTTCTTTGGAAGTCTGTGAATTTTTGAGGCATTGTAGTAAATTGTGCAACCCTGGGATCTAAGGCAGAATGCTGAGGGGAAGGTGAGTGATATCAGAGATCATGGAGTATTATAGCATTTTGGAAAGCTGGCCATTTGAACATCTTTAACCTCTACCTCATTGGGACCAGAGTTGTGGTGTTCCTTCCAAAATGATTCATTTTCGTAACCATATTAGTGCTCAAATGAATTGCCATCCTTATTCCATAAGCAGTAAGTGTTCGATGCATACATTCTAAGCTAATTATGAGCTCCCTGAATGAGACTGACTATTTTAAACCAAAGTTCAACCTCTAGATTCCAACATCAACAGCAGTAGTCAGACACCAAAATATCAAGGACTGCCACATAAAGGAACATCAACATTACAGGGTTTATGTTTTGAATAATTATAAGGAACTCATTTACATATGTGGAAGAGACATACTAAGGTGGGTACATCCACAATTAGTGATGTAGATCACTATGTGTTGGGCACATAATGATTGCTTAATAAATGTTTATTACTTTTCTAATCCATCACCTGGATGCCAGTCAATCGTGCTATGGTGGCTTTTATGTTGCTACATGGCTGGAATTTATGCCACTACTCTTTAAACACAATAGGGTTACCAATTGTAAAAAAGGTTTAAGCCACATCCAGTCTATGACAGCCTAGGACGGCAGGCTTGGTATTCTACTTTGGAAAATCAGTCAATGAAAACTCTCTGGATCACAGACCATTGTCCAAGATGTCTATAGGCTACCTTCAAGTTCAAGTAATCACTGAGGAAAGAGACCATGTTTGGTATAGTGGGAAGGGGAGCCATGAAAGTGAGGGTGATCATTACTAGTTAGTGTTGAAAGAATGGCCACAATGAGAGTCCAGCACCACAATCATCATGAAGATGCTCTAGGACTGAGACATGCTGCTTTGGTGATGTCCACGGTCACCATGATTGAAACCAACCCAATGGCTGGAAACAAAAGAAAGGGGGGGGGGGCAAGATGACTTTTATAGTCGATTGCAAACCAAAGAATCTCAAATAGCATTTAAAGCTCACAAATTGTGGGCTGTATCATATTCTGTACAAAAAGGAACGCATCAGTCATGAAGCCTAAGTAGAAAAACGAGAGATGGAGAAGGAAGTCGCCTGTTCAGAGTCATACAAATGGGTAATGGATGATTTATACAAAAATGTTCAGGGTATTTAGGGTTCTAAAATGATGATAAAATTTAGATAACAAAATATGTACCATTTTAATCATTCTTAAGTGTATAATTCAGTGACCTTGCTGCAATCACCATATTGTACAATTATACCACTAGTCATTTTTAAATGTTTTTATGACCCTAAGCAGAAAAGGTATGTGTCAGGTTGTATCCTTTCACCATATGATTCAACCTGTATGCTGAGCAAGCACTATGAGAAGCCAAACTACATGAACAAGAATGCAGCAACGGGTTGGAGAAAGGCTCCTTTACACCTCTGTTTTGCAGATGAGTCTACCTTGCTTGCTAGGAGTGGCGAGAACTTGACTTACTTAATGATGATGATCAAAGACACAATCAAAACCAGTTCTCAACCTTCCAAATGTGGCGACCCTTTAATACAGTTCCTCCTGTGTGGTGAACCCCAACCACAAAATTATTTTCGTTGCAACTTCAGAACTGTAATTTTGCTACTGCTATCCATTGGGCAACCCCTGTGAAAGGGTCATTCAACCCCCAAAGGGGTCGCAACCCACAGGTTGAGAACCACTGTTCTAGATGGATTACATCTCAACATAGAGAAAACAAAAGCCCTCACAACTGAGCCACTAAACAACTCCATGTTAAGCTGAGGAAATATTGAAGTTGTCAAGGATTTGATTTTACTTGTGTCCCCAATCAATGCTCATGGCAATAGTAATCAAGAACTCAAAGTATTGTTTTAATGGGTAAATCTGCTGATATAAACAAAAACAAATTCTTTAAAATGTTAATAAAACAGACAATATAAGGGAACTTTGAAGACTTAGAGAGCCAGCCCCAAACCCTGGTAGTTTCTCTGGCCTCATGTGCAGGTGTGGATAATAAAGGAGGAAGCCCAAAGAAGAATGGATGCATTTGAATGATATGATATGGGTGAGGAATATTAAATATACCAAACTTAAAAACAAACTGCTATTGAGTTGGATTCCAGCTCATAGTGACACTGTAGGAGAGAATATAACTTCCCCTGTGGGTTTCACACTGTAACTCCTTACAGGAGCAGAACTTCTGATCTTTGTCCCATGGAAGGGCAGGTGGTTTCTAACTGCTGACCTTGGGGTTAGAAGCCCAAGGCATAATAACCAATGTACTACCAGGGCTCCTAAACATGCTGAGTGCGACCCAAAGAAGAAACATCTCCCTTGGCAGAAGTAAAGGCAGAATGCCCCTTAGGAAAGGGTGGTGAGACTTGCCTCACATGCACACTGTTAGGGGCATGAAGGGAGCATTAGGGCTGAGTTAAGGTTTTGTGCTTCCACACTTGTCCATTCTTTTCCTACAAGCAAGAACAATATCAGGTGAGGGACAAAATTCAGACCAAAGTCAGAAAAAGATTGAACCAAAAGGGTGAGCTGTTTGAAGGGTTACTTTGGAAAAGAAGTCCAAAGGGCCCTGTATTGGTTTCAAAGGTCTGGTAGTCATATAGAAGTGGACTTTTTATCTGGCCAGTGGCAGACCTCCCACCGTTGGCTGACTCTTCTATGATCAGCCGATTCCTCTGTGGTGTGCCTCCTCTTTCCCGGTGAGTCCCTGCTGCCCAGCCCCTCAGACTTCACACTGTACCCTTGCCTCCAGACCCCAAACCCAAGAGTCTATTTTGTCGTTGTGCGAACAGTTCCAAGCAGTCTTTTCATGATCTACGGTCTCTTACGTTGATAAGAAAATCTGTCTTATCTGCTCTTCACCTTCCTTTGTGCTGCAGAGCTATGTGTGGAAACGTCTCCCCTTCTCTTTGTGTTAGGGTTTCTGCCAGGTTCCTACCATCACCACCTCTCTTTTGTCCCCTCTGCACGTCATCAAGTGGAACGCATCCCTGGAGAACGACATATGCTTGGTAAGGCACAGTGTCAGCAATTTTAATAAAAGGAAGACCCTTAAGGACACAGAATGACACCATGGCTGTAACGGACTTAAAAAGAGGTATGACAGTGAGTGCAGGGTCAGACCCGGTTTTCCTCATGTGTATGCAGGATTGCTAGGGTTGGAACAGATGTGATCACTGAGAAACTTTGGTCTCTATGCACTTGCCTGGTTCATATATTTCATATAAATGAAATCATACAATATTTGTCCTATTGTGTCAGACTTATTTTACAGCGATGTTTTTAAAATTCGTCCATGTGATAGCATGTAAGAAGATATCATGTCTCTTTATAATTGAGAAATATTAAGATTCCTATTTTTTCAAATCTAGTTGCTTCCTGGGCCCATCACATGCTAAGAGATGTTTCATTGTATCACTTCTTCACTCTGGTACTTTCTATTGGAAATTCACTTCCTGAATGCAATTTGTATTCCAAATATATTGCCTACTCACCCAACTCTACATGATTTCTCATAGCAATCAAGAGATCCAAAGATAAGTCAGTTAACAACCTATATTAAATGGTGAATTACGAATGACTGAATACTTGAATAGTTATATAAGTGGATACATCATTGCTTTATATGCCTTTAACATCACACTTAACATGAGTGAGTTCACATGAAATATCTGCTGACCGGAACTGACAGGAAACATTTCTGGGTCTTCAGTGGACTGCATGGATCAGAGCTCAGCTGATTTTCCCCAAGTCTCCCGTCTTGATCAACTTTAACAAAGTCTTAATATCCTGAACCTCTTCTCTCTAATTAGAAGAACCTGTTGGATGCAACAGACCGAGACAATCTGGCTCATAGGCTTAGATTAAGGGTTAATAGAATTGATTCATAAAAGTGAACTTGGTGTAAACTGTACTTAGGTGCTAATGGGGATCAGGTTTTATGCCAACTTCATGGTGTCTGTGTGGAGTACAATGTGCCCATCAAGTAGATGTCTCCCTGGGGGCGTGGCCTTTTTATAAGAGAGACAGCAAGAACTTCTCTCTTTCTTGCTCTTTACTCACTTCCCCCTTTCTTGAATGCTTTGTCTACCTCCAGGGTGGCACAGTGTAGGCTGTCAACTCGGAGCAGTTGGCACCCTGCCATGCTCCCACCAAATGTGTGTGCCCAAGCCTCGGACTCTCCAGATTGTGAACTTCCGGCTTTCCCTCTTTGTGCCATTGGCCTGCTGCTAAGTGAATCGGCAGAGGGCTCTGGCTGGCGTTGTACCCGTGGAGGGCTGAGTTGGGACGAGTTCTTTCATAGATGAATATATATGGTTTCGTTTCTTTAGACAACCCAGCCTAACACGACGCTATAGTACCATGACCTGCTCTACACTCTTCAAAGTAAGAAGCAGCAAAAACATCAAAAAGATGAGAGCAAAAATATCAAGTTAATATAAAGACAGATCAGCCGTCTGTCAGTGTAGTCAACTCTAATGCAACTACACTGGCATTCCTAGTGAATCAACTTGCCATTAAATGATCATCCAAACATGCACAGAAGAAAGGGAGCCAGAGAAAGGGACGACTGGGCAGGGTTCACTGAAGCACTAAAGGAAAGGGTCTTAAACCATGAACTCATCTCATATTTTTGAGTGGTCTCATTGTCTAGGTATTGGAGATATGGTGGACATAAGACAATAGGGCCCCGAGCCTCAGGGGACTTCCAATCTTTGTGAGAAACATGAGGAATGTGTCTGGGACCACTGGCAAGAGTATCCATTGTGCTGGCTTAGCTCAATGTCATTGAGGAATTCTGCTAATTTAACTCTCCTTCTTCGGACTTCAAATACATTAAATAACCTTGTCATTATGTTTTCTCTTCCTGTGTTACTATACCTAGAGGCAGAGAATATGTAGCTGTCTCCATCCATGCAATACGTATATCTTACTGTATATTTAAAAATGGATGCGTCTCACTTAGACATCACTCTCATGAGGTCAGTTACTGCGAGGCTTCTCTTGATGGATGGAACTCCTTTTGTTGATAGACTCCGCTTTCACAGCTAGTTCCCTGAGGTTAGACAAGACATTGTGTGAGGCCTCGAGGGAAGGAGACATCCTCATTATAATCATCGTCACACCGATACATTTCCAGACCGAGGATGCAGAATAAGGAATTGGCAAGCTGAAGAAATGGGCTAATTCTTTAACCACTCCATTTAATACATGTATCAAAGATAATGGGAATGGAGCTACTTTCTTTCATCTTCTATTCCAAATATATAATCCTGTATCAATATTTTTACTACAGACACAATGAAAAAATTCCACTAGTAGAACAACTACAAAGTATTGAGGCTCAATGGGAAAAGTGAAGTCAATGATGTGGTTCAGTGATATAATTAGTATAAAACATGTACTTCATTTCACGAGTCAAAGATGAAACACAAAATGTTCTTAAATTATACACACACACACACACACACACACACATACATATATTTGAATTTTTGGAAAGATTTTCAACACTCACTGCATTTCAAAACTCCTATTTGATTTTGAAACTGTGGCTTATGAGATTTAATACTATAAATTTGAAAGTATTCTTGGCACTCAGCTTTGGGACACTGTATGGATACATATTTCATAGCAACCACCACAGTTGTGATTTACGAGGGTTAGAATATTTTTGTTCTAGGGCAGAACTGGACAGGCCTGGATTACTGTCCCCGAGCTGCATAAGCCTGGCTGGAAAAAGACGTTCACTGACTTTCATGTTCTGATCCCTGAGATTTCTGTATAGTGGGAAACACAGCAGCCGTGTGCTAAGGTTGTACTTGTCCAAGAATTTTACAAAAGAATTTTGGGTAAAAGTAGCTTTTCTAAATATTCAATAACTATCATGCAGTGTGGGCTTACTGCACAGTTACATAGTAAGAGCTCAAATATTTATTAGTTGATATTACTAAACTCTGTATCATGCATAATCATGAGCCATCTCATTTTTTAGTTTTTGTACATGGAGAAAATAGGTACGTCTTAGTAGCAGGAGTTTATATTCAGCATGATCAAATACCATTATTTTTGATCATTTAATTATTAACTAATGTTATTATAACTTAATTAGTGCAATTTAAGTATTACTTGATCATTTTAATATTCCTGTCATAAATTTAGAGATTGGTATTTCTATCTTAGACATCAGTCTCATGAGTTTGGCTGGTGATTCTGCCACTGAGAAATAACATTTTCTTACTGAACTAATAAAACCGTGTTGTTGTTTTCAGGTCTATCCACTTACAGAAGGCATTGCACTGGTCAAGCATTGACTGCTAATTAAAATGTTACTATTGAAACTCACTAGCTGCTCTGAAGAGGAAGATGTGGCCGTCTAACTTCATAGAGATGAGAGTCGGTGAAGGGAGATGTCAGACGGTGTAAGACATGACAAAGTAATAATAATGTATAAATTATCAAGAGTTCATGGGGGAGGGGGAAGAAGGGAGGGAGGGAGAAAATGAGAAGCTGATACCAAGGGCTCAAGTAGAAAGCAAATGTTTTGAGAATGATGATAGCAACAAATGTACAAACGTGCTTGAGACAATGGATGTATGTATGGATTATGATAAGAGTTGTATGAGCTCCCAATAAAATGATTAAAAAAGAATTGAGAGTCGGTAACACTAAGGAACAGTTCTACTCTGTCCAATAAGGTCACCATGGGTTGGAATCAACTTGACAGCATGGATCTTGTTTGTTTTGATTCATATACAGTCCCAGACTCATGGTTTTAGTATACATAGCAAAACTATGTAAGCCTATGTTACTTATTAAGGGCTGACAGGGGGCTAGAGAAAGCTGAAGTAATTGTCAAAACTCAGAGGAGTAAACATGGAGTTCTAGATCCAGTGTTTGAAGGAATGATTCACTAAAGCAAGGGTGGGGTAGTTCCCACTTGTGGGCTGTACAAGGCTCACAAAGTAACCAATACCAGCTAACATCACATGCCTCCCCAAACAGAAGCAGTTCCAGCCATCACATTAGGGACGAGGTTATGAAATGTGTGATTGGTCTGGCCTACAGACGATGTTGTAAAAATCCAAATGGTCCTTGGAAAAAAAAAAAAAAAAAATGCCCATCCTTGCATGAGCTTTGTTGTTAGCTACCTTCAAGTTGACTCCAACTCTTAGAGCAGGCATCCTCAAACCATGGCCCACGGGCCACATGCGGCCACCAAGGACATTAATCCGGTCTGCCAGGTGTTTTTGCCCCGCTTGTTTTTTTACTTCAAAATAAGACATGTGCAGTGTGCATAGGAATTTGTTCATAGTTGTTGTTTTTTTAAACTATAGTCCGGCCCTCCAACGGGTCTGAGGGACAGTGAACTGGCCCCCTGTTTAAAAAGTTTGAGGACCCCTGTCTTAGAGACTCTGTGCAAACAAAACTAAACCTTGCTTGGTGCTGTACTATCCTCACAATCATTTGGCTTGAGCCATGTTACAGCCACTGTGTCAATCAATCTCACTGAGGGTCTTCTTCCTCTACTTTACCAAGCATGATGCTCTTTTCCAGGGACTAGTCTATCCAGAGAACATGTCCAAAGCAGGTGAAATGGAGTCTTCCAATTCTTGCTTCTGTACTTCCTCCAAGACAGAGTTATCTGTTCTTCTGACAGTCCATCACACTCATGCTCATAGTGGCCAGATCAGAAAGGCTGGAACTGCTCCTGTGGGTTTCTGAGACTGTAACTCTTTACAGAAGTAGAAAGTCTAGTCTCTCACCCCTGGAGCATCTGGTGGTTTCAAACTGCTGACCTGGTAGCTATTAGCTCAGCTTGTAACCACTACGGCACCAGGGCTCCTCCTGACAGTGGGCAGTACTTCCAATACTCAGTGTCAAGAGTGTAGTTCTAATGCATCAATTCTTCTGAGGTCTTTCTTCTTCATTGTCCAACTTTCACATGGATATGAGGCGACCTAAAACATCATGGTTTGCCTCAGGAATACCATAGTCCTAAAAGGGATCATCTTTGTTTTTTAACACTTTAAAGAGGTCTTTTGTAGCAGAACTGTCTGATGCAATGCATAATTTGATTTCTTGACTGCTGCTTATATTAGGAGTGATTATGGATCCATGTAAAATCTTTAACACTGCCAATCTTCTTTCCATTTGTCATAATGTTGAACATTGGTCCAGTTGGAGGATTGTAGTTTTGGGGGGTTTTTCCCCCATTGAAATGCAATCCATTCTGAAGATGGCACTCTTTTATCACCAAGTGCTTTGAACTCTTTCTTGCATGTAGGAAGTTAGATTGTGTCATTGCATTGCAGGTTATTAATAATCCTTCTTCTAATACTTATCCAAATTCCAAACTCACTGCCATTGAGTCAATGCTGATTTACAGTGACCCCCTCTGTGGGTTTCCAAGACTGAAACTATTGATGAGTAGAAAGCCTGTCTTTCTCCCTTGGGCTACTGGTGGTTTCCAACTGCCGTCCATTCAGGCCCACTACACCACCAGAGCTCCCTAACCCTGACACTGTGCTTGTATTCATTTAGGCCAGTTTATCAGATTATTTTCTCATTCTACTTTATAGGGTACACTTATAGGGCTTTTGGTCTGTGTTCTGGTTCTGAAGGAGCACTCTGAAGTGTTCTGAAATTCCCATTCTCTACAATGTTACCCATAGTTTGTTATGAAACATACAATTATAAAAGGTGCCCTGGTGGTGCTATGGGTTAGGTATTGGGCCATTAACTTCAAAGTTAGTGGTTCAAACACACCAGCTACTCTGAAGGAGAAGATGAGGCTATCTATTCCCATAAAGATTTAGTCTCAGAAGCTCTATAAAGGGTTTCTATGAATGGCATAGGGTTTCCTTTGGTTTGGGTTCAAAGGCCTCTCCTTTTCCTTGAGATAGAATGTAGTCTTCCTAACCTGGATTACAAGGCTGAACTTGATCTTGCCAGCTTCATGCATAGCATTTATCAAATAGCTTACACATCCCTTCTTCCATGAAACTCTTTGCCTCCTACCCCTATCTGTCTTATGACCTGTCATGTATACTACTCAAAATTCTTTGTCTTTTTCCTTTCACACTATTTGCCTTCTCTATGGCTTCTAGACTTGTCTGAATACCGAACTTGATGGTCACCTCTTAAGGATGTGTTTTTCTCTGCCTCGTTCACCAGAGCCTGGTACATGGTCTTGGCCAGAAGAGGCACTCCATTGTTTGTTGGAGGGTGAAAGGGAGCAGGGAATGAAAGAAGGAGGCAAGGGAAGAGGGAGCAAAGTAGGGCTGAACCCAGTGTAGATTTGTTTAGTGCAATTGGCAATGAAGGTACTAGTGGGGCAGAAGAGCTTTATGATAATAATAAAAGATCAACAACAATGCACACATGTATGTTTGAATAATATAGATTAATTTCAATTCATCATGAGCAGTCTTATCATTGATTTTGTGCTTATTCTGAAACTGCAAGTACTTACTGACCAATTAAACGTCTATCTAAACTGAATCTTTAGTTTAGTCTTTGCAAACTTAGTTTCAGAAAATAAACTCTCAAGCTGCTGTCTTAATTAACATGAGAAAATAGCTTCATCCCATCCTTGAAGTTCAACCAGAATAAACTCCTCACCAAGCCAGTAACCTTCCTCTATATTTAGTCTTTGGTTTATGTTTAATTAATTTTACATTATTTGATTAAATTGTCTTCCTCCAAAGAACTCGTTGTTGTATTTAATTATGGGGAACTTCAGACCTCTTTTCACCAACTCAGTGTTTACAGAGTTGTAATTTTTGAAGGGTTTCAGTAACTCTGGAGCAAGGTTTGTAGGAAATATAAAAAGGAAAAAATTATAACAGATGTCTAAATATTTAATAGAAAACTACGAAGAAGCCTTGCCCTGTGCTTCATTTCATATGCATATTTTCACAGAAGCCAAACTGAACAGTAATTACAAATTCAAGAATGAGTTCTATTAGCAAGGAAACATAAATTTGATGGGGAGTTTACACTTAAACATGCAAAGAACTCTTAATGGGATTTATTTAATGAAGGTAGCTACGAATGCAACAAACTATGGCCCAGTATCCTACATTGTTATGAACCCAAAATGACAACAACTTAAAAATTTTCCTTTACTCCTTTAACTCAGGTGGTTTTGCAACATAAATCTTATCTCCCAAACCCACAACCTTCCTCTAGTTCTTAAACGCTTCCTCCCCCCAACTACCAGGACCCCAATTCTGTCTTGCAGATCTGGTTAGACCAGATGATGCACAGCGGTACTGATGGGAATTGGAAACGCAGGGAATCTAGGACAGATGAACC
>NW_022111372.1:75540700-75553035 GCF_000313985.2 Echinops telfairi
AGGGGGGGAAGGAAAATGAGCTGATTCCGGGAACCCAAGAGGCAAGCGAATTTTGGGAATGATGAGGGCAACAAATGTATAGATGTGCTCTACACAATTGATCTATGTATTGTGATGAATTTTATGAGCCCCATTAAATTGATTAAAAAGAAAAAAGAAGTAAAGAAATCCCTGCCATTGAGTCCACTCTGGCTCTTAATGACCCTAAATGAGAGGGTAGAACTGACCCCCATGGGCTTATGAACCTGTAATTCTTTACAGGAATACAAAGCCTCATCTTTCTCTCAGCAGTGGCTTGTGGTTTCAAACAACTAACCTTGTGCTTATCAGCCCAACACATAACCATCACACCACCAGCATTTTACTTCCAGAAACATGACTTTATTGAACCCTGTTTGTAACTAGAACTGGAGAAGACCAAGGAACTGTCTTTATGAACACAGTATTTAAATAGAACCATAGCAGCCACCCTTCATTGAGACCCCACTGTCAGCCAGGTGCTTTAACGACAGCATCCATTTTCATCGCCCCAACCTCTACGTGGTTAGTACGATCTCTGGGATTGGCATGCTTTTGTTGAAAAGAGTCACATAGTAAATATTTTTGGCTTTCTGAGCAGCACACTTTGTTGTAAGCACTCAATTCTGCCCTTGTAGCAGTCATTTACAAGGCAGTTGCCACTGAGCTGATTCTGACTCATGACCGATCCATGGTGTCAAAGTAGAAGTATGCTCTAAGGAATTTTTTGTGGCCGAGTTTTCAGAATTTGATCCCTACGCCTTTCTTCAAAGGTAGTTCAAGTAACCTTGGGGTTAGCAGTATGAATCATTTACACCACCCAGGTGTTCCAGCTATCGAATATACCTACATAAATTGGTGTCTTGTTCCACTTTGTTCTGGAGAATGAAATTTGAATGGCACATATATGTTTCATGTGCCACCAGATATCCTTCTTCTATTATTTCTGTTCAGTTATATATAGACATGCATATATATATGTGTGGGTGGGTTTGTGTATGCAAACATTCTTATTTTATAGGGATTACAAAACTAAGATGTGACCTATAGGATCCCAGATGTGATCTATAGGAGCCACACATTACTAACTCCTCTACTATCATGTATTTATGGGCAAAGAAACCCAGAGAAATACAATTGCTAGAAAGAAGCACAGAGTCAATTCTGATTCAAAAGCTCTGTCTGCTATTGACTCTTGTGCCTCTATCTGTGTTATGGTTAATATTCCAATCTTCCTATAGCCAAGTTCAAAGTATGACTGATACACAAATGGATTATGCCTGAGTTGATATGATTTCACTTCAAGTAATGCTAAATTTAACCAAAGAGTATATTATCTTCAATGGACTTTTTACCTCATTAGGATGAATAGTTATTTTGACAAATCAAAACTAATAAATTAGGCTCATATTTACTCAGTAGTTTTTAAAATACAAACAACTTCATTTTCATATTACTATCTATTTTATTTATACATGCTGCCATAGGGGAGAAAGACGGGGTTTTATATTCCCACAAAGAGTTACAGTTTTGAAAACTCGGGGGGGGGGGGGTGAGGGGCGGGCAATTATACTCTGCCCTAAAGGAATCACCATGAGTCCGTTGATGTAGCCAATTTGATTCCTGCTTATTCCTTCTGACCAGGTCTGCAAGTATAGTCGCTCTTTATGTCATTGAAAAAGAAATTTACAATAAAGAAGTCATCGATCTTGTAAAACTCTTTCATGTGATCCTTCAGCTTTGCTACTATCACCAGGACTTAGTTTCCAACTACTAGAACTTCCTCTTTGCTTCCAACGTTCACTTTGCAAACATCAATAATTTCCCGTGAATCTTGATTGTATGTTTGATCAATTTCAGACTGAAGAAATCCATAGGATTCTTCAAAGTCCTCATCAATGGCTTTAGCAGTTTCTGTATACATTTAAATTATAGTTGTATTAACTGGTATTCATTTTAAACACATATATTATCTTTTCACAGATATCATTGTACTCCAAGATAAATATTGAGATTGTCTTTTGGAGAATGAGTGTGATACCATTCCTTTTGAATTTTTCATTCTTCATATAGTAAGTCATATGATCATCTCATTCAAAATGATCAATACCAGTCTATATCAGCCCACTAATGTGTATGGTATCCATCATCATTCCATTTCATTTTTGACAACTTCTAATTTTCTTAGATTTAGACTTTGTACATGCCACACTTTATTATTGGATATTTGCAGCTATTTCTTCTCATTTTGAGTCATGCCTCATCAGCAAATGAATGTCCTCAAAGTTGCTTCATAGCTGCATCCTTAAGATCTACTCTACTTTGAGGAGGCAGCTCTTCCCCAGATGCATTTTGACTGCCTTCAAACCTGATGGACTCATGTTAATGCTCCATTGCATTTCATAAGGTTTTCAGTGGCTAATTCCTTAGAAAGAGGCTAGCCTTTCCTTCATTCTAATCTGTTCTTAGTCTGGAAGCTCCAATGAAATGTGTTCTTCATGTGTAACCCTGCTAGTATGTGAAATACAGATAGCATACCTGTGACCATCACAGCAATATGTGAACCACCAAAGCAGGACACCTGACAGATGAGTAAGAACACACACACACACATAGACACAGTTTTAGGTTCCCTCAAGTTAGTGCTGAATCACAGAAACCCTGTATACAACGGAACAAAACACTGCTTGCTGGGTTATGCTGAATACTCATGATTGTTGATATGTTTGAGCCCATTGTTAGAACTACTGTGTTAATCCATCTTGATGGATCATCCAGCCATGTTCCTCTTTATTACTGCCCTTCTACTTTATCAAGCCTAGTGCCCCTTTCCAGGAATAGTCGCTTCTGATACCATGTCCGAAGTACATGAGATAATGTCTCACCATCCATACTTGTAAGGATTATTCTGGTACTTCTACCAAGTCAGATATTGTGTTTTTGACAGCCCGTGGTACTTTCAGTATTCTTCACCAAGATTATAATTCAAATGCACTCGTTTGGATGCATGCATTCCTCTCCAGTCTTCCTTATTAAATGTCCAACTGAACCATGCACACGAGGCAACCTTTTCGTGTCTTCAGGTTTATTGACCTCAATGCCATTCCAGACCTTGCCAGGTTTTCTCATTACTGCTCAATGAGTCAAATCTATTCTTGGGATGTTTTAAAATCCAGGTCGGATATATTTAAGGTCGTATTTTTGGCTCTTGTGGACTTGTCTTCATTTTCTTTGACCACTTAGATATATGTAATTGATGGTTTGTCCCACACTCAGTCTCTGGCCTCATTTTGGCTGCTGATATCAAGCTTCTCCATCATCTATTCCCACAGATTTAGTCTTTATGATTTCTGTATATTTTATTTGGAGAAGTTAATGTGCATAGTCACCATCTATTTGTTGAAAAGGCATTTATAATGAAGAAGTTGGTGGTCTTCCAAAATTCTATGACGTGACCTCCAACTTTGTTTCTATCACCAAGGCCATATTTTCCAACTACTGTTCCTTTCTTTGTTTCCAACTTCTACATTCCAGTCACCAATACTTATCAATTCATCTTGATTGTACAGTTGATTAATTTAATACTGAATGAATGAACAGACTTCTTCAATTTCCTCATTGCTAGTTTAGTGGTTGGCTTGCAATTTTTATAATAGTTGTATTGACTCAATTTCTTGGTATGCACATAGATACCCTATTGAAGAAACCATTGTACTTCACAATAGATCTTGAAATGTCCTTTTTGATGATGAATGTGATGCTCTTCCTCTTAAATTTGTCATTACTGGTTTAGTAAACCATAGAATTGTCTGATTCAAAATGGCCCAGCTCACTTTGCCTAGGATATAGATGTTTGTGTGTTTCATTTAATTTTTGATTACTTTAATTTCCCTTGATTCATACTTCATATACATATATGTATATATGTTCTTATGTACACTCACATGTACAAAATACATATATATTTTTTATATACACATAGACACATTAATTCATGTAAACTGGAACTAAAAGAGAGTGGAATTTTTCATGAACATGTTGAAGCCCCTTTGTATGTATTTACATACATACATGCATACATATAAATACAGGAGGAGGTTCAAAAGTTCATGAAAATGTATATTGATGCCTTTGGAGAAAAATGAGGATAGAATTATAAGTTTTTTTAATTTTTTGATAGACTAAATCTATGCAACCTCAGTGAGCCCCTTTCGGAAATGCGAATTTCCTTCACCTGCCTGTGGAGTTGCAGCGTGTCTCAGAGATAGCTCTGGAATCAGGGTTAGTAAATCCAGCTCTTTTCCCAGCATTGCGGTCAGCCAGCTGTGACAGGAAACTGAAACTTTGCATTCAATAGTAGCCACAGATTGATAACCTGGCTGAGAGAAGTGGGCTGGAAGTTGAACAGGTGTTTGCAGCACATGCTCATTTCAAATCACAGAAGCGGGGCCAGAAGGAAAGGAATTGGCCAGTGCTCATCAGTAAGTATGAACTGGCCTGTACACCCAAGACAAAAGTATTAGATTAAATTAATTTATTCAATGATTAGTTTAAAGAGAAACTAGTTGCTGTTATTTTGAAGAGGTTTAAATTGCATGAAACTGAAATACAGAAACCGGAAACAATGAGACATCTGCTGGGTAGAGTGGGTTCCGGTATTCTGCCTGCACGTGCACACCTCCCTTCTGGGGAGTGCTCTAAAACATTGCTGCAGAAGCTGTTTGGTTGGGTCATCTCCTAAGGACCTTTCCAGAACTCATATTCTACTGATATATCCAGTTCTTTTACATATATATAATTTGGGGCATATTGGATAATCACTTGGGAAAAAGAAATTTACTTCTATTAATTGATATCATTTTATTAAACCGAATGGATTTCTAAACAATAAAATGCATAAATTTCACTGACATCTAACAAACAAATAAAACATAGTTGCGCATAGAGCTGTGGTGCCTGATCAAGTGAACAAGCTGTCTGTCCTGGTTGAACAAGCAGATTGACACATTAAGACACTACTGAGAGCAGCCCAGTTCAGGGACCAGTGCTCTGCAGCCTCCTATAAGTGACAGACTTGTAAACAGCAGTGAATCTATTCTCAAACAGTGTGCTGGTTAGAGATGATCAAACCTGTCAATCAAGTGGAAGCTTGATGACATCTCTTTGGAGGTGTGGCCTTTAGTACATGAGCAAGATTGAACAGAGACAATTTCTCTCTGCCATTTCGCCTTCCTCCTCACCAGGCCTTTACTAGGATACTTTGTCTGCTTCTGGGCACGGCCTCATGTGGACCACCCAACTCTGAGAGCTGTCAATACCCTGCCATGTTTTCCCTGACCTTGGATCTAGGTGACTACACTCACCGGCTTGTGATTTTCTTGCTTCCTGGTCCATCTTTCGTCATCATCAGCCTGCAGTTACCTGAGTCAGAAGAGGGCCATAGCCAACATTGAACCTATGGACTTGAGTTAAACTGGGTTGGGCTGCCTTCTTGATGTAAAGTTGCAACTTGATATAAAGTTCTTTCTTGTACATAGATGAGTGTCATGGCTTCATCTCTCTGGACAGCCAAGTGTAACAGAAGCAGGGAGTTGGAGAGAAAGTACTTCTTAGAGAAAACCACCATACTTTTAGTATAACCTTCGATGACTTTTATACCTCTTAATCCTAAATTTCATCTACCTTTAAAATAATTCCATGGATTAGGATAAATTTTTAATTAGCATCTATGTTTCATTCCTGCATTGTAACTTTTGCAGTTGTGTTCTCTTTCCTGGCCACACTTCTTCTCACTATGGCCAATTATATAAGGCAGCACCAACAGGAACCAGCTTCTCGTCACTTAATGCTAGTGTGTACCTGCTACGTGCATTTTAAGCCCCCTATGCTCCTTTGTACATTAAAGTGTTTGTGTTATTGTTAATTGTCATCAACTCAACTCCAGCTCATAGTAACCCATAAAGGAAGGTTCTTGACTTTATTCTATATGGAAGAAGATCACCTGGTCCTTCTGCCTCAGCATCATTAAATGGAATCAAACCACTGCTTTTTAGTTAGATCTTGCTTAACCTTTGGCAAGAGGAGCTCATTAGAATTGCAATACCCCTGTCTTCCAATGCACAGAGACCCTATAGGACAGAGTAGAATTGTTCCATAGGGCTTTTGAGATTATAAAGCTTTATGGAAGCAGACAGCCTCATCTTTCTCCTATATAACAGCAAGGGGCCACGCTCTGACCTTGCAGTTAGCAATCCAAATGCTTAACTAACTGTGCTACTGTCAGCACGTCGATGGGGACTCACAGCAACTCTCCAGAGCAGGGTAGCACTACCCCCATGAGTTTCTGAGACTGCACCTCTTCACAGGAGTACAAAGCCTCATAGTTCTAAGTCAGAGCAACTGGTGGTTTCAAACTGCTGATCTTGTGATTACCAGCCCAAAACATAACCAGTACATAACCAGGAATCATCTACTGGGTCCTTAGAATAACAATTTTAAAACATCAATGGAAAAAAATGAATGAATGACTTCATAATAATATATGTTAATTTCAAGTGAATTTTAAATAAAAGTCTACTCTTATTCTTCGTTGTTTGTTTAAAATTAGCTTGTCTATCCCAGAAGTCAGTTTCACTTTGAATTTTTCTCCTTTTACAGCCACTCAGGTCAGCATTTAGGTCCGGTGGTGATATAGTTAAGGTTTATTATGCCAACCCGGCCAATAAACACATGTGGGATTAATTGAAGGACGGAGATATAAATGGCTCAGTGAGCCTTGCCTTTCTAGTTTTCGGGTCTCTTGCTTTGTGATGGTCGGACCAGGGTGTAGCTGCCTTAGCCAGTTCCCTGCTTCAGCTGGCAAGGCTCCCTTCCTGCAAGACATCCCCAAGGAGAAGGCACAAGGACGTACCCTGATGCCGCCCTGGGTGCTGGAGCAGCCATGTGGAGACCCCTGTCAGTGCTGAGTTGCTCACTCGTTCACTGATTCAGCTTTCCTCGTGCAGTCGGCTCATGTTGGACTTATGGACTTAGGCATCACTGGGTTGGGATCCTTTCCTAAGGTGCGCTTACCCTTTATATAAAACACCCTCTGATACATAAGAGTTTCTGTGGATTGGTTTCTTTGAAGTAGCCAGACTCACACAGGTGGGTAAGGAATCAGGAGGGGCTTTAAGGTCGTGATCTTTCTCTCTCTCAATTTCAATTTACTTATTATTTCCCCCTTTTGTATGTGGTCTATATCATATTATATGCAATTGCATAGTCCATGTCAATGAAACAGGAAAGTATCCCATTACGCTCCCTGTATATGTGGTTCTTTTTGCTTGTTCTATTTCCCCCCTCTTTTCCCACCCTCCCTCTCTCCTGCCTTCCTACTCCTTCCATCTCCCCTTCCTCTACTTCTTCCTAGTATAGTCTTTACAGTCTCTAACATGATGTGAAAAATATTTTTTCTCTTTTGGTGTCATAAAATATTTATCTTTATGAGATTGACTAACTTTGATGAGCATAATGTACTCTAACTCTATTAATTTTTGATAGACTCATCATTATTTTTTAAGGATGCATATTTGACACTGTGAGTCCATACCAGAGTTTATCTATTTCTCTACAGACAGGATGTTTTATTATTCCTATCTTTTTCCTATTAAAGAAATTGCTGCAATAAACATGGGTGTGCATATGTCTGTTCATGTTTTGTTTTTTATGTCTTTAGGGTGTATACCAAGTAGAGAGCTTGCAAGATCATAAGGTATTTGTATTTTTATTTGTTTAAGGAAGTGTCATACTGATTTCCACAGTGACTGTACACTTTTGCAATCTCACCAGCAATGTCTGAGTGTTACAATCTCTCCACATGCTGTTCACATTTATTATTTTCTGTTTTGTTTGCTTTTAAATTTTGCTAAGAGTGTCAGTGTGAGGTGGTGTCTCGTTGTTTTATATTTCTCTTAAGGCTAATGAATGTGAACATTTCTTCATATTGTTGGCCACCTGGATACTGCCTTTAGTAAGTTGCCTATTCATCTCTTATGTTCATTTTTATTGGGTTATTTGCATTTCTCTTATTAACATCTTAAAGTTTTCTATAAACTTCTGAATAGCTCTTGATCTGATATATCATTGCAAAACATTATCCCCCCAATTTGTGGGTTCTCTTTTTCTCTTTTGATGAAGTCTGATGACGTACATGCCATACTTCTGGAAGGCCCCAGCCTTCTATTGTGTCCTCTGGGGTGTGGTCATTTTTCATTATACTCAGGGGTGCATTAAGGCCTTGCTTTAGGCCTTTAAGTTTGTTTCTATTTCTTTCATTGATAGTTCTAGGGCTTACATTTAGGTCTTCACTCCATCTTGAGTTTCTTCTAGTATCTGGTATATGAGATGGGTCCCATTTCATTCTTTCACTGATGGAAATCCAAATGTTCTAACACCATTTATTAAAAAGCTTATCTCTTCCCCACTTAATGTGTTTTATCAAAGATCAGTGTTTATGGTTGTATCTGACTTTCCAGTTCTAATCCATTAGTCTATATATCTGCCTTTGTACCAATACCTAGCTGTTTTGATTACGTTATGGTGGCTAAAAAGTTTATTATTCTAAATCAAAAGTTGGCAAACTAAGGTTTGTGGGTCAAATCTTTCCTGCTGTTTGTTTATTGCTTTAGTTTTTAACCAAATCAAAATGCAACCACGCCCCTTTCTTTACATATAATTTATCGCTGTTTTTGCCAATGATAGCACGTTGAATAATTATAATCTGATCTAGGAAATCTAAACAATTTACTGTCTGACTCTTTATAGAAAGCTTTGTCGCTCCACATTCTAAATAAGTGGGCAAAACTAAATGTGAGGACTGCTTGGGGTAATCATTCCAGGCAGATTTTTATTTAATCTCCTTGTTCAATATCTAACTTTCACACACATATGGGGCAATGGAAAATATCCTGGCTTGGGTGAGTGCACCTTAGTCCTCATGTAACCTCCCTGCTTTTCAACACTTTACAAAAGTGTTATGCAGATTTACCCAATGCAGTTCTTTGGTGGTACAGTAGATTGCACAATGGGTTATTAACTGCAAGGTTAGTAGTTCAAAACCTGCCAGCTTCTCTGAGGGAGAAAGATGAGGTTTTCCACTCCCATAATATTTACAGTCTCAGAAACCCAGTGTCACCGGCAGCATGGGCTTTATCTGGGAAGATGTCTGTGCTTCTATAAACCATGTCTTAGTTAGTAAAAATCCCTGAATCCTCACCTTATCCTTGAAAGAAGTTGTGAATTCCGAAATCTGTAGATGCTTGAAATTGACTTAAGGGACTTGTTCCCCAAATGCCTGAAATGCTTGACAAACAATTGCATTCTTAAATATACTAAAAGGACACGGTATTAAGCAGCAGTAGCAACTTTGAATAGGCAAATACTTTCAAATGATAATAGTCACCCTAAGTTTATTCATTTAATCAGGTGATAAAAGTATGAACACCGAAGATCATTCTTTGTTGAATAAATGAACAGGCACCATTCTACACCTAACCGGTCTTCTCATGACTGGCACCTCAAAACACAGATGTTCAGTCCTGTCTCAGCAACCTAGTGCTCTCTTAATTATTTCCCTCCTGCCATCCTTCTGTGGAGTGCCAGTAGTTCTCCAAAGCATTTCACACCCTTTCTTGACTGTAAGTCTCACAAAATGAATGCAGAAATAACCCAGGACTGTCACAACAGAGTACTACACATTAAGTGACTGACAAAAACATAAATTCATTAGTGTCTATTCTGGAGGCTAGAAATCTGGGTTCGGGCCATGGGCAGGACCAGGCGCTCTCTGAAGCCTCGGAGGAAGGTCTTTTCTGGTCTTTCCCATGTTCTGTACCCTCAGCAATTCCTTGGTTTGTTGCAGCATACATCTAATCTTTGCTGGAAGTTCATATGGCCCTGTTTGCTCTGGATCTATGTCTTCATGTTGCATTCTCTTCTCTCTCTCTCTCTCATATATATATATATATATATATATATATATATATATATATGTATATATATAATTGTGATATTGAAAGAAGGGCTGGTGGTGCAATGGATTAAATATTGGAGTGTTCATCAAAAGACCAGAAAATTCAACCTACCAGTTGCTTTTCAGGAGAAAAGTGAGGACATCTGCTCCCACAAAGATTCAAAATCCTTCAAAGTCCTTCTCTGCCCTATAAAGTCACTGCGGGTCACAATGAAATTCACTGTATTGGGCTTTTTAAAAAATTGGTTTCAAGAACTAAACCAAATCACTGCAATTGATTTGTTGCTGACTCGGCAAGCCGTCAGGACAGAGAAGAAGTGCCCCTATGTGTTCCAACACTACACATCATCACAGGATTCGAAAGCCTTATCTGCCTTCCTCAAAGACACTGGTGGTTTGGAATGACTGGCCTTGCAGTTACCATCCTGACCCTTTATGCACTACACCACCTGGGCGCCTGCTATCTTGGTTTCTCTAAAACTCACTGCCAACTCATAGAGACCCTCATAGGACGTGATGGAACAGCCCCTGTGAGTTCCTGAAACTGTAACTCTTTACAGGTGCACACGCCCCCTCTTTCTCTCAAAGAGCTGCTGGTGGTTTGGAACTGCTGACAGTGCATATCGTAGCCCAAAGCATAACCACTATGTAACCAGGGTGCCTTCTATGTATTTGTTTATATATTGACTTGTGTCAATACATATATACTATAATGACTTGAATATTGCTTTCTGAAAGTCCGGGGGACTTGAAGAACTTGCTGATGAAAATCCAAGATTGCAGCCTTAGTATGGGTTACGACTCCATGAAAAGAACGCCTAACCCTCACAAGTAGAACAGTTGACATCATGATAAACAGAATGGCTTGAAGTTGCCCAGGCATTGGCCTCGCTGGATCCCCAATCAATGTTTGTGGAAGCCACAGTCAAGAGGTGAAAGGATGCACTGCATTGGGTAGAGCTGCTGCACAACTCTGCTTTAAAGTGTTCAGAAGCACGAGTGTTACACTGAGGACTAAGGGGTGCCCAACCCAAGCCACAGTATTTTAATGCCTCATAGGGAGGGTGAGCATTGAATAAGGAAGACTAGAGAAGAATTGATATGTGTGAACTACGGTGCTAGCGAAGAGGGTAAAAATTACCATGGACCTCCAAGAGTACAAACAAATCTGTCTTGGAAGAAATACCACCAGAATGCGATGCAGAGACCAGGAGGGTGAGGCTCATCGTCCATGCTTTGAACGTGGTATCAGGAGAGAACAGTGCCTGGAAAGAACACCGTCTCGGCAGAGGGACAGCAAAGTAAAATGTAAAAAGGCAGGCCCACAACAAACTGATTGACGCAAAGCTACAACAATGGATTGAAGTGTTAGAACAACGGCGACACGAGCCCTGGATTGGGCGGTGTTCCCTTCTGTTCTCCCCAGGGTTGCTATCTGCTGGAACTCACTCAAGGGCACCTAACGACAACATATCGACCCCGTGGTTTTCATATCATTATAACCCCATGTGAAGTGCAACACTCTCAAAGATCCCACTTCCAAACAAGGGTACCTTCACAGGCTCTACAAGAATTTGAACTTCAGCATATCTCTTGCTGGGATACAATTCAATCCCCACACATTTCCTCAGAGATTACATGAACAATTCAGAAAACTAAAGCTCATAATAGTGAAATGAATTATGTATTCCATAACTGAATGAACTCGGATGGAAGTCCACACTTCTCATTCAAAATCAAACTCTTCTTTTATAACACAAAACACATTTTTAAAACTGTAATCTTTTACTATTTTTGTGGCTCAGCAACAATTCGGAGTGTGGTACCCATCATCAGTATCACTGAATTTAGTAGAAATTCAAACTGCTGTCTCACTGAAACCCATGAGTGAGCAATTGTGAAGAAGGGCCTAGCTATGTGTTTTCACAAGCCCCTTTCCCCCCTCCCCCCAGGTGATTCTGGTCCACATATAACCACTGGGTCAGGGCAATGTGCTACCATTAAACGAAAAATGATTTCTCACGTGAAGAATGGAGGGAGTCCTTGGGGCACAGTGTTTAAGCACTAGGCTGCTCACATAAATCTTGGCAGCTCAAACCCACTCCACTGAAGACATAAGTGACAGTCTGTTTCTCTGATGGCTTTCCGTTTAGGAAACCCTAGGTTGCTCTTCGTCCTGTTGGGTTGCCAGGAATCAGAATCATTACGAAATCAGAATTCTTAATGAAGTCTGCGGTCTTTGTTAAGGTGACCAGATTTAAAGCAGGACACCATTGATCGGAGGGGGGGAGGGGAAAGGAGGTGG
>NW_022111372.1:75553135-75572525 GCF_000313985.2 Echinops telfairi
GGGGGGGTGTTCTTGATTAAAATTTTGGTCTATACGGACCAGATAGGCTGTTCCCTAGCTTGTCGTGCATTCTTTCCAAAAATCAGGACTTTTTTAAAATGCCAAAAATCACGACTGTCCCACCAAAAGCGGGACGTCTGGTCACCTTAGTCTTTTTTGATGGGTGATGGAGTTGATGGCAATAGTGGAGCAATGCTTTGGAAAGCCAAATGACTACCCATTATGAAGGCTATAAAAGATCCACTGTCACTGAAGTGTACACACAAACTGTTGAGCTAGCATGTGTTTTGTGATATGTATATTTTCATTGCAGTTTTAAAAAAATAGAGTTCCATTTTATCATTCTCCTGAGGCTATCAGTACACAAGGGTGAGTTAGAGTGGAGTCCATTTTGGGCCAAATACAATAATTGCATTTCTAAGTATCATTTGTGATTGAAATTCTTCAGCTCTTTCCTTAGGACCAATCTCTAATCACCTTTTTGTTAAAAAATTATATAATCCTGGACACACCCTAAACCAGCCTCCCCTAGGAGTCCCATCTGTGAATTTGCTTATAGTCCGTGACATGTTCCTAGTATTTGCTAAAGTCACTAAATGAAGGAATGCCAACCTGTGGTTTGTTATTGGAAATAAGGGAAGTGTACCTTTCCAGCTTTTTAGTAATAGTCATTTAACCACGGGATAATTTTCAAAGTTCAGAATGGACTAAACATTTCTGGCAGTGCTATCAGTTATAGAGCTTTTAAAATCAATCTATTTCTTATCTTTTCATTTAAGATATTAACTAGTTAATATACTTTATTGATAGTAAATAGACATTATACATTGTGAATACTCAAGTGAATGTCTCAGACTATGAAGACCTATACAAAGTATGTGGGTTTCCCTTGTAAAGAAGGGAATGCTCTATCCTTTTCTTAAAAAAAAGATGTTTAGAGAATGTAGAGACACAGAGGGAGGAAAATCAGAAAATTAGAGGAAAGGAAAAAAATATCCTTGGCTCAAAGCAATAATTATTCAATTGGGTTTCTAACAGCACCCAACCATATTACAACTAATTGACTTGGGTGGGGGTGTTTCACTCTTTAAGGCAGTGAAATGCACACTAGTGCCTTACACATTTATTGTGTTACCAAATGATAGAAAGTAGTCTGCATCCAAGTCAGTCACAATCATGTATCCAACTCATTCATGCATGTATTTGCGCATTCAAACAGTACAGGTTCTTGAGTCCCTGCCACATCTCAGGGGTTGTGCTAAACGTGGGGGAAGGGGTGCAAACACTGTAGCTCCTTTTTTTTTATGGGGGTAGCTTTAGTAAGCAAGCACTAATTGCAGTAGATTTTTTTTGTCTTCAAAACATGCATTTCTTCTTCCTCTAAGAAGAGAATCCTCATTTGCCCTAATGAACAGCCCTTCCATGTTTCCAGCTTTTGTGGTTTGTGGTGAGGGGGTAGGAGCGAGGGACTTATTTTAGTACCCGGAATGATCACATGACCCTGACCTAGCCTTTAGCCTATTTTGTCCATCAGTCACAGTAATTGGTTTGTGTTGGGAATATTACCCCACCAGTCAAAGAGGCTCACACTGAGATTTTGCTAAAACTTCTAGTAAACAAGTTTTAGTGGATGAAATTGCTACTTTTGTGGGATAAATCTTGAGGGTTCATAAACCAAACTAAACTCACTGTCATTGAGTCTATGTCAACTCATAACGAGTTAGAGGCAGAATAGAACTGCCCCTCTGAGTGGCCAAGACTGCAGGCCTTGTTGTTCTCATGAGGAGTGGTTGGTGGTTTCGAACTACAGACTTTGAGGATCACAGGCCAATGCATAACCATTACACCATCTGGGCTCACACGGCAGTTCAAAGCGACCCTGAGTGCCCTTGCTCGTTTCTGAGACTAACTCTGTGTAGAAGCCGAATGCCCTGTCTTTCTCCTGCAGAGAAGCTGCTGGTTTCCAAGAGCCCAATTCATAGCCAATCTGCCTCCAGGGTTCTGAAAGAGCCTATGGTAGAATGAGAAATGAAGTACAAGATATAATGTTATATGTTGCTCCATTTTCTGGTCTAACCATGCCTGTAGTTAAATTATCCTTTAGATTTAAATCAGAATGGCAACTTCAAGTAAGTAAAATCCTTCTCGCTCTCCTTGATTTATTTTATTTTACCACGCACTCCATATGTTTTACATATTCATTTGTTGCCAGTATCCTCCTTGACTGTAATAGAAAATTCATAAACAGAGTTTAGGACATGACAATCACTAGTGTTTATTTGTTGAAAGAATAAATAAGTACCATGCTATCCCGAACTCGTCTTTCCATTACTACCACCACCCCTTTCCAGCAGCCATCTGCATTGAAGATACCCTCTCACGGCTCCTGCTATTGTGCCCTAGCTCATTTTAGTATTTTGATCCTTTTATTGCAGCTATAATTTTATTTTTACATAATTTCTTAATCTTCATCTTCAAACAGAGATCGATTAGGTTGTATATTTTGTATCTATTTCAGCCACATTAATGAGAGCGAGAGACGTAGGAGGTCAATAGTTATAGGTGACTCTTTTTGTCTTAAAGAAAACCAAACTTATTGCCATCAAGTCAATGCTGATTTGTAGCAACCCGCTAGGACAGGGAGAATTGCCTATATTAGTAGCAAACACCATTTAATACATGTTCAACTGGTAGCTCAATAACCTCCAATCTGTAAATAAATGGACTGAAATTAAATCTCAATATTTCTATTTCCTTATGACCTAACACTCCTCTTCCTCCTCCTTTCACTACTTTAATATCAACATCACCTATATAGTTTCAGAATCATGGCTGTACTTAATACATGTCTAATGAATGTTGAATAGATATAAATTAATAGGTTAATTTTTCACTTTGTAACACTATATTGAGTTTTCACTAATGCCTATGTCTTTAATTCTGAGAACAGCCTCCTAATTAAGCAGTCTTGCTCCATGGGTTGGCTCTAATAATGACTTTTGATTCCAATTAATACAATGCAGTGGGAAAACCATTTCACTGTAAACAGTTCTCTGATTTGAAGGGAAAGAAGGAAGAGCAGATTGGGCCCAAGGTGTTGCTGGCAGGAATGATATCCTTCATGTATTTTATCCCAACCCTGAAGTGTGCCCCTTTGTGGATTGCCTGTGCGTGCACTAACTATGTAAATGCATCTCTGACTGATTTTCAAAACAGCACACCAGGGCATATGCAGCCCCTGCACAAGAAGGAGACCATCGCCCTGTAAATATCCATGGGAGCCTGAACATTGTTTCTTCTGTGCCCTGTACAACTGCAGAGTCCCCAGACAGCAGGGATATTTCCTAAAACCTGGTTTCCATTAGACCGATTCGAAAACCGGGAAACCAAGAACACCAGAAGGAGGTCTCTGAAACATAAACTGTTCGAAAGTCTCTGTGGTTCAGGAAGAATTCATGAAGCTGCTTGTTACTTTCTACCTTGAACCTGCAGGTGAGTGTTCTCCAAGTTTCCATGCTAATGGCACATTATGGTGTGAGCTCTTATCGCCAAATCAGACACACTCTACCGCATGGGTTTCCAGGGGTAATGACATCATCTGCCTTTTAAGACAAAACGGTGGAAAAACCACTCTGTTGGATGAGTAGTTCTCAGCATCACAAGAGGCAAATGAGGGTCACAAAGCTGCTGCCAGTTGTCGGCCAATGTGGGTTATCTCTCCAGCCCCGCCCCATTCTCTTTAAAACACCTACACAAGGCAGACTGTTCACGTTGGTGCTTGTCAGTCAACCTCCTTTCTCATTATTTTATCTTTGAGGAAAAAACAAGAAGACCCAACAAAGCCTGTAAAGAACACCCCACCTTTGCAAGAGTATTTTTAAATGAAAAACAAACAACTAAAAAAGACCATTGTTTAAGCTGTGCAACAGTATAAGATCATGCATAATGTAGGCTGCATTAATTTCAGAGGTCAGTAGACTGTGTGGATTGTTGCCAAATAGATGAGCGCAGCCTGGTTTTATCTGTGACCTTCCTTTTTGCCTCCCCGTGTACCTGCACTGTCTTATTTGGGAGATTTCTGATCTCTAGGGGTGATGTGGGAAGCAGAGGTTTCTCTGCTTTCATCACTTTGTATCTCCTTTCTCCCTAGTAACAAGAAGACTGGAAATAACTAGGAATAACCCTTCCTCAAACCTTCCCCCTGAGAAGGGAGGCGGAGGGGGGCATCTGATCCCGCTTGTACTTTTCCAAGCCTTTTCACGGCCAGAATGTCCAAAAGAAAGAGAAGAGAACTTTGGTAGGTAGGGGAAGCAAAGGTGGTCTACAAGGTGGTCTACAACTTCAACTTCCTATACTGATCCCTGCATGTTTTCTTGCTTCCTAAAAGTTTAGGTGCATTTGTTATGCAGAAGTTGTCTGAGTTTGCATCTCTTTGATTATTGGAGCTCTCAATACATGTTTCCACCCCCCACCCCCCACCTTATGCACCTTCCATGCATGTGCCTTGTCCATTTCTCTGTTGGAAAGTTCTCTGAAAGTATTTCTCATGAAGCAGTACCTGTCAGTATGGACAAAGTAAGGTCTAATTTAGGAGAACTTTGATATCGCTGTTAGCTGTAAGCTCTAAGGATTATATTTGCAACCACATGATCAAAATTGGAAATATGAACAATCAGTGATATATTTCAATTGTTGTGAATAGCTACAACAGCTCTCCACTCATTTCCCCAGCCAATATTTTTATTTATATAGTCAATGCTATAAAACTGAATGCTCTGTGGAATTGTAGGTTTCTGAAGATTTGAAAGTATTTTGGGTCCCTCCGTAATTTGTATATAGAAGTCCTGTTGGCAAAATGGGTTATGTGCTAGGCTGATAAATGCAAGGTCTGCCATTCATAACCAATAACTGCTCCAAGGGAGAACGAGGAGGTTTTCTACTCCTGGAAGCATTGCAGTCTAGGAAACCCCCAAGGGCAGTCCTAGGCTATCCTTTAGGGTCATTATGAATTGACATTGACTCAATGGCAGTGAGTTGGGTTTGGGGGTTTGGTGTTTCTTATCCTGTCCACCACAGACCATAATCACAGAACCAAGTTAAACTCTCTTTAGCTAATACCGAACCATATATAGTCGGTCAACTCTGAAGTTTTCGCAGACACAGTAATCTTGGTCTTTGACCAACTAATTTGTGTTAGGATGGCTGTGCTCTGCACAGAAAGATGCTTAAGAGCACTCCTGTCCCTCGACCTGCTCGATGCTCAGAATAGTGCTCATATGTGACAACACTATTGTCTCCAGACCCACTGTCGATTGTGCTCAAGGGCTGAAAACCACCTCCAGTTATGAACCATTGGTCTCCTTTTTAAAGTAGATTGAACATATTTGATGGTCTTGGAAATGAGGACACATTACCTGCCACATAAAACGTCTCTCCAAATGAAACAGAAACATTAAGATAAGGAACTTGACCATGAAAGGGAAATTGGAGGAGATTGTTGGTTCCATGGTGGTGTTGTGGTTATGAGTTGACCTGAGATCGCATGGTTGGCAGTTAGAAACCACTGCCAGCTCCTCAAGAGAAAGATTGGGCTTCCTAGTCCTGTGACCAGTTACAGTCTCAGAAAGCCACAGGGGGTAGCCATGAGCCAGCATTGACTCGATGGCAGTGAGATATTACAGGTAACTTGATAAAAGTTAACCATATTACACAAGTGTGCTGCATGGTTAAGCTGTCATGGAAAAGGTAAATCAAAGAGTAAGGTACAATCTCTGAGAAGATGAGTTTGAAAGGTAGTTGTGAGAGTGTCACAGAAGGACTGTATCATGAAAGCCTTCACTAAAATCACAGTGATACAGGTCCTATATCCCACAATTTCTCTCGTATTCAGACCAGGTTTCTAGTCTGTCACCAGGACTCCTTGATTCAGCCTGAAAACATATATTTGAGTCGATCATTTTTCCCCATATCATCTTCCTCTGGATTGAGCCACCATCATCTATTATTTTTCTAAATACTGCCCTCATATCCATCTTTGTCCCCCTCCAATCTATGCAAACAAGGACAACCTGAGTAACCTTGAGAGGACGTAATTCCATTCATGTTAGCCCTGTGCCTAAAACTCCTCAATGCTTCCTCATTGCAAGAGAGAAGCCTAAGACCCTCACAATGATTCCAATTCCATGCAGGGATGGGTGCCAACTAATTGCAGTCTCATTATTCTTGGCCACTTTCTCCCTTGCTCACTAAGCATCAGTCACAATAACCTTCGTTCAGTTCTTTTTCCATCTCTGGGCCTTAACATATGCTCTTTCCTCGGCCAGTAACAAATGCTTGACCTTCTAGTCTTCTCAGGACTGGCTCCGTCTCATCCTTATGTCTCTGCATAAGCATTGCCTTGTCCGACTTTCTAGTCTGCAGCTTTCCCTCCAACCTATTATTTACCCTCATCACATATGTCTCATAAAAAGCCCAGACACCCCTTTTTGAACTAATATCTATGAAGGCAAGTTGAAAAATACTGGTACAAATTCATAGAAACTTGTATTACACAAAGTGAAATTAATGCTTCATCTATTGTCCGCTTGGGTGCATGTAGTTCTGATGGCACTGCTTCCATCTGCCTAGCCCTCAGCCTTGAAGAATGAGGAGCTACATTGCCATTGTGTTAGGCGGAGTTGTCTACAGAAACAAATCCAGTGAAAGAACCTTATAACAAGTATAGATTAAAAAACTTTAAATAAGTAATTATATATCAAGAAAGTATCCAGCTCAGTCCAATTCAAGTCTATAAGTCCAATGCAAGTCCTTAAGTCTGTCTTCAGACTCATGTAGCTGTAGGTGACGATTCAGAAAGCAATATGGGATGCAGGAAGATAACAGGCTGGTGGGTGTAGAATCACACGTATCCAAGGTCCATGAGAACCTAACAGGGCATTATCAGTTCTTAGGGTTGTGTGGCCACAAGTGTCAGAGTTCCAGAAGGCAAGAAAAGTTCCAGCAGGAAGAAAAGAGGAAGGACAGAGAGAGGGGAAGTACTCTAAGTCCCTCCCTCTTACTCAAAAGGCCACACCCCCAAGGAAGTATCATCGAGCTACTATGTGATTGACAAGCTTGACTCCACACCTGGTCAGGAGTGTCTAGTTGACAGAAAATCATCTAACTACTACAACCATGACGAAACAAACCAACAAAAAGCCCTTCTTGGCATATATTTTCTAAACTTTTTCTTCACAAATGCAGTTTAAAATGTTTCTGAAGACCCTTTTCTAATACGCCTCCATGATTATCCCATGTCATTCCTAAAAATCTATCAAGGTTCCTTTTTGGGTCCCTCTCCCCACCACCACCAAAAGTAAGTAAATAAATAATAACAATACAGTTGCCACAAATTTCTAAGCTGGCCTCTCCAGGAATGAGACTAACTCAGCAGTTTGGCTCAGAAACACTGTTTGGATTTGCCTCTATTTTTTGAAGATACTTTTATGAAACTAAGATAAATAAATAACTGAAAGAACTTGACTGCATCTTCTACTGATTACAGAAACTTATATAAACAAGTGTTGTTTGGAATAAACTCCTGCATATCTGATTGGAGCCCTAGTAGCAGTGTATTTTGATTTACCCATGTATCTCTATCTAAAAGATGCAAGCAAAATAAGAGGAAAACCCACACAAATTGTAATCAATATAGAATAAGTACGATCATGTTGAGACCATGCAAACACAGATTTTAAGTCAAAATATGATTTATTATAGCAGACAAATCATACACTTATTAAAAGGGAAATTTCTCAAGAAGACTTACTGATCATACATACCTATATGCATAATATATCTAACATCAGAACATGACCCCACTCCCCAGCCCCTCACAATGAGGGACTTTATCTACTTTGTTCCATAATCCTTCAGTTCCATTTTCCCATGACCTTTCCTAAGCGCCCTCATTTCTGCAGCAGACACTGAGCGGACTAGAATCACGCTTTTGCATTCATCGCTGGAGACTTCATAATACAACACCTAACCCAATCCAATGCTTCTTTACAACGTAGACCATTTCCTGCTTACCACTCATTTCCCAGATCAGGCTGAAGGTTCCAGGAGGTCAGGGAGCAATCTGTTGGTTGGGTATGGTATCAACATGGTACCATACCCATAGAAGACGCCCAATAAAGTTAGTTGGAGAGATGAATGATCAATGCCTCTTCCCTTGCCCTCATCTGTCTTAAATAGTAAAGGCTACCTTGCTTTTTAAGCTGTCTTTCACTCAGGCGAGTCAATCTAATTATCCAAACGAAAATAAAAGTTCTAGTTTGAGCTTTTTCAAGACAGAGGCAGGAGAATCAATGATAGCGTGCTTGATGATAAAATCACTTGGGGTCTTTGCTACCCCTTCACAGGGTGGAACTGGCCCAGTAGGTGTCTCTCAAGTGCTCTCTCCTGTTGCTTCTTTGCTCACCCACCTTTTATTACGCTGTGTTCAATATCCCCAGCAAATCCTGCAAAGCTTCACAGGCCGGCCCAAGGAGCCCACAGCTCTCTTTGCATTTTTATGTCCTTCATTACAACAAGTCGGCTATTTTTATACCTGTGAGCTGCTAACAACTGGCAAAATCTCAGGCTCAGAATAAAATCTGACAAGGGTCAAGAGAGGTAGCAATAACATTGCTTATACTGGAGCCAGGCACCTTTCATTGCGGGGCTTGGTGGGAGGGAGCAGAGAGGAAAGTGCTAGAAAGGACAGAAGACTCCTTGAACCCAGCGAGGGCATCATGGACAGATGAACCCAGGGAGAATGGGCAGAAAAGGCTTGTGTCTAGCCAGCCTTGTGGGAGAACGATGAGGCTTTCTACTCAAATAAAAAATTACAGTCTGCGAAACCAACAGGGACGGTGCTCCCAGCCCTCCTGTTGGGTAGCCATGACTTGGAATCAACTTCCTGCTAGATGGAAAACAGCCAGATGCTCCCCATACTACTACCCCCATCCCCGCCTTCCATTGGAATACACCTTCATTTCCATTTCTTATGCTCTGGCCAGACATTTTTTAAAATGCTATTGCTGTTGTCAGTTTCCAGAAAGCTATCTCCCAGCTCGTAGTTACTCCACTCAGAACAGAACAAAGTGCTGCTGAGACGGACAGCATCACCAGGACCCCTGGGGAACCAGTTTTTACAGTGGCTGGCTTTAAGAAGTTGATCTCCAGGCCCCTTTCCCTAGCCCATTTTAGCCTGGAAGCTCCCTGAACCCTATCATCACATCTACACTCAAACCTCCACCCACTTCCTACAAGGTAACTAACCAGGCATCAAACCTAGATCTCCAACAAAGAGGGTGAAAATTCTGCTACCGAACCATCAAATAAATTTTAGAAATGGTTCACAGCCTGCAGGGTTTTGCCTTTCATATTCTAATTGATCATAGGCATTTAAGAACATTGGACAAATCATAAAGCCCAGAATTCTGAAACGTCAAAATTCTTTCATGACAAAAAAAGTTTTATACAAGGAAAAAAAAAAGAGGCAGTGCAAAGGATGATCATAGCTTTGTAGTTTAATACAAAACATATGAATACAATTAAAGGCTTATCACTATATAGGATGTTTGGCTGCTAAGCCAAAGGTTAGAGGACTCTTATGAGACCCAGGAAATCTGAGTGATCTGCTTCTGAAAACTAGTCACTGAAAATCCCATGCAGCACAGCTCTCCTCTGACACACACAGGGTCATGAGCTGAATCGACTGGATGGCATCTGTCTTTTAAAAATATTCTTTTGTCTTAAAAGAAGTGGCTAACTAAGGTGTCACAGGGATTGTCTTGGATTGCAAAATCTAAGAGTTGAGGAGGGAACTGTCTTAAGTCCTGAGCACCTGGTTCACAGAATGCAATGGATGACAGTGAAAGCCCAACATCCATTTGCAGCGTCACCATGCAGATAAAGCCCCCAGAGAATCTCCTCTGACCATTGACCGGGATGTGAGTAGCCTTGCTATCACACAGAGAGCACTAAAGTGGGCTAATGCAGATGTAGTCAGGTTAAAAGTTAACACCTTATTATTTGTTCTCCCTTTTGATCCTTTCTAAATCTGTTCTAGTTTTTATTTTATGCTATTGTTTCAGTTTTGTTTTTGTTTCCATTGAGGCTTTTCTCTTTTGTGTTCTTGTTTTCTTTATATGCAATCTAGGCTAGGTAAATGTATAATTACAGTAAATGGATTCTTGGGGTTATGGTGCGGAGATTGAGGGGTAATGAGGAGCTAATAATAATGAGTACAAGAAAGAAAAAATTTTTTCTAAAATTGTGCTGATGATTGCATAACTCTTGTTAATATGTTTAAACCATTGATTTGTTTGATATATGAATTATGTCAGTAAACATGTTAACATTAAAAATTATTTATTCAATTTTATACTTAAATTAACTTCCTTTAACATTGTACTGGTGGCAGAGTGATTATGCTTTGGGCTGCTAACCACAGATTGGTCGTTGGACACCACCAGTCGCTCTGAGGGAAAAAGACAAGACTTTCTACTCCCATAAAAAGTCTGTCTCAGAAACCTACTGGGGAACTTCTACCCTGCCCTATAGGGTTGCTATGAGTCAGGTCAACTTGATGGGAGTAAGTGTTTTAGAACATTGCACTGCACAGTTTTAGGTGTACTCATTCTATCTTTTCATTATCAGAATGTAAGGGCCTTGATGGCAGAGACCTGGTGTCTAGAATCATATGGGCAACATAATAACAACACAATAAAGATTTGTTGAGTGCATGAAGAATTAATACGGCGCATTGTTGGTGTTGAGGGTTGTTAAGTCAACCTGCAAATGAAATCCACACAGGAAGAACTGCCCACAAGGTTTTCTATCAACTGTCATCTGCTGGAAGCCCATTGCCAAAGCTTTTTGCCACAGAGCCTCTGGGTAGAGTTGGTCCTCCAAGCTTTCAAGGAAGAGGCAAGCACTTACTCATTGCTCCACCAGGGCTCCTTGCGTCCCGTTAACCACTTTAAAGATACAAATCCACATAAACTGATGGATGAAGGATTAAAAAAATATTTTTGTAAAAAAATAAAGCAAGGGTATGTGATGCATAATGGTTTGCAGTCCCGGCAGGCACATTAGGGAAGGTGGATGCTGAGTGCCAATTCAGCTCAGGTCCTGCAGAGCGAACTCTTCTACTCGGATGGAAACGTAAGAACCAAGGGGGTGTTTTTAAGTGCAAAGCCTTTAATAAAACCAATAAATACTGCCAGAGCCTACTTGTTTATAATTTTGACCAGCCTCTGGGTAATCTGTTCATTACTTAATGATGACACTACGGTGTCTTTTAAAATAACTGGTCACATCCAGTATGCGTGCCACTTTCCTATACACACAGAGACTATGGTTAACTGTTGTCTACCTAATGATGTGTGCCGGTGTGCTAAGAATCTATAGATTGAAAGGGTTATGAGTATGCATTTGAGATTCTGATGAAAATCACTTCTTGTAGCTATAGGACCTTGGGAAAAATCACTTTCTCCTTTTGAGGCTCAATGTTACCACCTCACAGAATGGACATCCTACTTCAAATTGACAGCTTATTTTCTGAATTAAGTGAACATCTTCATAGACAATTACAGTGCCTGACACACGGTAAGTATTCAGTAAATGGGAGTGGCATCATTTTATTGGAGATCCTGATAAGAATTCTATGTTCATTTAGAGTTGCTTCACTTTCCAGCCATTGATGGAACTCACATGAAGCTTCAATAATTGCAGATAGTTCCCAACAAAGGGGCAACATGAGCAGATACTGTTGGCTCTTTACAACCTATTTTTATATCTATAAAATAAAATGTCGTCTGGATGGAATATATTATCACTCTAAGTCCTCACACCTCTCCATTCTGTAACTTGACACTGACAATGAAGAAAAGAACATGAACTTAAAATAAGAGCCTTTATTATAAATTCGGTGGGGGGTTATATTTTAGATCAGTGGTTCTCAACCTTCCTAATGCCGCAACCCTTTAATACAGTTCCTCATGTTGTGGTGACCCCCAACTATAAAGTTATTTTTGTTTCTATTTCATAACAGTGATTTTGTTACTGTTATGAATCATAATGTAAATATCTGATATGCAGGTTGTAGTAGGCGACCCCTGTGAAAGGGTCGTTCGACCCCCAAAGGAGTTGCAACCCACAGGTTGAGAACCAGATCTTTTTTTTATATGCAAAAAGATAAACAATCTTCAAACCTCCTAGTACCTTGCCTTATTCTACCCTTTTCAAATCTTCCTCTTGTAGAATATTATCGCACCCATTACTTTAGCTAACACCTGCTTACCCAGCCTATTGTTGTGCACTTCTCCCCACCCCACCCCCCAGTAAACATCAAAGTCTGTTTCTTAACTGTATGCCTCAGAAGAAAGTTCTAGTGGCCAACTTCTGAAAGATTACTGTCATTGGAGAGCCTATGTAGCACACTAATACTCTGACATACATGGGATTGCCATATATGAGAATCAACTTGTCACTAACTTGTTATAAATACTTAAGAAAAAAATCATCTCATGTTTTGAACCAAGAAAAAAGGTCAATAACCTATTTACAATTAAAAACATGACAGTATACAAATCCTCACATTACCCAATTTGCTCGTGGGCCACTGTTATTCCTGTCTAACCCATGGGGGCATGCGCAGAATACCTACGGACCTAGAAGCCAGGCCTAATTAGAACTAACTCTTCTCGATACACAGTATCTGGTATTATTTTTAATTTTAGTATTTTTAAATTATAGACATCTGGTATTAATTTTGATAGTTACATATAAGTCCTTAGAATATGAGTCGCCTTGATGGTTGATTTTTTAAAAAATTGTTGTAAAGATATATACAAGGGACCTCAAAGAGTTTGTCGAAACATGGAATTAAAAATAATGGATCTGTTCCATGAGTTTTGAAACTCCTTCATATAACACATGATTTGTGAATTCAAGTTTCCCAACCTATATAATTTAGTGCCATGAATTAATCATGTTGTGTAAGCATCACTCATATACATTGCCAACTCTGCCGTCATGAGAAACAGAAACACAATGCATGGTCAACTGTGGGCTGGGTTATTTTTTATGTCTCCTTAAATTTTGTGTCTATGGTGTCTTTTCTCCTCCCTCTGTCCCTGCCTTGTGCCTCCCCTCCAGTGCCCTGGGGTCCATTGCTGGAGGTGCACTTAGGTCTCGCTCAGGGCAAGGGGACAGAAACTCATCTACTCTGAGAACTGAGCAGTGCTCCATTGGAAGCTAGTGCCAAAGGGGTCCAGTGGGCACTCAGGCCGCAGTGAGGCTCACTAGCCTGATGTGACTAGCCCCTATCATTCTGTATCCATGGCATTTTCCCGTTCTTACTGAGGACATAACTGGACCTGCTGGGTTGCCACACTCCCAACCAGGAAATGACCATCTTCACAGATGCAGTCCCGGCTCTTTCACTACTAATTTTAGTGACTGGATTTTTTTTCTTTAAGGCTTTTTTTTAAATCTAAGTTTCTCACCATTCTGAGGTCCTGTGATAACTGCATTTGACTCATTTCTACTTCCCAGAATGACTACTTACCCACTTTAAAAAATTCCAGACTCAAATAGTTGAGACTGCTCTTCCCCCCTGGCACAAAGGGCGCTAAACATTCTTTTCTTCTAGATGATTAGGCACCCTCAAAGGTCAGGGGAGAAATAAATTTAGCTCCCACACTGGAAGGAAAGATCTCATCACAGAGTTACACCAGGGCCCGATTAAAAAGCTATGCTGGTGGCAAGATGGCTCTATTGATCTGAAGGGAGAGAAGTCACAGGCGTGGCAGGGAGCTGACAAGACGCTGTGAGCCAAATTTCCATTTTGTCAGAATCTTTCCCTATCACTAATCTTGGCATTACTTCCTATTGACTCGCCAGAAAAATGAGTTCAAATCAGCCTGTTGGGGGTTTTGTTCTTTTTTCTTTATGTGAGACAAGATAGGCTATAAATAAACACTACAAACATTCTCAATAATTTGCATCCACTTCTATCAAGTTAAGGGAATGCTAAGGAAAGAACACCTAATCCTGGACTACGGTGTGTCCCTGTGGTCCCCAGGCCCTCCCGCATTACCCAAGACACTGATTGTGGAAGAGAATGAAGAAATAAAAACTGCAAGTTGTGTCAGTGCAATTTTTCACCCTCTCCACCTGGGGCCAGCAAACTTTGTGCAAATCGTCAGGCATTAAAAGCTTTTTTGGATTTGCAAACAAGATTGTCTTTCTGCAACTATTCTACTTTGTTAATGTAGTGCACAAAAGCAGGCTTAGACAATACATAAACAACAGCCTGGCAATGTTTAAAGCAAAGACTTCAAACAAATCCATTTACAAAAATAGGCTGCAGAGAGTACGTGGCCTGAGGACTGAAGTTTTTCTCCTTTTGCTCCAGAAGGTAATTGGCTTGATTCCCTCTTGACTTGTGAATATTAAAAACAAACAAGCAAGCAAACAAACACTCTACTCCCCAGAAATATAAAGTGGTGAGCAGGAAACAAGGAACCGAAGCTCAGCTCTTTACCACAACATAAGGCTTCCTCTGCTCTGCAGCTATGAGATTGTGTGTTTCTTGTGGATATTCCTATAATGGGGAAACTTAGCACAGGACCTCCCCAAAGGACTCTCATTTGAATAGACAATTGTAAGCCAAATGAAATTTTGCCTCCACTTAAAGAGGTTTAGCAAAAAAATGTACATTGTATTCCTCATACCTTCCCCTTTTCAGCATAGTTTTATGAGAGAAGTTGCCAAGGGTCACATTCCTTTACTGGAGTGAGGTATTGGGCTTGGCAGTGTCCTATCTAGAGAGTAGTGGCAAGTCTGGGGCTTGCCCGCAGCACCTGTTGTCAAGCATATGCCCGAGCTGCTGCTGCGTTTGGTGAGCTAACTTTAGTCCGTGAGCAAGGGGACAGCAGAAATCCATCCTGTGCTCTGGGCCATGCCCCTTGGATCGTGGTCTGTTTACAAAAATAGCATCCAAGGACTGCTTTCCTTGGCAAATAAAAAGCTACACACACACAGGTTTAGTTTTAAAATCTCAACTATAACACACTCTTAGGTTTAAAATACGAGTCAAGGAGCTGAATAGATTATTTCAAAGGGCAGCACAAGAAGACAAAGCCAAATATTATAACAAAATGTGCAAGGATCTAGGATTGGAAAACCAAAAGGGAAGAGCATCTCAACATATTTGAAATGGAAAGAACCCAAGAAAAACTCAAGCCTTGACATGCAATTTTGAAAGATTCTATAGGCAAAATATTTAATGATACAGGAAATATCAAGAAAATATGGAGAGAATGCACAAAGTCTCTATACCAGAAAGAACTATTTAACAGCCCATGTCAGGAAGTAGCACATGAGCAAGAACCAATGACGCTGAAGGAAGAAGTTCAAACTGCACTGAGTGCATGAGCCAAACCAAGGCTCCAGGAATTGATGGGATACCTACTGAAATGTTTCTGAAACCTGAAGAACCGCTGGAAGCAGTCACTTGTCTATGCCAGGAAATTTGGAAGACGTTGCTAAGTGGCTGGAAGAGATCCATATTTTTGCCCATCTCAAATAAAGGGGACCCAACAGAACATTCAAATGATAGGACAATAAAATAGAACTATAACATGCAAACACAATTTTTCTCAAGATCATCAAACAATGATTATAGCAGTGCACTGACAGGGAACTGCCAGAAACTTAGGTCAAATTCAGAAGACGATATGGAACACGTAATACCATTGCTGATGTCAGAGGACTCTTGGCTCAAAGCAGAGAATACCAGAAAGATGTTTACATGTGTTTTTCTTGAGTATGAAAAGGCATTTGATGCGTGAACTATAATAAACGATAGATGACCATGAGAAGAATGGAAATTCAATATCCCTTTGTGCTCATATGGAAACAATATCTGGGGCAAGAGGCAGTTGTGTGAATAGAACAGGGGACTACTTGATGGTTTAAAATCAAGAAAGGTGTTCATCCTCTCACTATATTTATTCAACATTATTCTGGATAAATAATCAAAGAAACTGAATCATGTAAAGAAGAATGTGGCATCAGGATTAAAGGAAGACTTATTAACAACCTGAGATATGCAAATAGCACAATCCTGTATGCAGATAACACGGCCCTGCTTGCTGAAAGTGAGGATATGAAGCATGTGCTGATCATCAAGGATTACAGCCTTCAGAATGGATTCCACCTCAAGATTGAAGTCAGAGATCAAAGGACACATTACATCAGGTAAATCTGCTCCACAAAACCACACGAAGGGGTTGAAAAGTAAGGCTGTTACTTTGAGGACTAAGGGGCACCGAACCCAAGCCATGGTACTCTCAATCATCTCATATACACGTAACAGTTGGACATTGAATAAGAAAGACCAAAGAAGAATCACTGTATTTGAATTACGGTGCTGGTGAAGGATATTGAAACGTACCATGGACACCCAAAAGAACACGCACATCTGTCTTGGAAGAAGTACTTGGTAGAACTATCTTTAGAAGCAAGGATGGCAAAATTTTGTCTCATGTACTTTGAGCATCTTTTCAGCAGAGGTGTCCTGGAAAAGGACATTATCCTTGGTAATGTAGAGCGCACCTCAACAAGGCAAGAACCCCAGCGAGATGAGCTGAAACAATGATTGCACATCAACAATGGGATCAAACATAGGAACCATGTGAGCATGTGCACGTCCTGCAGGTCTTGTGTTCTGCTGTACACAGGATCACTATGTGTTGGAATGGGCTCAAAAGCAGCTCACAACAACAAAAGCAACTTGTGGAATGTTAGTCGTATAATTCACCGATACAGGTTACTCTCAATTTTACAAGAATGTTTTATTAGTAAACACTAAAAATTGTGTTTCATAAATATAATATGTGTTTCACAAATAATACAATATAACACGATTATAATATAATGTGAAAATATTATAATATAATTGCATTTCATAAATATAATATAATAAATCATGTTTCATAAATATAATAATTGTGTTTCATAAATATAATACATTATATTTTTAAATATAATATATTTTTAGTTAAAAAAAAGCAAAACAAACCAACAAAAAAACATGTAACCTTGACTGACACCAGAAAATGATAGGACTTTTTATGCATTTGGGGGAAATTACATGAAATACAAAATACTAGACCAATTCTGATTCAATTACTAACAAAGAAAATTCCTTAATCTGATAAGCCACACTCACTAACGACGGCAATTAGAGCAAACATCGTCGAAAATGAGAAACTACTCGCAGCATTCATTATAAAATCTGAAAGGAGCATGAGCAGATGCCAACCGTCATTACCAATATTCAACAAGCCTGCAGAGATGCTGGTTAATAAGAGAGCTAGCTAGCAAAGAACTGACAAAAAGAGAAGAAAGCTTAAATTTGAAGATTATGTTATTATTTATATAAAACTCTTTTCCCTTAAATATATAGCCAAATCATTAAGGGATAGAAACACTGAATGAAAGAGACAGATAACGGACATTAATTTAAAAAGTCAACAACCAACTACACTACATAATTCAAGGGAAGATTTACAATTTGTATCAGAAACAATCAAGTATATTTGAACAGATCTAACAAAATATGTGTTCTCTGAGGAAAGTGATAAAACTTTAAAGAGGAAATATTAAAGAATCAAATGGATAAAAAAGAGAACATGAAGAATATAAAGGTTTAATATCACAACAACAGCAGTTATTGTACATTTATAGATAAAACAGAATGAAAATCACAACAGGATTCTTTATGGAATTTGATGAAAGAATTCATCAATAGTTATAGCGGAACATAGAGAGCCCGAAATAACCAAGATGTTCTGAAAGAAAAAAGAGAGTGATAAACACTGTGAGGACTCAGTATATAAAATACCAGGCTCAAAAAGAGCATAAATATAAAGAAGTATTTAGTAGGCAGAGTAAAACTGATCTAGGAAGTAAAGATAGAAACCAGAACCAACCCATCCATTTGTGAAATTTCGGCATATCACAGAGATAGTATGATTAATCAGAATTGGATCATTTTCTTCTGAAAATGAATATAAAGATTGTTATCTGAACAACAAAAAACATAATGGATCCTTTACTCATACCATATACAAAAATCAGCTTTAGATGATTCTTCCATGGAGTAGCTCGTGGGTTTGAACCAACAACATTGGGGCTGTCAGCCTAATGCATAGTGCCTCCAGAGTTCCTTCATACATACAGAACATTTAAAAAATCTGCATGAAATGGAGATAATTGCCTTCGACTTAGAGTAAGAAAACTTAAAACAAAAACTTTAAATTACGTAAAACTTTAGAATACATAAAAAAATATTGTACTACATTAAAATAAAAACTAAAACATGCTTATATTCATCAAAATATATCTTAAAAAGCAGCAAGTTACAAACTAAATTTGTACCGAACAGAATTTCTCCCTTACATGTATTAACATGTAAGCCCCAGACAATGTCAAGTGGCTCTCCCTCTCTTCTCCCAACCATGAAACGATCCAAAAGCGCACTTCTAGGATGCAAATGATTAGGTTGTGGGACATTTATACAATGGAATGTTGCACAACAGTTAGAGCAAACCCACTGAAATGACCAATAATGAAATGGTTATATGTCTGGTTATTTTCACTCAACATGCTCAACATTATGCTTCTTTATCTATATAATTGTGAATCGTTGTGCACCGTTAATTTTCATTATTATGTAGTACTCCATTCTACGAATAGACCACATTTCATTTCTTCATTCCATTGTGTGGATGGCCGCTTGGGGATTTCCAGTTATGAAAAGGAATGCTATTCACATTCTGATGTGATGTAAGAAACAAACCTACGTACACATATCTGTTGTGTATGCATCAACTGAGAAGTCCGGTGCGTGCTGCTGAATAAGCAATTAGACGGCTAACTGGCAGGCCTGAGTTTAAATCCTAGAGTTTCGCCCAAGGAGAAAGTGGAGGCGATCTATACCCTTCAAGATTTACAACCCTGAAAACTCTGAACAGTCGCTATGATTCTGAAACCACTCAATAGCAATAGGGACAGTACAACTTTACACTTTTGGATTTAAAAAAAGTTATATTGTGAATTGGGTGGTTCTACAGAGCAGATGAACAGTTTTAACTTCAATATATTTTGCCTTAGGTAATTCATTGTTCTCTCTTTAACTTCACATCACTTATTCCACAGCCTGGAGCATATGTTTATCTATGCTTTTAACTCTTGTACTTTAAAAAAAATCATTTTATTGGGGGCTCGTACAACTCTTATCACAATCCATACATCCATACATTGTGTCAAGCACATTTGTACATTTGTT
>NW_022111372.1:75573175-75585704 GCF_000313985.2 Echinops telfairi
CAAGCCTTTAAGACCCCAGATGCTATATCTTTTGATATCCAGGCACCATCAGCTTTCTTCACCACTTTTGCTTATGCACCCATTTTGTCTTCAGCGATCATGTTGGGAAGGTGAGTATCATGAAATGCCAGTTGAATAGAACAAAGTGTTCTTGCATTGAGGGAGTTCTTGAGTGAAGGCCCAAGGTCTACCTGCTACCTTAAACTAAACCTATAAATATATGCATATAGATCTATTTCCCCATCCTCATATATGAATATATTTACATATGTTACTTGCCTGTATTTAGACCTCTATAAATGCCCTTTGCATCCTAGTTCTTTCCTCTATTTCCTTTTACTTTCCTCTTGTCCCACTATTATGCTCGGCTTTCATCTGGGTTTCAGTAATTCTTCTAGGTTACATTGGTCCTGATCAAACCCTACCAGGGCCCTTACAGCCCCCCCTTGCCATTGGTTTTGGATCACTTGTTGTTCCCTTGTCCCTGGGTTTGTTAACACCACTTCATTTCCCCCACCTCCCCCTCTCTCATATCCCCTGAAACTTTCAGTCCCGTTGTTTTCTTTTCCTGATTGTTTATCCAGCCTATCTTATCTAGATAGACCTGCAAAGATGTGCATATTATTAACTTCTGTACATTTCCCAGTATCTTGTCCTACCTTAATCATTTTTACCCCCAATCTCCATCTCATTATAAATTATTGTCCCCTTCACTCAAACCTACCCTCTCACCAGTGACTTCCTCTCCTTTTACCTCCAATCCCTGGTAACCATAACATGTTTCTTTAGTCTGCATTTATATATATATATATATTTTTACAACAGTGATTACATACAAATTTGTCCATTTGTAATTAAATAATTCCACTCAGTATAATGTCCTGTAGGTTCATTCATGCTATGAATGTTTAGCAAATTCATCATTGTTGTGTTAGTCTGGGTAGACTAGAGAAACATATTCAGAGACACTCATATATATGTAAGAGAGAACTTTACATAAAGAAGTAATTCTGCCCCAATAAAACATACCACTCCAGTCCAGATCAAATCCATAAATTCAAGATTAGCCCATAAGTACAATTTTAGCCTATGAATTCCTCTTCAGACTCACACATCACATGCAATGATGCCGAATGCAGGAAGATCACAGGTCAGTGGGTGGAAAATCCGGTGGGTTCAATGTCAGTGGATGTACCTGCAGGGCTCTGCATTCCATCAAATGGCTCCATGTGGCTTGTCAACAGGGAGGTGAAGCAGAGAGAGAGTGTGCCTGCCTCCAGGGAGGAAGACAGGAGTTCCCAGAATCCTCAAGAGAAGGCCATGCCCTCAATAGGTTGGCTATGATCTGATTGACAGGGTAGACTCCACCCCTTTGCTCAAATTGACAGGAGATTATGTAACTACCACATACCATCCCTTGTCAACTTGACACTTCTACACAACTCTTTAGCCATATATGATTTTAAACAAAACAATAATAAAATCATATCTGCACCTAACAGGATAAAACTAAAACCATACAATTCAATATGTGCCAGCCTCGTTTAAACATAATATTCTATAAGTGAAAAAACAACTTTGTTCTATGCCTAACAATTGCAGTTAAGTGGACATCTACATCTTAATTCTATGAATATATCCTCCAACCAATGAAAGTTTGTATGCCAGCCACTTAATGTATTTATCTACCTAATTTTGGGTATCCAATTTCTATACTGCCCACTTATATCAACCCAGTGCTCTGAAAAGACATTCATATTCTTTGATGTGAAGAATCTTCATTCCAATTGGAACCTTGTGAGTCTGCATCCATAAGCAAAGTCAAATCTGGGCAGGCTTTCATACAGTGAGCAGCAACAAGTTCAAAAATCTCTTCATCTCATCTGGTTCTGATCAGCTCAATGTGGACTCCCTCACTTAGCCTATCAGGGTGTCCATTAGCTGTATCACCTTTAGATCATGGGCCCCAGCACAAGTTCTCAACAACTCTAGCCCCTTTGGGCTAGGTCATGAACTTCAGACCAGTCAACCCACTCTGGTCTTCTCCTGTAGTCCCTGTAAACCAGGTCCACGGGGGTCAGTGGGCAGACTCAACTTGTCTCTCTACTGCCGACTTTCTCCCACTTCCACTCAACAAGTGGACCTAGGTGATTACCTCGCAAGCATTTCAGGCTGCCCTGCGCTCCCTTTACCATCCAGTCCTAGAGAAGAGAGTTTCTTCATGGCTCCAATCTTTTGTCCAACTTCGCGCACAAACCACAAGTTCAAAACTAAAAAAAAAAAAAAAGCTTCTCCACCCCCCTCCTTCCTTTCAATCTGTTAAAGCCCCCTAGGCATGTCTCTTCACCTTCGAATGCCCTGAGCACAGAGCTTAGCTTTTTAGAGCCTTGTCTGCAGATGTGTTCTACACCTATTTAAAGATTCAAATTGGTGACTGAAACAGTGAGCTTACAAACTCTCTGTACTTCTCAGTGACCATTTCTACCAATCATTATATCAATAACAGTAGTCAAAAGAAAACAGTATAAACCATGTACAGCCAGATCTGAAACGCGATTCTTAAAACAGACAAGTTCAATCCTTATCTATCTTTATCTTACCATATATACACTCATGTATAAGCCAAGTTTTTCAGCAAATTTTTAAATGCAGTTTTTGTGGTAAAATTAGGTGCCTTGACTGCTAATCTGGTCGGTTTATACTCAAATATATACAGTAATTCTTATCAAAACTATTTCATTGACACAAAACATGGTTTGAGGCCTCTATGGCAGTGGTTCTCAACCTTCCTAATGCCGTAACCCTTTAATACATGAGTTAGTTAGCTTCTTGTGCCAACCTGGCCAATAAACACATGTGAGGTTAATTGAAGGGTGGAACGAGAAATGACTGTGATTCAATGGCATGTTCCTCAAAGAAAGCAGATATAGTAGATAACATGTAAATTTTATTTTAATCCAATTTTTTTTGGCCCAAACTGAAGTTTCACTTGGAATGATCGGATCTTTTCAGACAAATCGAGGTGTTTGGTTGCATTTGGTCCTTGCAGTGATAAATTGAACTCATTCAAGATGGCAACCAAGTAAGCTATTTTCTGCAGTTCACTTTTATCAATGAAAAGTGCCTCAAACTGTGGTCTTGCTTTCCGATTAAGCAATGTTTTGAGTTCATCACGAAGCTCAAAAGCACATTTTAAAACGTTTCCTCTCAATAACCATCTCCCTTCAGTGTGAAATAGCAGAGCATTTTTCGGCACATCCAACTCGTTGCACAGTTGCAAAAGCAGTCGACTGTTTAAAGTGCTCACCTTTACAAAATTGACAGAACTTATTATGCTTTTCATTACTTTTTGTAACTCTTGTGGCAGCATCTTCACTGCTAATATTTGCTGATGAATCATACAGTGAGTCTTGATGACTTTTGGTGACTCATTCAGTACCAAACTCTGAAATCCAGATCAACATCCTAGCATAGCTGGAGCACCATCTGTGTAAACACCACAAACCTTTTCCCAAGAGAGCTTATGCTCTTTCAGAAATGAACCAACTGTGTCAAATACATCACGTGCAGTAGTTGTTGTTTCAAGAGGTTTGCAAAAAAGAAACTCATCTTTCAAGTCACCATCAATAATATACCTCACGTAAACCAGTAACTGTGAACAGTTTGCAATGTCTGTAGATTCATCAAGCTGGATGCTAAATATTGTAGGTGGACCAGATTTAATTTCTGGATTACCTCATCAAGAATATCAGCATACATGTCATCTATTCTTCTGTGGACAGTGTCGTTAGATACGGAAATTGCACTAAATTTCATAACACATTCATCTCCAGTCATAACACGAATAATGTCTTTGGCTGCTGGCAACAGTACATCCTCAGCAATGGTGTGAGGTTTCATGGCTCTGCCAATTCTGAGTACTACTCAAATATGAAGCTTCAATGGCTGATATGTTTTGTTTGTAGTACTTGCCACCAGTGTCAAGTCTGGCTTTCTTGAGTCCATCAGCTTTGCTTCTTAAATAGTTGGTATCCTTGCCGGCAAAACTCAGATGCTTGCTATCAAAATGGTGTTTTAGTTTGTTCACTTTCATAGATTCGGCTGAGAGAACGTCACAACAAATAACACATTGAGGTTTCTCAATTCCTACTGTAATTATTGAGGTAAAACCATACTGTAAAAAATATCCTCACTATATTTTCTTTTCTTAACATTCCTCTCTACATGATCCACTGTAATGGGATGGTTTGCTAATGAAAATAATATATAACAATAGTTTTAATAATGCAAAAGATGATACAAGGCATAATTCAGTCAATACAGTTCATTAAAGTTTCCTATGATTTACCATTCTGTGTTGTTTTTTTTACAAACCTGTTACTACCAAAAGAGGGCAGTAGTTGCATCAACCACAGCTAAATATAAAAAGACTGATCAGCATCCAGATTAAGTTCCCATGGTACAGATTTTTTTTGCAGTAGTTGATGATTTTACAGTACATGATTTTAAATTTACCCAGTAATTAAAAATCATGAAGTGTCGTTTTACCTGCAATACTGCTGCTTTCAACACAGTAGCTATTTTTAACAGAGTAGCTGCTTTTAACACAGCAGCTGCTTTCTACACAATAGCTGCTCTCTACACAGTAGCTGCTCTCTACACATGTGACTGGTCTGCATAAGTACATTATGGTGTCAACTCTGTCATATGCACCTGTATTTGTACAGGGTGTATGTGATGGGGTTGACATGATGAGGTCATCACGCAGGGGACTCACATGTGGGCATATCTGCTGGGCAGACATACCTAGAGACAAATAGAGGAGCAGTATCTCAGTTCCTAAGACCATTGGAAATATGTGCTTTCCGATGGTCTTAGGTGACCCCGGTGAAAGGGTCATTTGACTGCCAAAGAGGTCACGACCCACAGGTTGAGAACCACTGCTCTACTGCATGAAGCAAGGGTGGGGCCTTCTGTCCGTCATTTTGACTTTCTGTCAGCCATTTTGCCCCCTCAGCTCAAAAGCATACATTCATAATATTTATTTTCACCATTTCAAAAAGGAATAACCAAAGAAAATAATTAAAATTTAACTTCCCCTTTTCTTTCCAGAAAACAACTCAGTAAACTGCATGGTCATATCTGACCTCTGGCTAGCCAAAGAAGAAAACTACCACGAGTCAAACAAGCATCCCTTATGCACCTTTATGATTTATTTCTCTAGTATCCCCTGCCTAAGGTACCATAATATGTTAGGGTGGGTAGACTAGAGAAACAAATACAGAAACACTCATATATATGTCGGAGAGAAGTTTATATCAAGAAGTAATTCTGCATCAATAAAACAGCCCAGCCCAGTCCAGATCAAATCTCTAAGTTCAATGTTAGCCCATAGGACTAATATTAGCCCATGAATTCCTCTTCAGACTCACACATCACATGCAATGATGCCATGGTGTCAAATGCAGGAAGATCACATGGCCAGCGGGTGGAAAGTCCTCAAAGGCTTTGGCTACTATCAGTGTGGCTCCATGTGGCTTGTCAACAGGACAGTAAAGCAGAGAGAGCGTGTGCCCTACCTCCAGGGAGGAAGACAAGTTCCCAGAATCCTCAAGAGAAGTCCATGCCCACACAAAGGCATCATTGGCTTTGACCTGGTTAACAGGCTAGACTCCACCCCTCACTCAAGTTTACAGGGTATTATGTAACTGCCAAAATTATTCTTTAACATTTCATAATATTCCATTGTATGTATGTACCACAGTTCACTCATTTTCCCATTAATGTGTACTTACTGGTATTTCTAACTTTTTGCTTTTGTAAATAGTGTTGCAATGACCATTGCTGTGCAAATATCTGTGCTCTGTTCTATTTTTCTATGACATATATTGAGTAGGATTCCTCTGCCTTATGGTATACAGTTCTATTGCACAATTTGCAGTCTATCAGCAGTGTATGAAGGGTTGAGTCTATCCACACTCTTGACAGCATGTTTTGAGCTTTACTATTAATTCTGGCTTGATATAATATTTCACAGATGTTTTGCTTTGTACCTCTTCATTTTTCCTATGTTTGTTAGCTACCTGAATGTCCTATTTTCTGCTTTGTAATTGAAGTATTGCCTTTTTTGTTTAAACATTTTATAAATGTTAGAGATTAGTCTCATATCTGGTAAGATATTGTCAAAATGTTTTTTCCAGTCTGTAAACTCTCTTTTTGCACTTTTGGTTAACTACCTGTGTTAATCAGGATTCTTTAGAGAAACAAAACCAGGACACTTAGGATTAGGATAAGTTTATACAATGAAAAGGAATATAAAGACTAATTAGCCCACAGAGCAGTACAGAGGGCTCAGTGCAATTCACTTTCACTGAACAGTTATTATACTGATGGTCTTTCAACTCACAGGGGTTGCTGCTTGAAGGTCAAAAAAGCAGGCAGCAGAGTCAGGCAAGACAGGTTGAATTGGTCTGAAGGCAACAGACAGCAGGCTGGGGAAGTAACAGTCAGTAGCATGGGGGCATAGCAAAGCAGGCCCCGTGGGATCTCTCGTGCCATCGATATACTCAAGTCTACACGATTCACCAAAGGAGCAACAAGATCCAGGGGTTGGCCCACAGGTAGTGCAGCACATGGTCAAAGCAGTAGCGTGCTGGTCTGATCACCAAAGAGAAAGAGAGAAGGGAGCCAGCCTTGGAAAGCCATGTATCTCATCGCCCTCCAATCAAGCTGTGACCTGATTAAACTCTGCCCATGCGTGCCTATGGAAGCCTAGATGGCACAATAAACTGAGTATCACACTTTCTGTGGTATTTATTCTCCTTTATGCACAGAAGTACTTAAACGTTTTGTGAGGTCTCAGTCCTCTAGTGTCTCTTCCTTTTGCGTCTGATAATGTAATGTAACATTAGGGAGCTTCCAACGGTTCTCCTTTTTTAATTGATGATCTTTACAGACTCAGTTTTTACTTTTAAGTTTTGATCCATCTTGAATTCATTTTCTGTATACAGTGTAAGATATGGGTCCTATTTCATTCTTCTGCAATTGTATATCCAATTTTCCAGTACCATTTCTGAAAGAGACTATCTTTTCCTCATTTAAGGTATTACAAACGTACAGTCATTGAGTTGATTTTGATTCATAACTATGAGTGAATTGAATTACTTCGAGTTTCTCAATTCTGCTCCACTGATCTACGTGTCTGTCACTGTACCAGTAACGGCCTATTTTGTTGATTGTTCCTGTATTGTATGTTTGCTTTTAGATCTGAAAGTTGAGAGCCCTCCTATTTTGTTCTGTTTCCTTATTTATTTATCTGGATTTTTTCTTTTCATAAATTGGTGATTATTTTTTGTGTCTCTTTAAAGAATGAGGCTTGAATTATTATCAAATTATATCTGTAAATTGCTTTAAATATTGGCATTTTCACAATGACAAGTCTTCCTATGTATGAACATGGTATAGTCTTCTATTTACATGTCTCTTGATTTATTCTAGTAATGGTGTGTACTTTTCTTTGTACAAATATTTTGTGTTTCTGATTATATTTGTCCCTATGTGCTTCATATTTTTGGTGGTTATGTTAAATGGCATTATTTTTCTGATTTCCTTTTCAAAATTATCTTTGTTAGTATAAAGGAATCTGACTCATTTCTGTATGTTTTTTCTTGCATCCTGCCATCTTTCAAATAATACCAATAATTTTCAAATAGTGCCAAGAATGTTGGGGATTTTTCCATATGTAGGATCATGTCATCTACCACTAAAGAGTTTTGCTTCTTCTTTGCCAAGTTGGATGTTTTGAATTTTCCTTTTTTGCCCTAAAACTTAGTAAGATTTCAAGTACTATATTGAATAGAACTATAAAGGACATCCATGTCTAGTTCCCTTTTGCAAGGGGAATGTGAGCAATTTGTTTTGATAGTAATGTTGACCATTGGTTTTGTATATATGCCCTTAATTATGTTAGGAATATTATGCTCTATTTATAAGTTGTTAAATGCCTTTTATCTGGAGTGGGTATTGGATTTTTTCAGGTGAATTTTCTGCATCAATCAACATGATCATGTGACTTGTTTTAAGTTTATATGATGGATTGTACTATTATTTTCTAAGTCGAATCACACTCCCATACCTGGCAAGAAATTTACTTGGTCATGATGTATTATTTTTTATTGATTTATTGTTGGATTCTATTGGCTAGGATCTTGTTGAGAATTATTATATTTATGATCATTAGGTATATTGGTTTATTATTTTCTTTTTAAATAATACCATTGCCTGGATTTGATGTCAGGATCATGTTACCTTCACAGGGCGAATGTGGAAGTCCTCCATCCTTTTATATATTCGGGAACAGTTTGAATGGGACTGACATCAGCTCTTTTTTTAACTTTTAACATTCAGTAGAATGCCCAAGTAAGGCTATTCGGGGGCTAGGACATTTTTGTTTGGGCAGATCCTTTTAATGGCATGGTTAGCTTGTTTGTCATGGATCTGTGGAGCCTTTATACTTCAGCCTATGTTAGTTTAGGTTGGCAGTGTGCGTTAGGATTTTTCCCCTTCCTACTGGGCTTTCAAATTTGGTGGAGAACAATTGGTCTTAGTACTCTCATAATTGTAGATTTTAGTTCTACTGGTTTTGTTGTGCTGCTGCCCATTTAATTTCTTTTATTATTTGTATCTTATTTTCCTTATAGTGGTCAGAGTTTTCAGTTTTATTGATCCTTTCAATGAACCAATTTGTTGTCTTGTTGATTCATTCTATTGCTTTATTCTTTCATTTGTTTCTATTCTAATTGTTCTATTATCTTGTTTCTTTTGATAGCTTTTCCATAATTGATAGAGCGGTTGGGTTAAGGTGTTGATTCTGGTCCTTTATTAATTTTGATGTGTGCATTTATTGTTTTCAAATGGTGTCTGAGTTCTTCTTTTTGTTGCATCCCAAAGGTTTTGGTACTTTGTGTTTCATTCTTGTTTGAAATGTGGAAAGCAGAATAAAACAGTACAAAGCAGTGGAAGGTAAGAAAAGAAGCAAAGGAGAAAATTAGAGCAGGGGCAGGATTCAGAGAGGGGAAACTTGTGTATCTCAGAGCATGAGGTATGGGTTGGTATCCTCTGCTTTCCAAGTAGTTCATGGGCTGGCAGGGCTGGGGAGGTGGGTGGGTTTGGGGACCTTCAATTCTAGATGGAATGCCTGCCAGCCAACCAGCTGTCCGGGGTCTAGGTACCTGGTTTGGAAGAGCTCCTCATAAGCTCAGATGGTGGCTGATGTCAAAATCCTTGTTCCTAGAAGGAACTAGTTTGAGCCCTCGGGTAGCTAGGAGCAGAATAACTAGGTATGGAAAGAGTAGTTGCAGAACATGGATGACCAGGAACCTGGAAGTAAACATTTATGGGTTTATTGAGACAGTTCATGTGCCTCCAGACTTGGGGGTCAGGGTGCCACACCCAGTGCCATGTCTACATGTGTGTGGCTCCATCTGCAGGCTGACTAAGGGCTGTGCAGGAGGGTGGATCCCTACAAAGTCACAGAGGAAGTGGCACTTTCTGGTGCAGGCGTGGCAGAGTGATACTACAATGGATACTGTCATACTGTAATCCTAAACAGTTATGCTACTTACACTCACACTAGAAATATACAAGAGCTCTCATGAGGCTATATCCTTGCCAATGTTTGGTATGGTAGTCTTACATTTTGGGTGTCTTATGTTCTCTCATTGTGGTTTTAGATTTTGTTTCTGTTACGTATTTTTAATATTGGCTATGTTAACAATACCCATTTCTCATTTAGATAGCTTCTTGTTAAAAACCTGCTACATTAATTTTGCCCCTGTTTCTCTTAGTTCGCCTAGTTGTTGTTTTGCTTTTTCTTTGAGTTCTAGGAATTCTTTATATATTGGGAATATAAGCCCTTTTTTTGTTTAAATGTATTGAGAATTACATCCTTCTCTCTGGGGTTTACTTTTGCTTTCTCTAAATTGTGTCTTTTGAAATATTCTGATTCACTCTTTTTAAAAAGAACATTGTCTCTCATGATTGTTTATTATTTTTAAACTTGTAACTGTATTTGTTTCATTTCATTTTGTTATGGCAAACATATATACCCATAGATTACTGGCCATTAGATTACCATATATATTGTTATCAAATTCATTTTTTACTCATCAATTATGACCACTTATCTTGGTACAATTGGCTGAATCATAAAGAAAGCTTATTCTTTGAGTTATAAAAAATCTGTTTTTTCTTGCTTGCAAAAGTCTTCCAGTGAAAAGGATGATTATTGGAGAATTGTATTCAGAACACTACATGATAGATCTGGGATAACTAAGCCTCTTTTAGTTCTTTGACTTAGTTTACTGGGTATATTTCTCTTATCAGAGGGGCCTAACTCAGAGCACAGGCTGCTAACTGAATGACAGGAGGTGGGAGTCCAGTTGGTGATACTGCAGAAGAAAGCCCATGGCTTATGAGCTCCCTCACTCTGCGGCTACTAGAAATGGATGGTACCAGGCTACCATTATTGAACATTTTGATTAGGAAAAGAACCACTAAGTCTTCATCAAAAGAAGGAAAATTTAGAAATGTGACTTGAAATTCTTACAGGAAACTAGGAAACCCTGGATCTTTTCCCTTGAACTTTAAAACTTTAAGACACTATTATACCATCTTTAAATAACAGTGTAGACCAGTACATAATATTTGCCTTGAGCACTGTACCCTTTTAAATAATAACCTACATGAGACCACACTGGCAACAGTAACCCTAATGCCCAGATGAAAATATTAAGGGCCACAGAGCCCAAGTTAATGGTGATGAAACAATATGGGCAGAAATAGTGAGAATAGAGACATATGTGAAATACAGAACTATGGTCAATGAACTGTATATGTAAAAACTGCTGAATGAGCAGATATTTTCATTAACAAAGCAAAACTAACAACAACAAACTGGTATTATTGGCTCTTCTAACCAGTTGCTACCGAGTCAGTCCCAGCTCACGGAGATCCCTGAGTATCAGAGAAGAATTGTACTTTATTGGGTTTTCAATATCTGTTTGGGTTTTTCCCCCAAAATAGAATGTCAGGCTTTCTTCCAAGGTATACTTTTTCTATATGTAATCATTTTATTGGGGGCTCATACATCTCTTATCACAATACATACACGCATCTATTGGGTCAAGCGTATTTGTGCATTTGTTGCCATCATCATTTTCAAAACATTTTCTTTCTACTTGAGTCCTTGGTATCAGCTCCTCACTTTTTCCCTCCCTCCCAAACCCTTGATAATTTTTAAATTACTATGTTTTCATATCCTACACAGACCAATGTCTCCCCTCATCCACTTTTCTGTTGTCTGTCCCCCAGGGAGGGGGTTATATGTAGATCATTACGATCGGTTCCCCCCAAGGTATACTTAAACCGCCAATCTTTCTGTTAGCCACTCAATATAATAGCTATTTGCACCGCCCAGGAGTTCCTAATACTTTACTAGAGTCTTTGAAATAGTAATACCACATAAAGGTATAATTTTGTGTTAGTCTGCAACTGCTATGACTTCGAATGGCTTCCAATAGTACTCTAGTAAGCAAAGGCTAGGAGCCCTCGTGGTTACATGTTGGGCTGCGATCCACAAGGTTGGTAGTTCGAAACCACCAGTCACTCCATGGGAGAAAGACAAGGCTATCTACTCCTGCCAACAGTTACACTTTTAGAAACTCAAAGAGGCAATACTAGCCCATACAATAGGGTCACTATGAGTTAGCATTGGCTCAATGGAAGTGAATTGAATAAGATTTAAGCAATACCATAGGATAAAAGTGCTTTAGCTTCTTGGACTATAGCATTTACTAGATACTTATTAATTTAAATATTCTTCTTATTCTTATTAAACTAAGACATTACATGCATATTTAAGATAAACTACTAGATTTCAAAGAAATTTCCTGCTTGCTGGAAGATTGCTTGAGGCTAAATATGAGTCTCCTGGGGTCCCCTACTGTTTTTCTCTGCCATTAGGGTTTCTTTAGAAGAAAAGTTTGAGTAACATTTGCGTTTTAAAATATTAATAATAGGAAAGGTCCAAAAAGTAATTCTATTTCCCAACATTTAAAATTTATTCTCATATTTTTTGGCCATTATTTTATTTGAAAGAGGGGAAAGGACAGAAATAATCTGGAGGCAAATACCAGCTCTGGGTACAGTCATCATCATTTGCTGTCTTCCATTACCTATGCTCACATGAATCTCCGATGCCGTTGTGTTGGCGCTGACCTGCACAATCCCGTGTGTCAGAGTAGAGCTGTCCTACCAAGAGTTTTCAGTGGCTGATTTTTTCGAAGTAAATCATCAAACCTTTCTTTTGAGACACCACTGAGTGTATGCAAACCTTTGACCACTTGGTTAGCAGCTGAGTGTGTTGAATATTTCAACATCCGAACTCAAAAACTCACCATCACGAAGTCAGCCATGACCCACAGTGACCCTAAAGGACAGAGCAGAGCAGCCTCTGTGGCTTTCTGAGGCT
>NW_022111372.1:75586768-75588854 GCF_000313985.2 Echinops telfairi
TTTTTTAAGTATATATACTTAGATGGAGACTATGTAAAGAAATAATTGCTTCCCATTTTATATGTTTCCCATTTTACATTTTTGTTTAATAAAATTCTAATTATTTTGCAGCAACAATAAAAACGAAGCCATGAGGTCTACTATGATCATACATCCCTATACATAAGCATGGTCTTTCCTTTTGAAAACACACAGCGGACAATTAGCAACCACAGTTTTCAGATATGTTCTGGGCACTGCTAACACTTAATATATAAATATATATATGAATAAGCTGGGTACTTACAACACACAAGCAAAAGCTAAGTAAATGTGAGATAAGGTTGCTTTTAAAAAATATCGAGAGGTCCTTTAATGATTTGCATTCTAATTTCCACTAACATTGTATTAATGTAAAATGTGTTTATATTTTAATAACATTTAACCTAAGTTTCATGATAAAAGTAATCTGGCAACCTGTAAATCTGAACTAAATTCAATAAATTAAAGTCAAAGGAACCATTAAATCACCTCCAGGTGCTGTCTGTTTTCAAACTCTGTCTATTAAAAGAGCAACAAGATACTGGGTTGTCTCTTTATTACCATGACTTTCCCATTGGCTCACATGGTGATCTGAGATATCCTTTCTTTGCTGTCTGGAGTCATCTTATGTTGGCATGCTTGCCAAACGAAGGCGCTTGACTTTTCCCAGAGTGCCAGCTCCCAATTTCCAGGTTTGTGTCAAGCAGTTAATAATCTGTTGTTGTTTTAAAAACACCACGAATACATACTAGCTGAGCCTCCCATAGAGGGACTTCGGGATTTCATTATGAAATCTTAGAATTGGTGAATATCATAGAAAAAAGGAACATCGGCTCTACCTTTTTTTTAATTTTAATTATTCTACTTACCTGTTTTAATTCACAGGGCCAACGGAAGTGAAGCCGCATGGAGACTTGTCCCGGCTCTCAGACTGTTATATCAGTCATAGGACGGGCCCTAGATTCCCCGCTCCCCACTATTCTCCCTCTGCTCTTCAGCCTGTGACAGTATTTTGAGTACAGCATATTATTGGGGGGTTTATATGTAAGATTTTGACATCTTTAAATTGAAGCCTCAATTTTTCCCCCCAAGGATCCCTATGAATTTCCCAGAGTTTGCATATTGTTCATGAGAAGAGTAACTATCTCTTCTGCTTTGTGTAAAAATCCCATTTTGTTTAATAAAGGTGGCTCACTATCTTTGGAAAATATTCGTGGTGACAAAAGTACTTTTCAATGTTTCTCTATAAATTATGTCTGCCTTCAAAGTTAATGCTAGGAAAGAGGAAATCAACATTGACAGTGTTGATTTTTATGGCACAAAAGAACACCCAAGCAAGAAAATGAATCAAAGTTTCAATGTTCATTATCGTTAAAATGTGCAGAAGAGTCAAGAGGCAGCTAGGTCACACAAAACCATTCTTTTGCTTATAATTTTTTAATGGGTAGATTTGGTGTTGATGTGCGTGTACTTTAAAATTTATGTAAGTACTTGCCCGGGGAGTTGTTTTTATCCATTGTACAGCCAGATGTTTCAAATATTGTTTTACTATACATTTCACTTTAAAATTACAGTTCCTGATTTTACCTTTTCTCTGAATAAGTCAATATTAGCATTTTTAATAAATTTTGAAATGTAAGGGAAATATTTATGTACATTACATATATGTATAGACTGAATTTTTCCTAGGCACTAGGCATTCAAATAAATGCAAATATTACCTATTTTATTAATTACATTACAAAATAATTATTTTTATACTAATTTATGCAGATGACATAATCAAGGCAGAGAGAGAGAGAAAGTATTTGCTTAGGGTCAGTAGTTCACACCCACCAGCTGCTCCATGCAAGAAAGATGAGCCTTTGGGCCTTGGTCAAGGTTTCCAGCCTCAGAAACCCACCATAGCAGTTCTACTGGATCCTAAAGGGCAGGGGGGTCAAACTCAATTCACAAGGGCCATTTGTGCAACAGGCAAGATTCACACAGGCCATATCACATTTACAAATTTTGTTAAATTTAAATTTTGAAGTGAGGATTCAGGAATATGGATAGGATAATTAAA
>NW_022111372.1:75589583-75593202 GCF_000313985.2 Echinops telfairi
ATGGAATGGAGAAAGGCTCGCTAACAACCTTATTAACAGCCTGTGATAAGCTAATGACACAACTTTTCTTGCTGAAAGTGAGGAGTACTAGAAACACTTGCTGATGACGATCAAGAATTGCAGCCTTCAGTACAGATTACAACTCAGTGTAAAGAAAACCAAGACGCTCACAACTGGACCAATAGGTAACACGATACATGGAGAAAACATGGACGTTGTCAAGGATTTCATCTGTCTCAAAACCACAATCAAGGCTAACAGAAGCAACCGTCAAGAGGTCAAATGACACATTGAATGGAGTAATTCTGGTGCACAAGATCTCTTTAAAGTATTGCAAAACCAAGGACATTACTTTGAGGGCTAAGGCGTACCTGACCAAAGCCATGGTCTTTTCAATAGTCGCAATGCATATGAAAGTAGGACACTGAATAAGGAAGATCAAAGGGAAGAACTGATGCATTTGAACTGTAGTGTTGGTGAGGAATATCAAAAGTGCCATGGACTGCCAGAAGAACAAATAGATCTGTCTTGGAAGAAGTACAACTAGAATGCTCCTTGGAGGCAAGGATGGCAAGACTCATCTTACATGCTTCAGACATGTCATCAGGAGAGACCAGACTCTGGAGAAAGGTATTAGGCTTACTAAAGTAGAGGGGCAGCTAAGAAAGAGGAAGATTCTCGATGAGCTGGATTCACACAGTGGGTGCAAAAATGGGCTGAAACATAAGAACAATAGTGAGCATGGTGCAGGACTGTGCAGTATTTGGGTCGCTTTTGCTTAGGGCTGTTACGAGTTGGAGCTACCTTGATGGGGCACCCCAATAACAGCAGCCATCAGGTCAAAACCTTTTTACTATATATCATTTATTGTCTTAGAATTTGTCAGTTTCAGAACACCGAGAAAAGTCACAGGTCCTAGGAGTTTGGCAAGTAACTCACCCACTTTCATCATGTCAATCCGTCTCATGGAGACCCTATAGAACAGGGTGTAATTACCCCTGTGTGTTTCCAAGACTGTAGCTGTTTGTGTGACTAGAAATCCCTGTCTTTCCCCCGAGGAGCACCAGAGGGTTTCAACCTATGGGCCATATGGATCCCAGCTTAGCATGTAACTTCTATGGCACCAGGGTTCCCTTGGCAAATATCAGCTACCAATAAAATGGTTATTCAATAGAATCTACTCCAAGGGTCCTCAGTGAATCTGAAGGGGCCATTCAAATCCAGAAAGTGGGGCAAGGGATGGGGAGCAGAAGATTTCCCTTCTGTTGAGGGGTCAACCAGTGGGGCGATCTACCACTGGCAATTATTATTTACATAGACCCCAAAGGGGAGAATAGAGCCAGTACTTTGTTCCTAATTAAGCATGTTTGACCTGGTTTCTACCCAGTTCTTGGGTAGCTTTTCACCATCTATCAATGACAATATATCTGAGCTCGTGGTGACCCAGGCCACATGCTGTGGACAATTGGGGCTTTGGATTCTGTCCTTTAGAGTTGCACAACAGCCTTCCCAGGTCACACCAGAAGAAACTGATGTGGAAACCCCATGACGTGAGCTATGCTTCCCCTTAAACACGTCTGTAGTAGATGAGCCGAACGGAGATACTCCTTTGGAGTGAAGGCTAAGAAGCCAATGATTCCTATCCTAGGGTTATGGACGTGATGAATGGACTTTGGTTTATGTCTCCTGCGTTGAGAGTACTGGATTAATGGCAATTCAAGACCATCATTTATTCCTTATTTTCATATATTTTACTTTTTTCACGAAGTGTTTATCAGCTATCATTCTACCTTTGTGAATGTATTATTGAAAGGCTTGCTGTATCTCCAAACCTCATTGTTTGTGTATATAGTCCTGTCGCTTGAGTTTCTTTCTGTACAACAATCCATGTATTTTAGTCTAAAAAGATGCACGCTCTCCTTTTGTACACAGTATTTCAAATTGTAGACCATTGGCTAAATCAATTATTCTATCAATGGAATGATCATATGCTCTATGGGAATGATTTATAATGTTCCCCAATAAAATGCTGAAGCTGTCTCTAAAGTGAACCAGGGTTATATATGTGAATATATATATATACACATATATGTGTATATATCTAGCTAGATATACATAACTGTGTGATTGAATTTTGAGCTCACACTTAATCATAGCCCTAATCCAAGAATTCTTATGACATGGCCCTACTTGATACTTGCCCTCATGAGGAGATCACTGAAAAGATGGGTGCTATTGCAAAGTGTGGTGAAGAACTCAGATGGTGGCCAGCTATCAGAAATAATAGCATTAGGAGTTTAAAGGCTTTTTATTAAACAAACAGCCATCTAAATGAAGTGTGAGCTAAGTCCAACCGGAAGTGGCATATCAGTCTGTGTGACCCAAGGATTGTAAATAATAAAATCTAAGACCTGAGAATGGAATGAAATTAGAGCTTAAAGTCTGAGCATCTGGCTTGCAGAAGGATTTGGATGATAGTGAAATCCCCAAATCAATTTGCAGATTGTCCGCATGGAGTAAGCCTCAGGTGAGTCCCCTCTGATATTGACCAGGGATGTGAGTAGCCTTGCTACCAGACAGAGTGAACTGGAAAGTGGACGAATGCAGATGTAACTAGATTAAAATTCATCATCTCCTCATTTCTTCTCCATTTAGATTCATTTTAAATTTGTTCTGGTTTTTATTACTTTCTATTTTCTTCTGGCTTGATATTTTCCCCCCTGTTTTGTTATTGTTATTGTGTACATTTTTGGTAGGTTTTTCTTTATAAGAAATCCAGGATAAATAAATTTATAAAGACAGTAACTAGATTAACAAATTCTCAGGGATATGTTAAAGGAAGTTTTGAGGGAAATGAGTAAGCATTTTGAGTACAATGAAGAAAAAAAAAGTTACACAATTAACTATAGTGATGATTACACAATTCTTTTAAATATCTGTATTAAATTAATATCTGACTTGTTTAATACGTGAATTATATCAATAAAAATGTTAGAACATTTTAAAATAAAAGAATGCCCCCATGGAGTGTTAAATAAAAGTATGTGAAAGTAACAAAACAAAACAAAACAAAAGGATACTTTATAATGCTTCCTAATTAAATATCTATTCCCATCAGAACTCCAATTTACTTATTGATAATCTAAACAATTTTTTCAATCCTCATTCACTTAATCTCTCAGTGGTGATTAACAGTATTTCTCTCTCTCTGTCCTTTTTGAACACGATCTCATCTTGACAACCATAGCATCTCACTCTGCTGTTTCCTTCCTATTTGGGGGGTTTGCTTTCTCCTTCCTTCTTGCCATTACAAGCTCATCTTCCCCTTTAGTCATAAATCCTGGGACTCCTGGCATCTCAGCAACTGTTCTTTGCTTACTCTATCCTTTTATCAGTCACACCAGTAATTTAAAATTCCCCTACCCACATGAACCCATCAAGAACATCTTTCTCCAGACTCCAAATGGATATATCCAAAGGCTTCTACAACATCTTCAGTTCAATGTCTAAAAGGTACTCAAACCCTCCTAAAGAATATTGAGTCAAAGGGATCAGGTATCAGGCATCATCAGAACAAAAAATCTTACCATAGTGAATGAGTGGGGGAGTGCAGAGTGGA
>NW_022111372.1:75594132-75595440 GCF_000313985.2 Echinops telfairi
AATCAGTGTCATTGTGCTACAAGACCTAACATGGACTAGTCTCTGCTTTCCCTTAGCATGCGTTCCTACACTTACTTGGCAGACCATGCACCTTTAAAAAAAAAACAAACTCAGTACCTTTCTGCCAATGAACAATTTCTGTACTCGCCTATAATCTAGGATAAACTGTTCCACAATTGCCTTTTGTTTATTTTTGTGGGTTGCTCTTGTATCCTCCAGGGGGCGGCATTGCCCACTTTGGGAATCAGTTTCATTGAGTTCTTGCTTCTTCTGTGAAATTCATTGACCATGATTTTACTTTCTAGAAACTTTGCTTCCTTTGGACAAAGGGACTTCACAGATTCTGCTCCTTCTACCTGGAATATCTCATCCCTCCCAACTGCAACAACTCTCTTGTTGTCTCTCTCTTCTGTTCATAAGCATACATAACACACACACAGCTTCTGTTTCTAGCTTCCCGCTAGAGCTCAGGAGGAGACACTACCTTGAAGAAGCCCGTTTAACACAATGATACACATACATACAGGGGAATATGTCTATCACCTGCTCCAGAGAACAAGGCTCTGTTCTGGGGGACATTTATCCAGGTTGTACCTAGTGTGTGTGTGTGTGTGTTTGCTTGTTTAATGGCCATTTCCTCCTTGAATTAATGCCATGTCCCCATGGCCTACTGCAACCCAAGGCACTGTGGATCAAAATGAAGCCCTCAACCAAAGACAACCCGGTATGAGAGTAAGGGAGAATCGGACAACACTAACTACTAGAAAATTGTTTCCAAAACCATTATGAAAATAACTGACTTCTATTTGTTCATTTTATTGTATTTACTGAAACCAAAATCTATTATGTTTTCTATGGTAGAAGTCTTGAAATCATCTTTGTTCCTATCTTTCTCTACATCAGCTGATCATATTGCTTATACCACCAACACACATCCCAATTTTTTTAACTTCTTATTTTTTTTAGCAACTTTGATATTTGTTCTTTGTCTTCCTGGAATCATTTTGCTAATCAGAAGCCAGAGCGACAATGTAAAATGTCTAAGTTAGATCATTTCACTCTCCTGTTGAAAACCATTTAATAATCTTGAAACATCATTCTGTCTCTAATTCTTACACTTTCATCATCACCTGTGATGTTTTAGTTCAGTAGTTATCTTTATAAACTTGGACAAGAATTCCAATGTATTGAGGTCAAGGACCTGCAATGCTGGCCACATACATCTTAAAAAAACTATATTGATATTACCGAATAAATGCTGATGTACTGTATTTTACCAAAATTCTATTTTAAAATATGGTTTTAGAT
>NW_022111372.1:75596903-75598388 GCF_000313985.2 Echinops telfairi
ATGGTCTAAAGGCAAGGCGACCAATGGGCACCCTGTGGAAGCTGAGTGAGGCAGCCCATATTGAGTTGACCAGAACCTGACCAGCTAGAGATTTTTGAGCCTGTGAACTGGTGCATATTGTTGCCAGCTAGTCTAAGTGGGGTGTGTGTGTGTGTGTGTGTGTGTGTGCGTGTGCGTGCGCGCGCTTGATGTTGTTTTAGTGCTAATTAGGTCAATTGTATATCAGTTACTAAGCACTTAGCAATATTCCTCACTGAGATGCTTTGTTACATGTTTTAGGCCAAAAGTGGTCATTATTAAAATGTGAGTAGGCGCTATTACTGGATTAGATACTGTTTCCAGTGCTTCTGTGATCTGGCATGGCAAAACCCCAGGGTGCGGAAAGACTTTAGTGGAAAGATGTGTTGAATTACATAGTGGTATTTTACTACTTAAAGTGTTATTTCAGTACCTAAAAGGTGCTCTAGTGGCATTGTGGTTACAAGTTTGTTTACTAACCCCAAAGTCAGCAGTTCGAAACCAGCAGCTGCTCTGCAGAAGACAGAGAAGGCTCTCTTCTGTAAAGAGTTAGATCTCACAAGCCCTACATCTCTGCCCTGCAGTCACTGTGGGTTGTATTAACTGGCTGGCAGTGAATTTTTGTTGGAGCAAACTTTGAGTCTAAGTACGTAGGCAAACCGCAAAGCCGTCACCGTCAAGTCCATAACATGCGGAGTGAGCCCCAGGGCAGAGCAGAATTGCCCGTCGGGTTCCGAGGCTGCAGATCTTTGCAGAAACAGACGGCCTTGTTTTCTTTTTTCAGCAGAACAACGGAGAGGTTCACACTTGCAGATTGTGGCGAGCAGTGGCCACTTTAACACGTGGCTACCAGGGTTATCGTTTAACTCTCCACAGACACTCTTTCATGCAAAAAAATATTCTCTCCTCCGTTTGCATTCGGTGATGTGACATCATTTACTCTTGGTTTCGACAACTGTCTCATTGCTCTAGCCCATTCCTGGTGTATCCGAAGCAGTTTCCACACTTGTTCCCAACTGGGGTGAATAAGTACCTCACTCAATCTGCTCAGCATAAGGGAAAGTACAGCTCCATTAAGAATCACATTTCTCATGGGCTTTAATGGAATCTATCAATATTCTGTGTTGAAAGGGAGGAATCTATGCACACACTTTTTTCCAAACAGAAAACAAAGTATCGATTTTTTCAATAGAATTTTAATGTTTTAAAAGCGCCCCCCCACCCCACACACACACACAATCTGTCTCAGCCACTATCTGTGAGGCAGAGAAGAAAATGTGCTGATTTCATGCAACTACAGCTGACAAGAGAGGTCTCCACAGAAGCAGAGCAAACAAATGTAAGCAATATAAAATATTTAGATCGCAGAAACACGAAGAGCGATTTTGATGGTGGGCATGAATTATGCTTAGTGGACAGGCCATCCACAGCAAGGAGCTGGTAATCAATCCCCCAAGGGTCTCGCAG
>NW_022111372.1:75598903-75600795 GCF_000313985.2 Echinops telfairi
AAATAACTGATGATGGCGCATCAAGGAAAGAGTCACACACCTGTTCTGTATTTTTCTTAATGAACTGCAGCTCAGAGTAATAAGATATTTTCTGAGGGAAAGCTATTCTTTAGAGAATCCCAGCTAATAAATAAAGGAGGAATGGTCGAATTTGAAAGTCACCATTTTGTGACTCGGCAGCATGCAAGAAAATTGATGAAATCATGCATGCAGACAATAATAAAACATGGATTAATACACTATAAACGGAAACTCTATATGAAATTTTATAATGGGTGCACTAGAGTGAATACAGGAATCCAATGATTCATTTTAACAAAAGTAAGACAATTGAATATTCTGTATGTCCTAATGTAAAAACAATGAGAAGTTGGAAATTACTTCCAAAATAAGCCAGAAATTTGAACCTGAATCTGATAACTCCTTGAATGTAAAGGAGTATGTACACAAATAGAGTAAAGGTACACATCAAATTGACACTTTACAGATGTAATGACGAAAAATTCCAGAATGTGAGGAACTCTCTCACATCCCCATTTGACCTCCCAGCCATCCCCAAGCAGAAAGAAGGAAACATGGAGGGAGAAATGGGGAACAATTATATATTAAACATTTAAGCAATAGGTACTAACCAGGTGCATGTTTGGACTTCATTATTACTTATTTTAAATGTGGCAAGTGGAAAAAGTATATGAGCAATGGAAAAATGTATCTACTGTTCTCTGAGGTTGCTGGTAAATTACTGCCACTGCAAGAAATTGAGGAGTGATAGTGGTATTGTGGTTACATAGTATGTGATTATGATTATATATGACAAATACAGTGCAAATGTAATGTCAGATAGAAATGTAAAGAAGATTTCCACACTTTGCTCTTGACTGGCTGAGGGGTTCAAACGGCACACCTTTCACACAGCAGCGGGACACAGTAACCATCGTGCCCTCAGAGAGCAAACAATCTTTTAGGGGAAAGGAAGCGGTGTAGATAAAACAAGCATGTAAATGTCTGATGACTTTTACAATCGAATGAGAGGGACAGAGAGGTTCAATCTTTATTACTGAAACTTGCTGAAGAAAGATTACATTGTCTGCTCCGATTAAGATTGACAGCTTCAGAAACACAAGGGAACAGGCCAATTCGGCCCCATGGGTCACTGTGAGTCAGAGCCGGCTTGAAAGCAGAGGTGAGATGACTGAAATACTCGTGATTGAAAAACAACTTGAAATAAGATTGTGTTATATACAACAGTGTATTATATTTCAGATAAGCAGCTACAATGCATAATTTGCTTTATGCTAATATTTATAATTCCCAATATCTAAGAACTGAGCTATTATATTTATTTGAAGTTGATTTATTTTGTTTAAACATTCAACTTTGTTCAAATTCATTGAAACAACCTTTTACATCCCTTTTCCAACCTTTATCCTGTTACTACTTTTTTTGTAAAGTTGTCAACATTGCCTTCTTTTTTTTTTTAATCATTTTATTGGGGCTCGTACAATTACTTTCTGATGACCTTGATCACTTAAATTAGGGAGCTTCTGTGAAACTTTTCCAACGTAAAACAGTTCCTTAAAATCAGTGAGTAATCCAGGGTGAGGCACTTTGACACAATCTTTAAATTAAAATGTTATTTACACTGATATGTAACCACGGTTTTCTTTCTTGGTGAAGAAGCTGTAATCTATAACTGTCATTCATCTGGTTGTTCATGTTCTAGATGTATCCTGTATAAGGTATTTCCAGAGAGTTTCTATTGTTGTATCATATCCTTATAATTATGAGTGTTTTCTTGCTTTTGTTGACAAACTAAGACATTTTAGATGCAGCCTTTCTTGTACGTTCCTTGTCACTGCTTTAGAATCAGTCATTTCTTACAGAAGCTCTAG
>NW_022111372.1:75601858-75603420 GCF_000313985.2 Echinops telfairi
CTCCCCCCTCCCTCATGAACCCTTGATCATTTATCAATTATTATTTTGTCATATCTTGCCCTGTCTGACATCTTCCTTTTTTTGTTTTCTTTATGTTAATATGTAATCCTTACTGAAGGCTGCACTCTTTGATTTTCTTTTCTTTTCCCCTTTTAATCCTACCTTTGTTACTGGGTTCAACTCTACCTAGTGAAGAGAGCATTTCTCCCATTGTACTTGATGTGATGTTGATGCTGAAACCCTGGACTGGCGGCCCTTCTCCATGAATATCCTCACTCTGTTTGGCTGCATTTTTCTGTTGTTATTGTTGTTAGGTGTGTTGGTTTTATTTAAAATTTTTATTTTGAGGTAATTACAAATCTGTATGTACAATTATAAGAACTAACACTGAAAAGTCCTTTATTATCTTAACTTTATGCTGTCTCTCTCATTTGTGACATATTACAATTAGTAATACAATATCAGAACCAGGATACAGACATTAATGAAATTCATCATGCTAATGCAGAGTCCCCTTGTGGTGCACACCCCCATGTGTGTATGTGTGTTTAGTTCGATAAATTTGATCGTGTGGAGTTAAGGTATGTGTCACAAGAGTGAGGAACCCTGGTGGCATAGTGGTTATGAGCTGGGCTGCTAACTACAAAGTCAACTGTTTGAAACCACCAGCCCAGCTGTAGGGGAAAGATGGGGCTTTCTACTCCCTTAGAGAGTTACAGCCTCAGCAACTCACTGGAAAATTCCACCGTGTCCTATAAGGTTGGTACAGTATATGTCAGAATTGACTGGACAGCAGTGAGTTTGGTTTCATTTGATCAAAAGAATTAAGATACAGAACATTTCCCTAACTACAAAAATCGTTTTTGCTGTCCTCTTATAACCACACACACCTTCCGTCTGCACCCTCCCTACAGCCCACTCTCTGGCAACTACTAATCGGTGCTTCAGGGCCACTATAACACTATCGTTTAAAGGCTGTTATATAACTGGAATCATGAAAAGAAGTGACTCTTGGATCTTGTCTATTTTTCCTCAGCCTAACCCCTAGACATTTGTCTTCCTCGTGTTTGCATCAATAGTGCACTCCTTTTAATTGCTGACGAATATTCCACGAGGGACTCCTGGTGGTAGTGTGGGTTAGGAATTGAGCAACTAATCATAAGGTCATTGGTTCAAACTCACCAGCTGCTCTGTGGGATACAAACAAGGCTGTCTACTCCTATCGAGATTTACTGTCTCAGAAACCCAACATCCAATCACTGTGACTCAGAATACATTTGATGGAAGTGGGATTTGGGGTTAGTGTTCCAGGATATGTAGGCGCCGCTGCTCAACCAGTCACCAACTGAAGGCGGCTGGGTTGTTCTCAGTTGGAGCTGTTATGAGCAAAGATGTTATGATTATTTATATACAAGCTTTCTGTATAAATGATCTACATGGCTATTCCATCCTCTCCCAGTCTGCTCTCCTCTCTCTATTTCAGCAGTGGCCTCTACATTGGGTCTTGTGAACGACCCGATCTACCTCGTCCCCTGCAAGCCTGCTATCTTCTTTGTTCTGCC
>NW_022111372.1:75604508-75606116 GCF_000313985.2 Echinops telfairi
CACATTGTTAATAAAAACCAGTCCTTGGAGCAGGACATCCTGCTTGGTAAAGTAGAGGGTGTGTGTGTGTGAAATAGAAGTCCTTCGACACGAAGGTCTGACACAGTGGCTGCGACACTGGACTCAAACTGAAGCGTAATGGTGAGGATGGGGCGGGACTGGACAGTGCTTCACTCTGTCCCTTATAGGGCTGCAATGAGTGGAAACCAGCTTGATGGCACCTTATAACAGCAGCACCCTCGGGAGCAGCATCTATCACAGCTACACTGCAGACGAAAGGCTAGGCACCTTTTTTTTTTCCCCCAGAAAGGTCACACCTACAAAAAATCCTAGTGCGCATTTCTAACCTATAACACATGAGATCACCATTCGTCAGAATGGAATAGATTGCAACAGGTTTGCTTTTAACTAGTACTTCTCAACGTATCTGTTCAGAAGCGTAAGTACCCCGATCCTCCAAGTCTGCATGCAATCTACACTAGCTGAAAACCCCATGTAAAGGACAAGGAAAAACAAAACAAACATAAAGCCCTCTAGAATATTGGAACCACTTTTCTTTTACATTCAGCAGACACCTGAGTCCTCTGTCACAGGACTCTGATAGTTTCTAAGCACTTCCTCTCCATTTCAGTTCTCAGGTCATCACCGTGTAGTGTCCAACAGCACCGCTGGGTACCAATCGGCAGAGCACACTTTGAGTGGCACCGACTCTGTGGCCCCATCTCACACTTGATTACATCTCAGCTCTTGAACATCCTTCAAGACTCTGCATAGGCCCTTCTTTCAGAACAAAGATGATGCTTTCGCTTTTGTCAGCCTTTCCGAAAGCATTTAATAGGTTTGTATTAATCATCAGAAAACAGCTTCTTTCGTTCCACTGACTCCCTCCTCTGTGAGTTTCCCTTCTTGCAGGCTAGACTGAAATCATTGTCAGAAAGGAGCGGAAGTCTCAGCTGCTGGTCCTCCCGCTTGATATGGACAACAGTGAGCTTTTCTTGCCCCCGCCCCCAATGTTGTGGAGGTCAGTCTTTAACATATTAAAAGGGGAAAAAAGCAATCAAGCAAACAAAACTGGCCCCTTTGGGCCACATTTGCACTGGTGCGGAAGCTGAGTGAGGCTGCTCCTGGTCAGAAAGGAACCAAGTGCAGTCTCCCCGGTCCTGGAGTTACTGGCCCAGGATCGTTAGACTTTGGAAATGGCAATCACTGTTCTAGATTACTAAAGTCAAGGTCAATGCCCCCTGAACAACAACAATAAACTAAAGCACAAATGCAATCCAACCAACAGTCAGTTACAGAGAGTAAGTTCCCATGACAAATCAAGGAGTCGTAAAAATGCCTTGTTAACTCATTTGAGTTTCACAAAACCATGGGAGAGAGGCCAAGTAGAAAGTATTAGAGGATTTTTGCCAGAGAAACTGAGGCCTGGGGGGATAAATAAATATCACAGGCTCCACAGCAAGTATGTGGAAAAACCAAACCTAAAGCCAAGCCTCTATACAGCACACCTGCACCCTGATTTCAGTGGTTTAATTTCCTAAGCATTTTCTAAGTTCATTGCAATGGAAAAGAGGTTTCTTTCTTTCTTTCTTTCTTTCTTTCTTTCTT
>NW_022111372.1:75606874-75608833 GCF_000313985.2 Echinops telfairi
AGAGTCCCTCTGAATTTCCTGCGTAAAACGGGATGGGGGATTCTTCCAGGAGCGACTATGAGAGCAGAAGAAACAACTCCATATGCCCACTGGGAATCCTGTGGGGGAAGCTGCACAGTGCTGGGTCTGGGGGCCATAGTACATGTGCAATGAAACTGATGCTGAGCCAAAGCCTGAAATAAGAGCTCTTAGTTCTGGGCGGCTCTGAGGGCTGTTTTAACCACAGGAAACGCCTGACTCTGTGCACGTGTCATTTACCTTCAAGGTAAATAAAATTAAATCCTCAGATTATAGCCATATTTTATTCATTCAAGAGTCATATACATAAATAAACATAAACCATGGCCTAATTCACAGAGAGGGGTCTGGAGTCATTCTTTCCCAATGGGAAAGTGACTTGTAATTTCAATACTCAAATGTAACTGTTTAGAGACTAGGGACAGTCATGAACTAACACTGTTAGCAGGTGGATATCCGGCTCAGTAAGGATGATCTAAAGGTGCCTACTACACAAGGCTGAAGTTTATGACATTCACATTAAAAATGAATAAAAACATAACGTTGCACATATAAAATCAAAAGGTAAAATATGTCATCTTAATCTTTATTAGCGTTTCTTAACAGCCTTGGCAAATTTCTTGGCTGTGCACTTCCCCATCTAACCATAATTACCTCGAAGGCAGGGAAATGACTGTTGCGTGGGAAATGGCATTTTGTACATATTAGGTGTTCAGCCAAACTAAAAACAACAACAGGGCCTCGCTGCCACTGAGTTGATTCAGACTCCCTGCGATCCAGTGAAACAGAACAGAATTTCTCTTGTGGCTTTCTGAGATTGTGCATCTTTACAGGAACAAAAAGCCTCAACTTATTCATTTAGACAGATTGAATTACAGACATTGTGGTAAGCATCCAACGCATAACCCACTCTACTACCACAACTCCTCAGGTATTCAAAAGGTATCCTTGATGACAAAAATTAAAATATTATCATTAAAGTCGGCACATGGTCTGTTTTGCCAACTCCACTCCAATATATGCGAGATGATCTGGTGTATTTATTAACAGCATCCTCTTCCACTCTAAAAAGTTTCCCCATTGTTTTCTACATCACAGTGTCACTAGCTTAGAGGAGGTGCCAGGAGAACCATGAGAATGCAGAGTGCTTTCAGCAGGACTTCAGGGAGCACTCTCAGAGCACTAGCTCTCCGGCCCTATTTGATCGCACTGCCCAGGTGTGCTCTTAAAGGTAAAACGTGCTCATTGGATCTTATTCATTGTTTGTTTAATGTTCTGACTCTGCTGCGATGTTATCCTCCTGCTCACAATCTTTTGTTCTTTAGTGCTAGAGGAAGGAGCATTAAAGTAAACTTATATAAAATCAGCAGCATCCATTGGTATATTAGGAGTGTTGGAGGTGCTCTGAAAGGTTTTTGGTTCAAATCCACTTGCTGCCTTTTGAGAGAAAGATGTGGGAGTCTGCTTCCACAAAGATTACAGCGTTGGAAACCCTAAGGGACAGTTCTTTGCCATATATGGGCATTGGAAATTGAACTTGATTATACAGCAACAAATTTGGTCTTTGGTTTACTAGTAAGCCATTGTATATATAAAGTGTCTGGTCAATATTCTTAACTTCAGGTCATAGCAAAGTTCACTGTGACAAAGGGAGAGCTCACTAGAATGGAATGCACTCTTCTGGAATGGGGCACTGCAAGGACCAGTGCTGCACACTCGATCGCGCTAGTGTTGTTGTGAAATAGGGCACATGGACTTAGTGACTATCTCTATCTGCCATTACACATTTACAACCGTAGTGGAAAATCTACTATCCAACTGCTTTGCCCAGTAACAACATATGTCTGTCTAGAGCACTGATTCCCAAATTGGGCGATACTGCCCCCATGAGGGCGCTGGAATGATCCAGAGGTGCTGCCGAAGCAGATAACCACGCTTGAA
>NW_022111372.1:75609642-75616895 GCF_000313985.2 Echinops telfairi
CCTCAAGGGACTAGTCGCTCCTGACAACATGTCCGAAGTACGTAAGGCATATATATTTAGTGTACCTGTAATTTTTCAAAAATAGAGAAAAATCCTACCAACGTATGTATACCTCATTCACTAAATTTTATTTCTTTACTTCAGTAATCAGACTGATTTTATGACACTCTGTGTCTTTCTTGTTTTCTAGATTTACCAAATGCCATAAGAGAGAGAGAGGTGAGACCACTTAACTCTCTGATACAATACAGAGAAAGAAAAAAAATGAAAATATCACACACGAAATAAAACCTACATAAATTATCTGTAAAACAAAGACTAGAATAGTTGCCTCTTTTACTAAGAAATAAAGTTAATTTATAATCAATTGAATAAGTCTATTTATCTCTGACAAACTCTGAACTACATTGTACTCATCAAAGATATGTTTACATTTGGCCGATGGAAGCCCATCAATTTCTGCTCATTTCATTTTCCCTTCTACATTTTTGAAAGGCATTTTTGAGCATGACAAGTCAAATCAAAAAGACAAAATTTGTTTTTAAGAAGTGACAAATATGTACATTGGATTGTTCATTTTTCCTCGCTCTAATACATATGACAGCCAATAATTTCCTTGGAAATGAAGATAGGGAGACTTCATCTCACAAACAATGGATATATTATCAGGAAAACTCAGTCCTGTAGAAGGACATCATGCTTCACAGAGTAGAGAGCCAGTGATGAAGACAAAGGCCCTCAACAAGTGGACCGATGGAGCAGCTACAGCCATGGGCTCAAGCCCAGAAACAAGTATGAGGTTGGGATAGGGCTGGGCAGTGTTTTATTCCATTGTACATAGAGCTAAAGATCAGAATTTACTTCATACTCACACCTAACAACAAAAAAATATAAATTATCCAAATATCACATGGCAAGGATTGAATTTTTTGCCTTAGATGGAAACATAGAGCCATGTCATCTAGTTCATACCTGTAGTTAAGCCAAGTGATTTTCAACATTGACCTACATCATTCATTTCAAAATCTATCTTTTGTCACTATGCTTACGGAGATTCCTTCACAGTGAACCCGCTTTCCCTTCTCTATGCACATCCTATTTATCCAAAAGTTAGCAAGGAGACATCCGACATTCTCAAGCCCTAAACTTGAACCCATAAGCAGTTCTCACGAGTATTAGCAGAACTTCTCTTTAGATCCACAATCTCTAAGACCTGGGCCTGGATGATATTTTGGTGGAATAGATTTATATTGGTTAGGGATATTTACCTTGCGATGGACAAAAGTCAAGGTATAGATCTTACATCCAGCATGTTTGTTTGGGGCTTTGGGTGCCATTTATCTGATATATTTCCTCCATATCTAGACTTTGTTACTCTCTAGGTTGGTGTAATAATTTCATATGATAATACTTTGGCGTCCAGAAGCTCTGCAATAATGTTTTCATAGGTTTAAAGCCATCAGAGAAGTGTGAGTTCTGCCAGGGTTTCCTGCAAAAGTTGAGGGATTAGTCTTGATTGGCATTTCCATATGCAAACGAATGCCTGTGGACAGGACAACTCAGTAAGGATGATGCAGGCCTGGGCAGTGGCTGGTTCTGTTAGACTTAGGATCCCTGTGAGTCAGATCTGACTCCGCAGCAATTAAAAACTGTTGCTCAGAAATGGGCAGACTTTTATGTTTGTTCTTAGTTTGGAGCTCAGCTGAATTCTGTTAACTATTGGTAACTATTGCTGGTAACTGAAATACCAGGGACACAGCTTCTAGCATCCCAGAAAGACAAAACCACCACAATACAACGGACTAATACCAAGGGGTGGTTCATTCCAGCTCCTAGGTGTTGTTGGTAGGTGTCCTGGAGTTGGCTCTGAGCCATAGCATGACATGATACGCAACAGAACGCACCACTTCCCGGTTTTGTGCCATCCTCCCAATTGCTCCTGTGCGTGAGTCCAGAGGGGTGGATGCTGCTTCAGTCCACCCTCTCCCAGGTCTTCCTCACTTCTGCTGTCCTGCTACTTTACCACGGGGCCGCTCTCTCCCGACGTGTCCAAAGAATGCACGATGAAGTCTTGCCCTGTGGCTATATTTCTTCCAAGATATATTTATTTTTTCTTTTGGCAATCCATGGTACTTCCAATATTCTTCACAAACACCGTCATTCAAATGCATTCATCTTTCTTTGGTCTCCCCAACTTTCATATACATATAGGCAATTGAAAACACCATGCCCTGGGTTGACACTTTAAAGTGCTTTGTGTAGCAGACTTGCCCAATGAAATGTGTCGTTTGATCTCTTGTCTTCTGCTTCATGGACATTGATTGTGGATCCAAGTAAGAGTAATCTTTGACAACTTCAATCTGTTCTCTGTTTTCTCAATGTTGCCTATTGTCCAGTTGTGAGGATTTTGGTTTTCTTTATAGTGAGTTGTAATCCACACTGATGGCTGAAATTAGCAAGTGTTTCAAGTCCTCCTCATTTTCAGCAAGCAAGGCTGTTTCATCTGCATATATCATGATTTTTAATGACTCTTCCTGCAATCTTGAGGCTACCTTCTTCTCATGTACTCCACTTCTCTGACGATGCACTCAGCATACAGCTTGAATAATTGTAGTGTGGGGATAAAACCCAGACATGCATCCTCCTCGATTTTAACAGACGCAACACTCCCTTGTTCTTCTTACAATTGTCTCTCGATCCATGTACAGGTTCTGCATGAACACGAGTAAGTGTTCTGGATTTCCAATAGTTTTCTACAGTCCATATGGTTAAATGCCTTTGCTGTTAGGGATAAACAACCAACCAAACAAACAAACCAAACCGACAAAACCAACAAACAAAAAACCACACTTCCTTTGCAATCCCATATCGAGTTCTGAGTGTATAAATCTTTACGAGAACAGACAATTTCATATTTCATTGAAGCATGCCTGGTGAATTTGTACCACGGACCTTGCAAGTCTCAATCCAAAACTTACTCGGTTGCACCACACATACCGTTGTGATTTTCTTAATTTATTAAGCTGCTGCGTATCAAAGTGGACTTAAACACGGAAGCTCTGGTAGGCATAAAGGAAGAGATATTGGCTGTAAAGATCATTGCTAAAGCGAACAAATCCTTGGAATGAAGAGCAGTGGAGGGACGCAGGGTCAGACTCTGCGGTGAGGTCACTGAGCAACCACAGGAGAAGTCAGAATGTTCAAAAAGAAAAGGATCCATTATCATGAACTTGATTACTACTCACAGCCACCTTACATAAGGTTTCTGAGGCTATACATCTTTGATGGAGCAAAAAGCCTCAATTTTCTCTCCTGGAGTGGTTAGAGGCTTTGAACACCGAACTTCTGGTTAGCGGGAGAGTGCTTACTACACAGGGAAACCCCGGTTCCTTTCATTTATGTCAAACTCACTGCCATTGAGTGGATTCTCAGTCAAGACTACCTTATAGGATAGAGTAGAACTGCACCTCTGGGTTTCCAAACCCACGCCTTAGCTGAGCAGAAAGCCCCATCTCCCTCCTGCAGAGCAAGGGGTGCCTTTCAACTACTGCCCTTACAGTGATCCCGACTTGTGACCCATCATGTCGTCAAGCAACCAAGAATTAAACCATCTTCTTTGAAAGGTATTACAGGCACACTTTCCAAATTTAAAACCTGAGATGGTTAAGGGCATAGACAACCCTGGTTGGGCCATGATTCATGATTATTTTCATTTTGGTAAATTGGCAGTTAAGTAATCATGTCCCATAATGTGATAAGCCCATTAGTTATATGGAGAGTGTTCTCAGATGGGTGGTCCAGATTTAGTAGAGATATAGCCATTCTTGCATTTAACTCATAACCATCTAATGATTTTTCTTACAGATCTTCAGATTCACTGATCTCTGGAGTTGGAGAGCCAGAGACGGGTGTCAGCAGTATGCCACCTGACCTAGAGCTATGTGAGTCCCAAGAAGCCGAAAGCCTGATGTCCAATCTTGGAGTTGCAACTTGTCAGTCTCTACAACCACATTAACATCTCCTTGAAATAAATCTCTCTATGCTTGTCGATTCTGATCCTTTGACTTTCCGGATGAAGTGTTTGCAGAAAGGCTAGGATTACATTTTTTCAAATGTATAGCAGAGCCCTAGATTCTATTGAATTCATCTGAAGGCAATGGGGGCGGTACTATTGGAGGGACTTGAGTCGTCCATGTGTGCTTCTGCTTTACTCTAAGATATGTATTTAAACTACACGATTACATTTCATTCATTAAACTGATGACAAATGATTTTGGAGGACCTGCTTGTCTTTTGGAAATGTATTTACTTCTAAACACCTTTGCGGCAGGTTTATTCCATTCCCGTCTGTTGCATATGTAAGTGGTGGGTAGCTAATGTGGCTACTATAAGATTACTGTTTCTACCTTCTACCTCCCCAAAATGTCTCAGCATCTGTCAAAGCTCTAGCTAGTTCTAAGACGAATGAATCTTTAGAGGTACATTTAAAGACCCTGGGAACCTATTCTTTGCCTCTGCTAGTACTAAATGTCATAGCATTTGTTCATCAACACATTGTTTAGCTGAAATAAGTGGGAATCCATATGTAGACTTGTCAGGCAAGCTGTGGTTAGAACATTCCAGTAATACTGCTTAATTACTAAAAGTTACAGCAGCTTTCAAATAAAACACTTATTACTTTATTTTAGTGTACTTTATTGCAAAAGCATTGTACAAATAATCATTTTCTCTAGATAAAGTCTGGAGCAAATCTTGGTCTTTTACATAGTTCATGAATATAGCCTACATTCATTTTTCTTATGCAATATATTTCTATTGGGCTACAAATTTCATCATGGCTCTATTAGAATATACAAAATGCACTATAATTTAGCAAGCTTTCCCTGGGCTTGGGTTGTAAATAAAATACACATATTATAATCCACAGAGGGAAAGCAATGTATCAAAAATTACCTTCCAGCCAATCCTGTGGTAGCTTTTCCTCTTCAGTTACCTTACACCAGAGATGTGCTAAAAGGTATTTGTTTTGTCTCTATAAAAAGAAAATTCCTATGTCTTCGTCTCGATTCTTTCATGTTGGGATAAATGGTCCTTTTAATGGGAGTAAAGCACTTGGGAGCTAAGGCAATGTACAGGAGGAGCTCCAGACAATATTACTCAGTAAATATACATGGAGTGAATTGTGAATAAGGGCAAGGCAGAGATCCAGAACTGCTTAAAATACATGTGATATGTTTATTTCAGGAGCTACTAATAGATGTGCTAATATACTCAGAGGGGGTTACAATTTCAGTAAGATTTCACGGTCTGCCAAATATTCCAGGTTGGAAGTGTGTGGAGTCTAATGATGCATGCTGTATATGTCAGTCACAATGCTGTGTATGTAAATTAAAGAAACACAGCTTACTGAGAATTTGCAAACAGTTTTACAAAGAAACAAAGCTAAGAGTCAAGGTATCAGATAGAATATTAAAGACAGTTATATGAGGAGCCATTAGACTGTTTGTTATGATCCTTTAGGGGACAGACAAAGGATTCATGGGTAAGTAAAACAGAGGGAAGAATTGTTGCCTGAGTATTCAGCAATTGCTCAACAGTTAGGCATCTCTGTGTTAACATAATGGACAGCTAATGAAAAGTTACTTATTTGCGTCTACCCAAAAGTATATGGAATAAAAGTATGGTGATCTACTTCTGAAACCATAGGCATTGAAACTCCTATGGGGAAAAGTTGTATTCAGACGCTCAGCGGGTGATTATGAGTTGAAAGCAAATGTTTGTGTGTGTGTGTGTGTCCAGTATTTGTTGGTGCTGTGAATTAGGTGCTAAGCTGATAATGACAAGATTGGTGAATCAAACCCATCAGCTAATTTTTAGGAGAAAGAAGAGGCTGTCTGTTCCCATTAAATTTAAGTTTCAAATACACTATAGGTCTGTAATGGGTTACAACTTAAACTTTTAGCTGCAAACTGTGTTTGAATCAACCAGTTGCTCAACCTAAGAAAGATGAAAATCTATGTTTCCATAAAGATTTATGACCTTGGAACCCCAAGTGGATACTTCTGTGTGGTCCTATAGGGACATCATGGGTTGGAATAGCCCTGATAGGAAGGGTTTTTGTTTTGTTCGGCTATTATTGTTATCTGAGGGTGGGAAAGTTTATATTGAGAAGTAAATAGTGGAAGTGTCCAAGCATTTATGTTTCTACAAGGATGCTGGAAGGTTTCCCTCATTGGGATGCTTAATCTACGAGAGTGATAAGCCATATCATGGTTAATTTAAAAACTGAAAGCAAATGTATAAATCCTAAGGATATTAAATAAGTCCACAAATCAACTGACCTATTATATTGAACAAATCTGCTGCCCAAGAGCCCTGTAAGGATTAAAACAAAACAAAACAAAGGATTGTGCTGATAACTAAGGTGGACCTGCCCCAAGTCATGATATGTCCAACCCCCTAAGAAGAATGCAAAATATAAACGTGAATAAAGATAAACATATTGGATGCCTTTGGATTATCATATTGGTAAAGAATACTCAATCTACCATGGACTGTATAAAGAACAAACACATCTTGTCTCGTGTACTTTCAACATGTTACCAATAATAACTAACCCCTGAAGAAAGAGATCATGGTTGGTAGAGGGTCAGCATAAATAAATAAATAAAAAGAGCAAGAGGAAGACTTTCAGAGAAATGGATTACTCAGTGACTCAATTTTGGTTTGAACAAAAATTGGTTCAAACATAACAACTGTGAGTGTGGTTCTGGAATAGGCAATCTTTTGTTCTGTTGTCCACAGGATGGCTCTAAGTCAGCACCATCTTGACAGCACATAACAATAACAACATGTAGGCTTTAAGGAAAATTTAGGCTATACTCGATTTTCCTTCTACTTGATAGAATCATTTGGATCGCTCAGCTTACTCTTATAAGCCATGGTCCCGGAATATAATATTTCAGTTCCTCAATCTACTGCTCTAAAAGTAGTAAGAATACTTTTTTTAACCGAAGCTGTTCTAGTGATTTAATTCATGTTAAAAATGGCAGTGATATCTCAGACATGCCCCGGGCAGGAAGTTGAGATTGGGGAACCCACAAAGAACTGGGAGGAAGAAGAGTCATATTTTAAAACATTCTCTTCTCCTTGATTGGTGTGGTCATATGGTACACAGGATCTGCACCCACTAAACAGAAATACATAATCTATAGTTTGGGTCATGCAGTACCAACCTTGCAACTTTATATAAG
>NW_022111372.1:75618005-75619874 GCF_000313985.2 Echinops telfairi
ATGGCAATCAGTTCCCCCTTTCTCCCCCTTCTCTCCTAACCTTTCCCCTACCCTCATGGTATCACTACTCACATTACTGTTCCTGAGGGGGTTTTCTGTCCTGGATACCAAGTGTTGAGAGTTCTTCTTTATTCCAGTGTACATGCACTGGTCTAGCTGGATTTGTACGGTAGAACTGGCGTCATGATAGTATGGGGGGGGCATTAAACAACTGGAGACATTTTGTCTGTTTTGCCGGTGCTATACTGCACACTGACTGACTTGTCCCTTTCTTGTGACCCTTCTGTGAGGGCATGTCCAATTGTCGACAGATGGGCTTTGGATCTCCACTTTAGCCCCCTTGTTCACATCAATATGCTCATTTGTTTTTGGTCTTCTGATTCCTGATATCTGTTCCTCTCAACATCTCTTGACCACATAGGCTGGTGTGCTTCTTCCGTGTAGACTTTGTGGCTTCCCTGCTAGATGGCTGCTTGTTTAACTGCAAGCCTTTAAGACCCCAAATGCTCTGTCTTTTGATAGCTGGGCACCATCAGCTTTCTTCAGCACATTTGTTTATGCACCCATTTTGTCTTCTGAGATCGTGTTGGAAAGGTGAGCATCACAAAATGCCAAGTTATTACAACAAAGAGTTCTTACTTGAGGGAGTTGAAAGAGTGCTTGAGTAGAGGCTCAATGCCCTTAATACTTAATACTGCTACCTTAATACTTAACATATAAATACGTCTACATAGACCTATATCCCTATTGTTATATATAAATATAATTACATATGTATGTGCCTATATTTATACCTCTATAAATTTATTTTGCCTCCTAGTTCTTTCCTCTATTTCTTTTTACTTTCCTCCTGCCTGTCCCACTATTATATTTGACCTTTATTCAGCTCTCAGTAATTCCTTTCAGCTACATTGCACTTGATCAAACCCCACCAGGCATTCAATGCCCTCCTTACCATTGCTTTTAGATCACTTGTTGTTCCCTTGTCCCTGGGATTTTTGACTGCCCCCTACCTTTCCCCCACCTCCCCCTCTCTCATGTCTTCCCAGAACTGTCAGTCCCATTTTCTCCTCCTATCCTATCTATCTTATATAGATAGCATGGGGATAAAGAAGGAGGAGGAGACGATCTATAAATAGTTCCAGTTCTTTCTACTGACCCATGTGAATGTGTTCTAATTGGGTCTGATAAGGTGCCAAGCCCTGCCCCCAAGTCTGAAGTCTATTTTCAGGACTTCTCAGGGTCTTCATTGATGTTCTGCCCTTGGTGCTCTGTTGCACTCCCTTCAGGTTTCATCCCGGTGTGGGCGTGGTGGGTCAGACTGGGCACAGTTCCTGCACTGTGTCTCCAATGCTGCCCCTGTCATGCTGCGGGTCACAGAGGGGACGCTGTTTCTCATGGCAGGGCTGGTCCTCTCTGTGCATTGGGTGCCCTGAACACAAATGTCATCCTCAGGGCTTGGTGGACCAGGATGTTGTTGTTCTCTCTCTCTCTCTCTCTCAGTTTGCTTGTGTATGATCTTTATGTATGTTACCGATACAGGTGATGATCAGTTATGGTAATGGTGATACTAGTGATGGTTTACTGAACTCATCCATTTGCTTATTAAAATTATATTATTAAGCTCACATTCAAGAATCTGAATAATGAAATCACCAAACCTTGTCATTCTAAATGCATGAGGTCATTTTAGGAACAGATACACTTGAACATACTTTATTACCTGCTGTATCTCCTGTTAAGCACTAAACTTAATTTGTTCCAACATATCCCAAACACCACCTGGGAGTTTATTATGCAAAGGAACTGAAATCAAAGATGGAAGGCGGGGAGAAAAATCATATCCTCGTCAATGAGGGTGGCGCATGA
>NW_022111372.1:75620566-75636522 GCF_000313985.2 Echinops telfairi
CATTTGCACAGTAATACAGAGAAGAGAGAAAGACGTTTCATGGCACAGTGTCTACTAAAAGTGAATGCTTCCTTGTGAAGGTTTTTGATATTTGCCTGAAGGAGAAATGCACTATCAGATTAAGCTGCTCAAAATGGTTTCCTGGAGGTGTACACTGCCTCATATGTGTCTGATATAAAGTTGACCAAAATATGGAGATCAAGGACACTTATTAAAAATGAAAATAAAACTCCTAAAACCATTCCCAGTCACTTGAAGTTCCAGAGACTTTGTCAATGGAGTGCTTATGGTCTATGAGAAACAAATGCACATACTATGAAATACCTGATAATACAGGGAAATGGAAGTAATGGTATGTGGACGATGGACTCAGTGTAACTGCCAAGAAGGTGATAAACTTCAACCCATCTACTTTGAATTGTTACTAAGCATGGACCAGTGACAGCTGAGATCTGTCACAGTTTCATCAAGTTTATCACGACCAAGACCAAGAACCATATCAAACAGCACTCAATCCTAATTCAAATATGGAGAACTGATTAGAATCCTCTTCTTAAGTCATTCTTAATGATGATAGGGAGATAATACCTTCATGTGGAAAAATAAATATATTCACCAACTATTGGGCTAGTTGAACTGGGGCTAGTTTTTCTTTTCTTCATTTTATACTCGTATGTATTTTCTAAGTATCACATTTTGAATCTATAACATCTATAATTAGAAAAAATAAAGCAAAAATTTTCTCTCATAAAGGAAATATATATTAAATATTTATTACATGCTCAGAACTCTGAGAGGCACAGGGGACAAAAGTGAGTAGTGGTAATTATAACATGGTTCTAATACTTGCATAGAAAATGATTCACCTTTTTTAAAAAAACATCTTTTCATAACTTTTCCTAACAAATGTAGGTATCATATAGTTGTATGTCTTCTATGTTATAAATGTTGCTACAATTTTGCAAAATTGCAACAAATTTAAGTAAAAAGATAAATTAACTTCTCCTGGTTTCAATTCTTCTTATATCATTTTTTGTTTTATCTGTTTTTAAACCCAAATGTTTCTGTCAGTTCCAATAAATATGTTAGTAAATGCACATTTTCAGTGCCTTTAATTTGGTAGAGATTTTAAAGATATGGTTGATACACACTAAAATCAAATTTCAATTTGGCAACTACACACAAACTTGGAATTCATTGTGTTAACCAGCTGTTTATTTCTGAGCTAGTACCATCAGCAGGCACTTCAGTATATTGTACAAGCGGCCTTGAGACAAAATTGTGGAAGACTAAGAATTCCGCGAATGGTTTTATACATTCTTCTACTTTAGATTACCATAGAGGTGCATATTTAATATCTTAATGTAATAAAATATTTCAATTCCAATATAATAAGATTTTAATTTATTAGCATAATTGTTCTTCTAAAAATGGGCTCTGTGCATGCTTCCATGTGTTTGATAAACATCCTATTATCTTTGAATGCCAATTACTTTATGTGTATAAAGAAACTAATATTTCAAGATAGATCAAGAGTGATAGTTCTCAACATCAAGAAATGTTTTCAATCAAAAGATATGTCTTTTATTTTGTTGGATACTAAGATTCAAATAACTGAACCACCAGGAGAGAGAAGAAATTTATTAAACCAACATTATTGACGAAAGCTAGGCAATGTTGCATCGGTTTCAAGCAACATTCAAGCAACATCACAAAGCTGTGAATTGACATTCTTTAAAATATGATCCTTCCCACCTAAAAGATAATCAGCTGTGGGAGAACATCAAGACCATCTTTCGTGAAGAAAGTAAAAGGTCATTAAAAAGACAGAAAAGAAAGAAAAGATCAAAGTGGATGTCAGAAGAGATTCTGAAACTTGCTCACAAAGGTAGGGTAGCTAAAGCAAATGGGATAAATGGCAAGGTCACAGCGCTGAATAGAGAATTTCAAAGGACAGCTCGAGATGGCAAAGTCAAATATTATAACAAAATATGCAAGGACATAGAGTAAGAAAACCAAAAGTGAAGAACAAGCTCGGTATATTTGAACCTGAAAGAACTCAAGAAAAACTTCAAGCCTGGAGTCATGATTTTAAAAGATTTTGTTGGCAAAATATTAAATGATGCAGGAAACATCAAGCAAAGATGGAAAGAATACACAGAGACACAATACCAAAAAGAACTAGTGGACATTCCACCATTCAGGAGGTAGCATATGAGCAAGAACCAGTGGTGTTGAAAGGAAGATATTCTGACCGCACTGACAGCATTGGAAGAAAAGGTGGGGAAAAGGGATAGCATTGCTGTGTCAGATGGATCTTGGCTTGAAGCAGAGAATATCAGAAAAAAAAGTTTACTTGTGTTTCATTGACAATACCAAGGCATTCTAATACGTGAATCATAACGAACAAACCTTGAGATGAATGTGAATTCCAGAACACCTCACTGTGCTCGGGCAGAACTTGTATATGGATCAAGAGTCATTGTTCCAACCAAACAAGGGAGTGAGGCATGGTTTAAAATCAGGAAAGCTATCTGTCAGAGTTGTATCATAACTCTCACCATCCTTGTTCAATCTGTATGCTAAGCAAATCATCAGAGAAGTCAGGTTGTATGAAGAAAAATGTGGCATCAGTATTGGAGGAAAGCTTATTAACAGCCTGTGGTATGTAGATGAGATGTTTGCTGAAAGTGAGTAGGAATTGAATAACACTTGTTGATGAAGATAAAAATTTGTAGCCTATAGTATGGATTACAACTTAATGTTAGAAAGACCAAAACCTTTACAACTGTATCAATAGGTAAAGTCATGATAAATGGAGAAAAAGTTGAGTTTGTGAAAGATTTTGTCTTGCTTGGATCCACAATAAATTATCTTGGAAGTAGCAGTCAAAGATCATAAAACGTATTGCATTAGGTAATTCTCATGCACAAGATATCTTTAGAGGATTGAAGAAGGATGTTATATTGAGGGCCAAGTCATGGTGTTCTCCATTGTATCATATGCATGTGAAAGTTAGATACTGAATAAGGAAGACCACAGAAGAATAGATACATTTGAATTGTGATGCTAGACAAAGAATACTGAAAGTACCATGTACTATTAAAGGACAAACCAATCTGTTTTGGATGAAGTAAGATCAGAGGTCTCTTTAAAGACAAGGATGGCAAGATTTCTTACATGATTTGGACCTATTTTCAGGAGGGACCAGTTCCTGGAGGGGGACATCAAGTTTGGTAAATGACATGGAATGACATGGCAAAAAGAGGACAGCCCTTGGTGAGATGAATTGCCGCAGTTGTTGCATCAATGAGCCCAAGCACAGGAACAATTGTGAGATGGCATTCGATGTTGCAGTGTTTTGTTCTGTTGTGCATGGGGTTTCCATATATCAGAGCCAACTCAATTGCATCTAACAACAAAAGGCACAAAGAAGTTAGGAGACTTGTCCACAATATGTAAAAAAATAAATAAAAAATAAAGTGTATGATTTATAGTGTATACTTATTTTCATAAAATATTTTCACCCAAATTTATTTAAAATTTAGTTGAAAAAGAATGTATTCTATCTTGTACAAGATGAACAGGAAGGAAAAATATACATGTTTGAGTAAAAAAAGGAGGGCAAATAGAACCCTTGATAAGTTATAGATTATTATTGTAGAGCCTATGTGATTGTCATTTTTTTCTAGGTTGAATTATAACTCATTAAGAAATGCCAAACCCACACTTAATTTCTACAAATACATGTAGCAATTTTCTGATGTTGTTAAGACTACCTTCTTGATTATAATCCATCTCCCCACTAGTTGTTTTTGTTGGTTCATTTAATAATGGACATTTAAGAATTTAAGAGATTCTTATAAAAATTGAAAATGTCCAAATAAAATGTCACCAATCTAGGACTAAAATATAATTTGGAAATCCATCTCATTTTGTAATGAGCCTTTTGTTTCCATGTCGTTTTTGCTGGAATATCTTCCCTGTTCATTTAGGTCCTGCCTTTCATGCATTCTCTACTTCTAAGGCGAATTGAGATATAATGATTTTACCTCCAGGGTAGGTTATGACCAGAAAGTCAATAACAAGGCATGCAGTCAAACATTTTTAAAAAAAATGGTTTCTGGGTCTGAAATATTGGTCTTGAATAATGTCTCTAAAATGTATGGGTTGTATAACTTTGGGTAAAAATGTATGGGTTGTATAACTTTGGGTAAAAATGTATGGGTTGTATAACTTTGGGTAAGGTTTTAGCTCATTAAGTCTCAATATAGGAGCCCTACTAGCATAGTGGGCTACCCATTGGGCCGTTAACCAAAAACCCACCAGCTTCTCCCTGGGAGACAGAGGAGGCTATACACTCTCTTGAAAACTGATAGTCTCTGAAATCTTCCAGGACAGTTCTACACTGTCTTACATGGTTTCTGTGAGTTGAAATCCACTCAAGAGCAAGAGGGTTGAGTCTCAGGATTGCCTCTATTTTGGAAAAAAAAAACTGTACATTTTCAGACTAAATAAAATGAAGCATCATAACACTTAGCACCATACTTGTAATACAGCAAATAAGCAAACAATAACTAGGGGTTGTTGTTACAATTAACACAATCCATGCTTTTTCTATGCTGACAATTGTTGCAGTGGCCAAGCAGACATCAAAAGAAGATAAGAGATCATAATTGGACTCATTAATGTATGATCTAATTTTAATTTATGGCATGCATGCTTTATCATCACATACGTAGATTTATTTAGAGAAATGTGCCCCATTGTGATCACTGTTCTATTTGTGGCTGTCCTTGGACAGAAAGCAATTGTAACCCAATCTACAGCCTGCTGTTATGTTTTCAAGTCAGCCAAGAGGCCAGTAATGCCATCTATGTCCCCCTTCGGTGTTCAATCTGTCACAACATCCTGTTGCTTCCATGGCAGTGTTAATGTCAGCCTCATGCTCCCCATTGTAGTAATGCGTCATTCTGGGCCTTCTCATCCCCAATCCAAAACAAATCTAACCTACTTCCCACAAACCCTACCGTACTTGTATCAACTACCTCTTAAAGTAATCAACTTATTCAAAGTTTAGACAAGTAATCTGAAATTCTATCTTAAGAAACGTCTAAAACCAAACAACAAACACTGGAAACATGTACTTATTTCCCCTAAAAGTTTCATTTTGGAATTATTGTTGACTGCTCTCCCTTGTTACAGTAAGTCAATATAGCTGAATTTGCTTATATATATTGCCAAAACAAACAAACTTCCTTTGGTAACCCTCTATAGGGTTTTCAAGGCTTTAAATCTTTACATGAGCAGGTAACTTCATCTTTTTCCTGAGGAATGACTTCGGTTTGAATTACTAAATTACTCGATAGCAAAAGCCAGGCTCTTTTATGTTACTTTCTTTTTTTTGGGGGGGGGGCGGGGTGTTTCATTCTGGGTTGACAACTCAGAGTAAAGTCCAGTTTCTAGAAATGACTATCATTTTGACTACCTGCAAAGTCAAATCAAAGATCATCGGCTAAATTTAATTACGCTGGAGTCAGTCTGTCCAACTGTCTCAGAATTGTCACAGTCTTCTGTCATGAATTCAGTGACTACTTTTAATTCATTCAAAGAGCACCAAAGTTCTGTACTACTACTGTGTTTTCTCAAATGGTTCTCTCTCCATTGGCTAAATTAATTCATTCAAGCCAGAAGGAAACTACCCACTGCTAATTATCCACTTCCATTTAGAATTTTCTAGATGAAAATCTTACTTTCATGTTTCTCAAAAATACTTTGTTATTTATATTGAATTGAAAACAATAGTATGTGTGAGATGGGGCAGGGTTGATCATAGAGGTACATTAGAATTGCCAAGTGAGAGAAGATCCATTTTTCTTTTGAAATTAAAACATGATTGACATGTATGATAACCTGCACATTGCTTTGTCTTTCATACCATGTAGGAAAAATCATTTGGACAAATGGACAGGCCAAATAGTTTCCAATTAAATGATTTAATCCAAAATTTTAAATGTCTTACATCTTTCAAAGTCAAATAAATTCTATTTCTTCTTCCTCCTGATTAATGTTGTAAATAATTTATTTACACTTAAACTTTATGTAACAATAGACAGGGGCATTGATTTTTTATACTGCTTTTCAAAAAGATACTGAAGTTATAAAATATGGAAAAACTAATTCAGAACAAATCTCATTCAAAAACTTAACAACTTTTTTTTAATTCAAGAGTTCTTTAATGTCTACTTGACATTTTCTATCACCAAAAGTGCAAATGTCTCTCATTAATTGCAAATTAATCTCCAATACCAACTTATAAAATATACTTCTTTGTCATCATTTATTTTTAAATTAAAGAAAAATCAGTGGGATTACTGGTTTCAGGAGCAGCAGTTTATTTAATGTGGCTCCTCCACCCTAAGTCCCTCATTTCCACTACACCATCGTTTCCTTCATAGGTGGGGAAAGACACTGAAAGGATTTATCTGTGAGTAACTGTAACCAGGATTCATTTGAATTGCATCTTTCTGGGTATAAAATGAGCCCTCTGAGAAGCAAGAGAGGGGATCTCACTACCCATAAAATCCATAAGCTGAGCACATCCTCTGGATTCCTAGATCCCGGTGCACTGCACCTCCCGTTTCCAGAAGACAGGTGTGACATCAAATGAACAGCAGCAGAAACAAGAGCCAGAGCATGAGAGGGTGGTGGGCATCCTAGCATATGGAACAGGTAAAGACAAAATGCTTTAGGGCAGGAGACTGGCTTGCAGACTGGCGTGTCTGTGGGTACTTGATTTGTACGCCTGGCTTGCTGAACCAGAGAGAGAGATGAGTGCCGTGAGTCTGAGCTTCGCAGGACAGGTTTACAGTACTGATGTGACTCTTGGTAGTTAATTCAGGAAATAGGGTTTTCTGACCCACGGAGGATGAGCTGAATGCCTTCCAGTCGAGGCTTCTAGCAGAGTGGCATACGCTCTTGGTGGTTTTTGTTTGTTTGTTTGTTTAGCAGACCTGAAAATGCTTTGTAATATGTCCTGATGTACAAGTATATCCTGAGCATTTCTCACTTGCAGTGCACCCTGCTAACATCCTTAATTAACCCTTTTGTCCTTAATATTATCTGTGAATTCTGCATGACTGTTGTAAAGAATATTAATACCTAGTAATGAAAGGAGACTAAGTTGTACCAAAAAGAACTAGTTGACATTCCACCATTTCAAGACGTAGCAAAAGAACAAGAATCGATGGTGCGACAAGAAGTTCAAACTGCACTGAATGCATTAGTCAGAAACAAGGCTCTAATGGTGATGGAATATCCATTGAAATGCTTCAATAAGTGAATAAGCATGGTACACATTCACTGATCTAGTCCAGGAAATTTGGTAGAGAGCTACTTGGACAATTGACTGGAAGAGATGAATAACTGTGCCCATTCCAAACAAAGGTGACTCAACAGAATGCTCAAAGTACAGAATAATATCATTAATATCACACACCCTTAACAATTTGCTTGAGATCATCCAACAACAATTGCAGGAACACATTGACTGGTAACTTCCAGAAGTTTAGGCTGAATTCAAAGATGACATGGAACAAGATATATCATTGGTGGTGTCAGATAAACCTTGGAACAAAACAGAGAATACCAGAAAGATGTTTACTTGTGGTTCATTGACTTTGCAATTGCATTTGAGTGCATGGACAATAATAAACTGTTGATAACCTTGAAAAAAATGAGAATTCCAGGGTACTTCATTGTTCTTATTCAGAACGTGTACATTGATCAAGGGACAGTTGTGTGAACAGAATAAGGGAAAAGTACATAGTTTAAAATCAGGAAAAGCTTGTGCCAGGGTTTATCTTCTCACCATATTTATTCAATCTGTACACTGAGCAATCATCATAGAAGCTGGGTTATATGAAGAAGAATGTAGCATCAGGGTGGAGGACGGCTTATTAACAACCTGTAATATGCAAATGACACGACCTTGCATGTTGGAAGTGCGGAGGACTTGAAGAATGTGCTGATGAGTATCAAAGGTTGTAGCCTTCAATATGGATGACAACTCAGGTTAGGGAAGACCAAATCCTCACAATGGGACCAATTGCTAACATCATAATTGGAGAAAAGGTTGAAATCGTCAAGGGTTTTGTCTTCCTTGGATCCACAATCAATGCTCATGGAAGCAGCAGCCAAGAGATGCAAAGATGAGTTGCATTATTTAAATCTGATGCATGAGACCTCTTTAGAGTACTGAAGACTAAGGGTATTACTTGAAGGACTAAGTTGGGCCTGAGACAATATTCTCCATTGTATCATATGTTTGTGAAAGTTGGATATTGAATAAAGACCATAGAAGAATAGATGCATTTGAATTGTGGTGCTGGAGAAGAATATTGAGAGTACCTTGCACTGCTAACAGGGCAGACCAATCTGTGTTGGAAGAAATAAGGCCAGAGAGTTCCTTAGAGGCAAGGATCACAAGACTTCCTCTGAGCTTCTTTGGACATATTGTCATGTGAGACCATTCCATGGAGTGGGGAATAATGTTTGGGAAAGGGGAAGGACTGTGAAAACGAGGAAAGTCCTCAATGAGATTAATTAACACAGCGGCTGCCTCAATTGGCTCAAGCAAAGGAACCATTGTGAGGAGGGCACAGGACCATGAAGTGCTTCATTCTGTGGTGCATAGGGAGCTGTGGGTCTGAGCTGACCTGATGGCTCCTAAAACCACAACATGAGTGTAGAGAAAACTCTTTGAGAGAGCACATCCACTGGTGTAAAGAAGAGCCTATAAGTTTAATTCTCAGAATGCAGGTAGGAACTGTAGATTGTTTTCAGTTTGCCTCCACCAATCATTACTTACAAATGGTTGAACTCTGAAGTATAAAATATTAGCATTGGATGCAAATATAAGAAGCTTTTTAGTATAATATCTCTGTGTTAGAGAGTAACCCGTCGACTTGACTACTATTTGGATCTCTAATATCAGTTATTTCAAGGACCAGGTGATCACAACTTTTAGAAACAGCTTTTTAAACATGTATTCAAGGAAGAGAAGACATTTTCCCCCCTTTTTACAACATCTACGTATTGTACGTAGTCATTCATGCCATATGAAACCACACTAAATCAGCTTGACTATTTCAACATGACAGTTTCTCAAATACTCCAGTTTCCACAACGCACACATTCTCTTGGCTACCAGTTGGTTAAACCTTTTCTAAAGACTGCAATCCTGACTTAAAAGTGTGTGCTTAAGAATCAGAATGATTTCATTTTGAATAAAAAGCAGTGTCCTGTGTTGGTAGCATGTCCTGTGATAAGGTTACTGACCTCAATCCAAGTGCCATCAAAGTGATTTCCACTCAGAGAAACTGTAAGGGCATAGTAGAATTTCCAAAAAATAGTATTGACTTCAAAATTATGAAGTATTGTTATATAATGTTCTTGCTTAGCAGACATTACTCACATGTAATTATTTTACAAAAATCATTGCGATTATCATTATTGTACATTATTGTTTCTATGGATGCCACGCCTTAGCAACCTAACACATTTAATCATAACACAAATATCATTGCATTTGCTGTTGCTGCCATCATTATTGCTATTATTACTGAGGTGATTGCAGTGATTACAAGAGTGCCTGCTGGACGTCTTTCCCCTTTAGATTCTCCCAACAGCCCATGTTGTTGCTAGGTACCATCAGATCAAATCGGAAACACTTGACCCTATGTGCATCAGAAACACTGCCCGGCCTTGCAGCATCCTCAGAACTGCTCTTATGTCTGAGAACATCATGAAACATTGTATCAATTCCCCTTGTCAAGGTCTTTCTCTTTTCATGTGCTTCTCACATCTACATCAGGTAGGTATTATTCTCCACATGTAGATGGGAAAATTGAGGTACTAAGAGGCTGAACAACTCCACCCAAGCTCTATCCAAGAAGTCATGAAGCTATGGTGGAATCCTGTCCGACTCTAAAGTTCATGTTGCTAATTACTATTCTTATTTCTAAATTTTGGTTTCTAAGTTAACTTAAACCTTTTTGAGGATAGCTACATCAGCCTTCCTTATTTCTCGCCTATTATCAGGGGTACAATTCAAGAGGTTGGATAAAAGTAGAGTGAATATGAAGGTTTCATTAACCAGTGCAATTATCCCGAGAGGGTCCCTGCACAGTGGTTTTTGTGTAATTACTGAAAGGAACACTTATTGCAAGGAAAGAAGGTAGTTCCTAAAGCTGAGTTAGATCATCTAATTGTAACAAAATAGGAAGTTGTAGAAATGAAACTTTCCTATTAGCATCCACTCTTTGCCTTATGCGTGAATATGTTTACCTGAACCAACACTCAGGACAAAATCACAAGACTGTTGTTTGGGGCTGTCTAGCCCGTGGTGACTCACAAAAGGAAACGCTGCTTTGTCCTGTACCATTCTCAAAGCCTTCTTAAAGCCACTGTGTCAATCTATAGGCTGAGGGTCTTCTTGTTTTTTGTTAATCTTATGCTTTACCAAGCATGAGATCATGCTTCCAGGGACTGGCCTTTCCGGTCACATGCTGGAAGTCAGCTGAACAATGTATCGTTGTCCTTACATCTAAGAAACATTGGAGCTGTACTTCTTTCACGACAACTTTTTTCCCTTCTTTTGGCAGTTGGTGTTCTTGTCATTTCAAAGAAATGCCTCCAGGAAGCTTAGTAAATTGACAGTTCTAGATAATAAGTACAGATGGAGATGAACAAAGGTACCTTAGTCATCAAAGTCCATCTGTGTTTGCTAAAACTTTTTCACTTTCATTAGGTTCTGCTGAATTACGTCGGATGCACAGCAACACGGTGTGCGAGAGAAGGAAACACTGTCTGCTGCTGCACCTTTCCGACAATCCTTGCTATGTGGGATCCCATGTTTCAGCTCTTGTGCCAATTCATCCTCCTATTTTCCATGACCCTCTACTAATCATAATGTCCTTCCGAAGGACGGCAATTCTTGAGAACATACTCAGGACTCCGGCACAATGGCAGACGAGGTGGACAGGTCACAAGGTAAAAAGAAAAAAATGCAAGTAGTGCCCTTCATCAGCTTGTGTGGAAATTACAGAAAATGAATTTTATTTGCTATGTGAACTGTTACCAAAAAACATGATTATTTTAATGATAAATAACATGGAAAACATGTGAGATGAATTCTCACTATCTTTACTCCTAAGGAACTTTTGGGCCCCACTTTTTCCAAAAGAGATTAAATTGCTCTTCGGTGGTCTACAGTCTATTTAACATTGTCCACCAATACCACAGTTCAAGGACACCAATTATTCCTTAGTCTTCTTTATTCATGGATCAGTTTTCACATTGTACAAATAAAGTAACCAAAGTCACTGTTGTTGACTCCATGTTGAATTACAGGGACCCTACAGGAAAAGTGAGAACTCCCCCTTCGGTTTCTGAGACTGGAGTGAGCCTTTCCTCCTCCTCTTCTTTCTCCTCCTCCTCCTTCACCCCTCCTCCTCCTCCTCCTCCCCCCAGGGAACAGCTGTGGCTTCCAACTGCTGACCTTACAGTGAGGAGACAACTGGTAACAAAACTTTCACCATGGCTCCTTCACGCACATCATGCAAGCCCATTTAACATATCAAGGCAGGGCCCAGGCATCATTTAACCCGTGAAGCAACCTCTTTCCATTTTAACATTTAACGAGGTTTTTTTGCAGCTGATCTGTCCAAAACAACATATCCTGTATGTTTTGAATTCTGCCTCCAGGATGATTAGACTGAATCCGAGTAAAATGGAATCCTTGAGAATTTTACTCATATTTCACTTGATCGTGTGATTTCCTATTGGTTTGTCTGGGAGGACTTTTATCTCTTCACGCTGACCTTTAATCCACACTTAAGACTGAATTGTTCATCACTAACTGCCAGAAGAAGCCAGCTCCTAGCACAATTACTACGGGTTTGGTAGGCGCAATTGTACAGCGATAATAAGTAAATATTATAGTAAAGTTATAGAGAACATGAGAGTTAAAAGAGATATAGAAATAAATGGAGTCAGAGACATTTTATGGTAGCATGCTCACCTCAGCCCCGCTTGGTAATCCACGTGGAGGGAGTGAGGGCGGACTTTAATGCTTCCCAAGCTTTTATACTCTCTGGGGACATTGGGGACGTGCAAGCCCCCACATTACAGGTGAAGACATACGTCACAGGAAAGGGTTGTGCTACAGGTATTACAGTGATGGGAGGGGGTGATCTAGGGACATGCACTACAGAAGGAGGAGGGATTGGGGGTGTACATGCAGCAAGATAGGCGGCAAGATAGGCGGATCCTAGATTTCTGGTAGCAGCTTAACTTGATTTTGGGTCTCCATAGGAACCATTATCAGTTGGGTGTGAACTCCGCCCACAGGAACCAAGCTAATGGCCTTAGGCTCTAGCATCAGGGAGCTGGCCCACGCCCCTTGGTGGGATGAGACAGCAGTCTGGCAGCAAGTATCTGACTTCCCCCCACAACTGTTTTCAATCATCTTCACTTTCAAGAAGAGGTTGTGCCATCCGTGTATCACAGGTTGTAAGTGAGCCTCTTCCTAAGACTGATGCAGTGTTTTTCTTCACACAGTCCAGTTTTCGTGATTACATGCGCAATTGCGCAGTAAATAAGCTAAGTATGGTGAAAGGAAATAACCCTAATGAACACCTTTCTAATTTCAAGTAAAGTAAAATCTCCTTGGCTTTGTTCTATGGATAGATGTCACATGAGCATACTAAAGGGCTTATTTTTTTCAGCTTGAGACACGCTGCGCGCTCTTCCTAACTTTCCCTCACTTCCGGGCTGCGCATGTGTCACTATAACGGTCCACTTTGTCTTCCCGAGAGGCCCTCTGAAATCCGTGCTCAGCTTTCACATCGTCATTCTTTCCCTACTAATTGTAATTTTCCTCAGCTCTACCTTGAGTAATTAACATAAGTAATTTATGATCTGTTTGATAGTTGGCCTCTGGTCTTATTTTGGCTGACAATACTGAACGTTTTTCATCTTATCTTCCCACAGATATAGTCAGTTTGATGCCCATGTATTCCACCTGGTGAGGTTGATGTGTATAGTTGATATTTGTGCTGCAGAAATATGTATTGTCTATGAAATCACAATTGGTCTTAAAAATTCTATTATTTCCAGTTTTGTTTCTATCATAAAGGCATATTTTCAAATTATTGATTCCTCTTTGTTTCCAACTTTCTCATTCAAGTCACTACTAATTTTTTTTAATGATCATTTTATTGGGGACTCTTACAGCTCTTATAAAAATCCATACATCAAATGCATCAAGCATATTTGTACATATGTTGCCATCATTATTTTCTAAACATTTACTTTCTATTTCAGCCCTTGGTATTAGATCATTTTTTCCCCTGTCTACGCCCTTCCCACCCTTGTGACCCCTTAATAACTTATAAATTATTATTATTTCCATATCTCCCTTCCCCCATGGTTTCTGTTATTCATTCCCCTCGGGGGTGTGAGTGGTGTGGTGATGTGTTGATCATTGAAACTGGTTCCCCCTTCCTCCCTTCCTTCCCCCACCTTTCCCCTACCCTCCTGGTCTCCCTACTCCCATTTATGTTCCAGAGAGTTTTTTCTGACCTGGATTCCGTGTCGTGAGCTCTTATCTGTACCTGTGTACATGCTCCAGCCTAGCCTGCAGTGAAAGGCAAGATTGAGGTCAAGATGGTGGGGGTGAGAAAGCCTCATGGAACAGAGGAATAGTGTGTGTTTCATCGGTGCTATACTGCACCCTGGTTGCCCCATCCCTTCCTTGTGACCCTTCTGTAAGGGATGTCCCATTGTCTACAGATGGGTTTGGGGGTCTCTGCTCTGACCCCTCTCATTCTGAACAATATGTTTTTATGTTGTTTGTTTTGGGTTTTCTGATGCCTGTTATCAATCCCATCAACACCTCGTGATCGCAAAGGCTGGCGTGCTTCTTCCATGTGGGCTTGTTGCTTCTCTGCAAGATGGCTGCTTGCTTAGCTTTTGATAGCCAGGCATTGTCTGCTTTCTTCAACACATTTGCTTATGCACCCATTTTGTCTTCAGTGATCATGCCGGGATGGTGAACATCACAGAATGTAAGGAAGTTAGAACAAAGTGTAGTGTTGAGGCATGGCTTGAGCAGAGGCCTGAAGTCCACTACCTCAATATATTTCCATGTAAATATACATATACAGTTCCAAACCTCAATTTTTATGCATTAATATATTCATACATGTACACACCTATGTTTATACCTCTATCCAAAGCTTTGCTTCCTAGATCTTGAAAACATCTTAATTTATATTTTATTTCAGGTAGAAAAAGTTAGTACTATTATTCAATGTATTCATCATTACTTGATGTTATATATGATTCAGTACTTGATGTGCATATATGATTATAGTTGTATTAACTGGATTTCTTCTAGGTGTGTTGATATTATCTGAGCACTGAGAGCATTGTATTTCAAACTAGATCTTGAAATCTTCTATTTGACACTGAATCTGATACTGTATCAATTGAATTTGTCATCCCTGCCATGGTAAACCACATAATTGTCTAACATAAAGTCCATTTTACCTCACTCATGCCTAGTATATCTATCTTTATGTATTCATTTCTATTGTGATGGCTGCTAATGGTCTTACATGCATATTTGCACAGTCCAAAATCTGATTAATAGTGCATGTCGGTAGCATTTCTTCCCATTTTGAATTATGCCCCATCGCAAAAGAAGGTCTTGAGAGCTCTGCTCTATCCACAGCATAAAAGTGAACTCAACTGGTAGCAAAGCCAGGAGGGGAAGGGGAAGGGGAGGGGAGAAAGGGGGAAGCAAACACAATGATCTACACAGAACCCCCTCCCAGGGGGGTGGACAACAGACAAGTGGGTAAAAGGAGACATCAGTCAGTATAAGACATGAAAAAATAATAATAATATAAGCAGATACCAAGGGCTCAAGTAGAAAGAAAATGTTTTGAAACAATGATGGCAAGAGATGTATTAATGTGCTTGTCCCACGGATGGATGTATGGATTGTGATAAGAGTTGTATGAACTCCCAATAAAATGGTTTTTAAAAATGTCAACTCCCCTTTGAAGTAGCAGGTCATCCCCACTCTTATTTTGCATGCGTTCCAAACTAAGGGGATAATAAATGTGCACAATTAAAAGTAGTGTTCTTCTGCTATTCATGGGTTTCCAGTGGCTAATCCTCACATGTGGACCTCCCCTGCCTTACTTTTAGTGTTGCACTGATGAAACCTGTGCACCATGGTGATCTTGCTGGTATTGAAACAGTGAGTGCACAGCTCCAGCAACACAATAACACAGAGGCCACCACAGTAGAGCAAATTTACAGATGAATGGAGAAATTTGTCTTACCAGTGGTCAAAAATTGTCTAGTATTTATTCATGGGGGTGTAGTGTACATGACTGTCCTAGGATTATCCTTGTTTTACAGTAGGAATGAATCAAACCATGGGAAGTGATTTCCTCTTATGAACTTTTATCTATGTAGTTGGCTAATAATCATTCATGCCACAACTTACTAGTGCTTTCTTTTTATAATTTTCTCTTTGTTTTTCAGATAATTTCCAACAACAATCCCATTCTTGAACCTCAAGTTTTTATTTACAGTGATAGCATCATGAAAACATTTAGTTAATAGACTATTTTTTATATGATTGAAAGCCTCATGTCATCAGAATGTTAAGTTCTAAGCACACACAAACATTCATACACACACACAAACCACAATGACAAAAGTAGAAGAGATTTCTAAGTAACATACTACAACTCTGAAGAGTAAGTGGAAAGCCTGAGGAGTAACACTTCTATAGCAAAAAAACCCCAGAAATATATCCTCATAACTGTAGCCTTTTGCAAAGCAAATAACAAATAAGGCTGGAAAAACTCCTTCCC
>NW_022111372.1:75638825-75647711 GCF_000313985.2 Echinops telfairi
AAAATTTTAAAAAAAAAAAAAAAAGATTTACAGGCTCAGCAGCCCTGTATAAGATCACTAACAGCCCGAAAGGACTCAACAGCACTGGGTTTGGTTTTGGATGAATGGATCGATGTCATCTATATAACTCTCTTTCTCCCCTCTCTTTGCCTTCTTTCCTTCCGGTTTTCCTTCCTGCCTTTCTTCCCACTCCGCCCAGCCCCCTGTCACTCCTTGCTTCCTATCCCAAGCCTCCACCAGAATCTTCAGAGGAGCTGAGATAGCCTATTATATTAAATATGGGGGATGTAAATACAAAGATGATATTATAATTGGCATTGTTGCTACCAATGCAAAATATACATTAATGATTTGACATTTCTGTAAGTTGTACTTCTCTATATTTTGACTTAAAATGCATCTCCAACATAGGGCTGATATTTGAATCTACACAGATGCACATCTGATTATCAACTATTTCCAACCATTTCTAAATCTATGGCTGGCCTCAGCTGTCACTGAATCAGCTCAGGTCTCGACAGCAGCAATGGCATTTGCAGCTATGCCACCAAGAGACAGCAATATAAATAAGGCTTTGGCTTCTATTTTTAGTCTGACCTCAATAAAGTATTATACAGTTACAGCCAATTCTCAATGAAGCTTGAGCTATTCAAATCACAAGGTCTCATTTCAACAGAATTGGTGATCCTGAAGCAAGGAGAAATAATTCCCTTTTTTCTTAATACATGAATTATATTTAAAAATCACTTCCGAATGCATCCATGAAACTTTAGGACAGTATAATTTATAATCTGACTACTAGACTGATAATTCTGCCTTAATACAAGAAATCCTACCAAATATAAATAAATCCTATCAAATATCATATATGCTACTATGGCAATTTAACTCAAATAAATAAACATTTTTTAAAAGTCTATTTTTCAAGAGCATTTACATGCCTTTCTCCTTCATCTCATCCTTACAATTTTGTTATAGGGAAACTTTAACAAATATGAGTGGCCCTTAAAGATAAATATACTAAGGTAAATGAGGGTTAAATGAATTTTTCAGGCTCACAAAGTAATTCATTGCATTTTAAAAAAATCTATAGTGTTTAAAACTCAATTAAACAGGGTTACAAATAGTGCAGTATGTAACTTCCCAGAAACCTTTACATGACTAATGTATCATTCTTCCTTATGAATGGTCTTACTCGTTCAATCATGTGTCAATTATCAGGGTAACTATAGGGTGAGAGGTCAATTATTAGGTAACTAACAGGCTACTGAATGAGTGAGTAAATGAGTCAATTAACTACATGGGGAACGTGTTATTTACTTTAAAAGGATGGCAATGAGAATGTTTACATATTAATAGGGTATAGTTCTTGTCTTCAATAAAGTTTATTTCCTACAGATAATAAGCATGGAAACCATATTTAATATCTGACTGTATTTACTGTATGACAGCAGACGAATTCTGTACATATAATCCACATGCAGAGAATAGCATGAAGCTATTCTTTCAGCTCCTTGGTAAACAAAGTGGAAGGGATTGCAAATCGAAGGCCGGGCGTAATTGCACAGATTTTGACTAGGAAGAGAGCAAACAGACCCAACCTGGGATCGCAGCCATTCTCACACAGGCCTCATCCAGACTCCAGAGAAGACCGCGGACAGTACGAGTGAGCTCGGTAAACATCGTATTGAGACAATGCAATTGGGTCAAATTAAATTTCACCAATGCTGGTCTTAATAGCATTCCAGTTTGGCTTTAAAATAGGATTACATTAACTTCTATTTAACCGTTGCTATCTTCCACAATATCCATGCATTTTCATTCTTAAATATAGAACAATTTTCATTCTTGCCAACCTTGATATAAATTTGAGGCATTTTGCCTCTTTGGCCTTTTCTTTCTTTACATTGTCTTTTGTTTTCTTATGGGAGTAATGTATACAATGACATTTGAATTGTTTGAACGACAATATTGAAATAATCTTAGTACGTACAAAATTGCTATTAGTGTTAATTTTTTTCGTTAATGGATCATTCCAAAGTGTTAGCCCATTGTTGGATAATAGATAATAAACAAATTAAATGTACAATTAATATAAAGCAGCCTTATACTTATTGTACACACACACACTCTTATTTCATGCATCTTTAATGTTGTTCTTATTTTGCAGCATCTAAGTAAATGTGGGTCAAAAGATTATTATCTTTATTTCTAGTTTATTTATGCCCTGTCTCATTTAAAATATTTGTGGCAGTTGAAGTTTTATCAAACCCATGCATCTTTGGCTTAAAATATTCTTAGCTCTTTACCTGAGCAAAAGAGAAATGAATAAGAACATATATTTATCTACAAATAATTCAATTTAAATTAAAATGAAGGAAATGTAAAATCACTCACAAGGTTACTAACATCAATTTCATGCACTTAAAATTCAACAGTATAAAGTAAGCTCCCCAAAATGAAGAAAAGGTATGTTTGTCTTATAAATGCACTTTTGTGGACACAATTCTGACTCATAGTGAACCTACAGGGCTAAGTAGGACAGCTGCCTCATGTTTCCCAGGGTGTAACTCATTGGGCAGAAAGGGGGTCTCATTGTTCTCCCATGGAGTGGCTGGTGGGTTTGAACGCCATACTCACAGTTAATAAACCCATGACAAACAATATTTACTATTTATATTTAAAAGTATCATATGGTTTTTTAATAAAAGATTCAGAATAGATGTTGAAATAGTATTTAAAGCCTAAATAGGTTTCACTACACTATCAAAGACAAAGCTGAGTTTTTTTCATGATTGGACATATTAAGCTTGACATTAAGATATCTAACAGAAAGGTAATGATCAGAGCTAGATTTTTTCAGAAATATTGTTCAAAGGAATCATTTCTGTTTTCATCAAACATTGTTTTGTCATAGAACCCTTTATAATGGAGATTAAATTCGTTTTCTTATATTCATGTTACTTTTCCCCCAAACTCACATTACAGTATTCTTTTCCCCGAGTTTCTAAAAATATATTTTTTAACAATGTTAGTTGAAAACTTTCATTAATCTTGTACCCTCTTTACTCCTAATATCTTTAAATATTTCTTATAAAACCTTCTGTTTATTTTCCTCTTGGTCTCAAATTACATTATGTTCCCCAAACCAGTTCTCACTGCTATTGAGTTAATTCTGACTTATAAATACCTTATAGGGCACAGGAGAACTGCCCTGTGGGTTTCCCAGACTGGACATTTTTATGGGAATAGAAGTCCTTCTTCTCCAGCAGAGAAACTGGTGGTTTCAAACTGCTGACCTTGCAGTAAGCAGCCTGGGGTGTAACCCATTAGGAGAGGGCACATTTGAATGCTCCCATAGGTTTCTGATCTGTGTTTGTCCTTTTGTTTTAGTTTTGATAACCTGGCTCTTTTTTTGATGTGTCTAATATTCAGATAATATTCCTGAAAGTATTGTTCAGCACAATGGAATGTTTAAATCCATTTTCATAGAGCATATTTCTTTGCTGAAATTCCCCATCTGATCACAGACATTGTCTTTTTTCACCAGATTCTTTCCTATATTTATCATAATTATCTCAAAGTTCCTGTGTAAAATTTCCAGTATCTGGGTCATATGCTAGTCTTAGTTCATTAACTGTTTCTCTTTATCATGTGGTACAATATTTTTTCTTGTAAATCTAGTAATTCCTTGTTGAATGAAAGCTTGTGTATAAAATAACATTCAGATTGAAATAAATTCTATGTGCATCTAGTAAAAGGTATGTCTCTTCTTTCACATAAGAGAGTTGGTCCGATCTAAGTTTTGGCTGAACTGAGTTTAAACAGTTTTACATCTATGAAATTCTGCTGGAACAAAATTTAAATTATTTGTGGAAGGGATCATGATTTTCTTCTCAAAAGATTTGGAATCACAATTACTGATTTCAGCAAGTTCATTGCACCGATGTCTCAGTGCAATTCTCTTGGCTCTATCATTCTCTCTCAGACACAAAAGGCTGAAGCCTGAGAGGTCACTGTCATTGATGGAGCTGCTCTCAGTTCTTGATCCTCCTTTCAGAACACGGTAAGTCTTCCTGGGAGTTTTCTCTCTTACCTTTCCCTAGGAGTACACAATTGGTATTTAGAATATGCTTTGAAGTGCCTATGATGTTTCTTTTAATTCTCTTTTCTGGCCACTACTTTCAACATATATCATAATCTGTACCTTATTGGTTATTTCTCATTTTCCTTGACTCGTCTCCTAGTCTTCAGTATTCTTTTACCGGAAACCCAGTAGAAAACCTAGACTTCCCCATTCTACTGTTCCACTGTCTGGATTTTGCAGGCGTGTCTGCCTCTGAAAGAATTTTTTTCTGCCTCTTTAATGGGACATAAATCTCTTACATGAGCTCACAGATATTTGCTTAATTTTATTGAGGTAGATGTTTATATCTCTTTTTTCAAATACTTTTCTTGGGGGCTCTTACATCTCTTATCACAATCCATACTTTCCTCCAATGTATCAAGCACATTTGCACATATGCCGCCATCATCATTTTCAAAGCATTCTCTGCTCACTTGAGGCCCTGATATCAGCTCCCCATTTCTTCCCCCACCTGCCCTCCCTTATGAGCCCTTGATAAGTTATAGATTATTCTTTCCATATCTTACATCATCCTCCATCACCCCTCACCCACTTTTCCGTTATTCGTCCCCCTGGGAGGGGGTTCTAGTTTGATGTGATCAGTTTCCCCTTTCTTCTTCCACCCTTCCCTAATCCTCCTGGTATCTCTACTCTCATTGATGGCCCTGAGGGGTTTATCTATCCCGGATTTCCTGTGTTGTGCGCCCTTATCTGTAGCAGTGTGCATGCTCTGGTCGAGTCCAATTTGTAAGGCAGAATTGAGGTCATGATACTGGGGTGAAGGAAGCACCAAAGCACTAGAGGAAAGTTGTGTGTTTCTATTTTTTTCTTTTTCTTTTGTTTTTTTAATTGTTTTATTAGCAGCTCGTACAACTTTATTCGGGGCTCATGCAACTCTTATCACAATCCATACATACATCAATTGTGTAAAGCATATTTGTACATTCATAGACCTCATCATTCTCAAAACATGTGCTATTCACCTAAGCCCCTGGCATCAGCTCCTCATTCCCCTCCCTCGCTCCCCCCTCCCTGATGAACCCTTGGTAATTTATAAATTATTATTTTGTCATATCTTGCCCTGTCCGACGTCTCTCTTCACCCACTTTTCTGTTGTCAGTCCCCAGGGAGGAAGTTATATGTAGATCCTTGTAATTGGTTCCCCTTTCGAACCCACTCTCCCTCTAGGCTCCCAGTATCACCACTCACACCACTGGTCCTGAAGGGATCATCCGCCCTGGATTCCCTGTGTTTCCAGTTCCTATCTGTACCAGTGTACATCCTCTGGTCTAGCCAGACTTGCAAGGTCGAATTCAGATCATGATCATTGGGGTGGGGGAGCATTTGGGAACTAGAGGAAAATTGCATTTTTCATCGTTGGTACATCACACCCTGTCTGGCTCATCTCCTCTCCAGACACCTCTGCAAGGGGATCTCCAGTGGCCTACTAATAGGCTTTGGGTCTCCATGCCACACTCCCCTCCTCATTCCCTATGGAAAGTTGTGTGTTTCATCGTTGCTATAAAGCACCCTGACTGGCTCTTCTCTTTCCTGTGACCCCTCTGTGAGGGGATGCCCAATTGTCTACAGATGGGCATTGGGAATCCACTCCATGCCCTTCCCCATTCACCTTGGGCATGGTTTTGTTCTGCTATCATAAGGCTCTCCATGTGTTAAGTGAAAGCAAATGTCCTCTGTGGAATATATAAATTATGTCATATTAAGCAATAAAGAGAATAAGCCATAGAGAGAAATTTTATCTGGAAAAAAATGACATATTAAAAGAACCAGTCACAAATTAATGTAGCCTATTATGTTTTATTAATCAAACAGAATAAAGGAAGTTGTATAGAATGCATGACAAATTGTTCTATATATTAATATGCACTGTATTACACTGTGCATAATACACAAATTAATTTTGCTATTGCTTCAAAGCAAATTTTTGTTTCCACTTCCTCTTACCTTTGCTAATGTCATTTTCTTTACTTTGTGCATCCTCGATCATTTTTTCACTGGTTAACAAGAGTTTGAAAAATATTTAATAATAAATTTAGTTTTTACTTTAGCTAGGTAATATTTTCAATATACAGTTTGCAATTATGAGGACAATTTTGGTGAGCCAGATGTTTTTTTACTCCATTTCAAAGATGAGGAATTGGATATATAAAATTCAATAACCCTTCCAAAACTACTCTTGTCAAGTCTGAACCAGCTGGCATGCTCTGCTTCAGGGTAAATCTCTAATCTCTAACTTACATGTTGTACTAGATCATTTTAAATCAATGTTTTCCTTCTCTTCTGAAAGCCTAATACTATGACATCTTATCTACACCTTGGCAGCCAAAATCTAACCTAGACCTCATTGGGTTCAGTACATCATCCTGCATATATGTTGCAAATATGTCCAAAGTTGTCTAACATATTAAGAAGGAAATAGCTTATAAATTTGTCACCAGTTTAGAGATTGAAAATTATTCCATTTCTGGTACAGGAACCCAAGAGAGGGCACTCTTCTCTTACAGGCAACTTGCTCATCATTTTCAAATGAACCCTATACACTGAAATGTTCTGTACAGCTGGTGAACACACACACACACACACACACTCTCTCCAGGTTCATGTGATGCTCTCCAAGGTCCTGAACCACCAGTCAGTCTCCTCATTCCTATGAAGTATCAAAAAGCTGACTTATTTCATTCAACCTCCAAATTAAAAGGTCAGAGAAAAAATTGTGGGTATCTAAATCACCCAATAAAGCTGTTTTATTAGTCCTTTCCCATAAAATTTATAATAGCTAAATAATAAATAAAACTCAAAGTCCAACACACATGCTTTCTTCAGGGTCACATGATAGCTTTACACATTCTGAAATGTATTTGGCATACTGTCCCCCTAAAAAAAAAGTAATTCAGTGACTGCTGGCAATTAAATTTTTTTGTACCATAGCCCATAATCCAGGGTAGAGAATTGGCCATCTGCTTTAATACACCCTCCTGGATTATGCCATAATCCTCCAGGAGGGTTATCAACCACTTGGGAAACTGAATTTCCATTAAGGATTTGAGAGATAAAATGGAGTTTACAGCTGCATATTCAAACTTCACATGAAAGTTATTGTCATAAAGAAGAAAATGTTCTTGAATTGTTCAACTTATTCTAAATAGTTCCTACACAATGATTATACTTTTTAGAATTCATACAGGCATGGAATGCCTGCCTCAGAAAGGGTTTTCTCTGCCTCTTTGCCCTGACACTGATCTTTTACACAAGCACACATAAATGCGTTTAAAATTATGGAGGCAGATATTTCTGTAATTTTTGTCTGCAGCTCCCAGTATATACTCCACTTTAAAAATTTTGTTTAAAATCAGTTGTCTACTCTTTACCATTCTCTAGTTACTTCCTGTTATTTTCTGAATTCATTTGTCCTATATTTTCCAGTTAAATTATGATGCTTATTGCTGAGAGCTGTGTCCATTTTTTATCTAAAAACATGCATTAATATAAATGTTTCTCTAAATTCTGATTTAATGAATAAAAGAGCATCAGTGAACATACCAACCACTTCTGCCTCTCAACTCACTTTGTGATTTTCTTATTCAGAAAAGTGAAGTCTATTAAGCTGACCAGTTCTAGAGTGACAAGTGCATCATAAGACGAAAGATGAGAAATCAACAGCTCTCTTACACACTCACCCCTTTACCACTGGTTCCTTTTTGGAAAATGGTAGTCTTTTTATCAAAACTTTTCAAACACATAACTGACAGATTATAATCAATTACATGTAACTGGTATCAAATATGTTTAGGAAAGAGTTGTAGTTCCTAAGAATTGGCTAATTTCCATGTGGATCTACGTATTTCCTATAGAAGAAGAATTATGGGCTAATTAATTGTAGAAGTGATTGCTGATAGAATTAAAATCAAGAATAAAAATTAAACTATGCAAACATTAAAGATCATCTAGTCCAAACTCTTCAGATTTTAGATGTGGGAAGTGTGATTTCCTGAAATGTTAAATGGGTGGCTTTGGGTTACATATTTGCCCCGTGAAGGGACAAAAGTGTACTTTTTACTTCCCTTCTCTTTCACCAATCTCTGCCCTGCCTCAATTTGTCATTCTACAACGTCAGTCTAATTGAGTCACAATCTACATAAAATTAGCTTGCTGGTGCAATACATCCTGATGAAGAATAGAACTAGCAACCTACCCATTCCGTTTATTTTGTATTGCATGAAACGGTGGAGAAATCCTCAAAAGACATCTGCAGGCAGCTGCTTCTCTGATGGAATGCCTCCTTTCTAAATGCATTTCAAACAAAACATGGTTGGCATGCTATAAGGGGCATGCTCACCAATAAAAGTATATTTTATTAAAATTTTTTTGATAAAATAAACATTTCAATTTAGGTTTTATCATTGAATCATCCTGATAATGGAGTCTGTAAACACGTGGTTGAGCACATGGAAAAAAACTTATCTGTCTCGTCAGGAGCCTGGGGAGTCACCTTTGAATAATGTGAAGTGATTTAATATACAAAATGCTCATTCCTTTTGAATATGTATCTATATTCCCTCTGTCATACAATAGTCTAAGGAAAAACTAAGAACCAAAGGAAAGATAGCTTCAAATGAGCAAAACAACCCCTTCTGTCAACACTATAGTACATAACAATAATTACACTCTCTGGTTAATTACTAAGGTGCCCTATACTGGGTTGGCAAAAATTTAATTTCTAAAATGTCATATATATATAT
>NW_022111372.1:75649256-75655269 GCF_000313985.2 Echinops telfairi
TAAGGTGTGCCTGGCCAAATTCATGACATTTTCAATCACCTCAGATGCATATGACAGTCAGACAATGAATAAGGAAGATCACAAAATAATTGATTACTTTGACTCAGAGTATTATAAAAGAATATTTAAGATACCATGATCTGCCAGAAGAACAAAAAAAAATACTATTAGAAGTACAGCCAGAATGTCCTTAGAAGTGACAACTGGGAAACATCTTCTTATGCACTTTGGACATGTAATCAGGAAAGACTAGTACCTGGAAGAGGACATCATGCTTGCTAATGGGGAAAATCTGTGAAAAACAGAAGACCATCATGAAAATGGATCGACACTATGGCATTAACAATGAGCTCCCACATAATGCTAATTGTGAGAATGGCAAAGAACTGGGCAGCATTTTGTTCTGCTGTGCATAATAGGACCTCTACGAATCATAGCTCAGTTGACATCACCCAACAAAAGGAAAGTTATTCTAAAAGTTAAAAATATATATTTGAGGGAAAAATGCATGTACAGCACTTAGCATAATACCTGACACATATTATATACATGATTTGAAACTAAATAACTTCATAACAGATGGTGAATAACAAAAATAAAATATACTTTAATTTAATCAATTCCAACTCATACTGAACCTATTTAGGATTTCCAAGGTGTCCATTTTTACAGGAGCAGATGGCCTCATCTCTCTCCTACGAGTGGCTGCTGGATTTATGTTAGTTCAGGTAGACCAGAGAGAGAAATCCCGGACGTCTTAGGTGTGTATAAAAAATAGCTCTATATAAAAGAACAATTGTATATTAAGAAAACTTATGAAGGAGGGGGGAGCGGGGAGGGAGGGGGAAAATGAGGACCTAATGCCTGGGATTTAAGTGGAGAGCAAATGTTTTGAGAATGATGAGGGCAATGAATGTACAAATGCGCTTTACACAATTGATGTGTGTATGGATTGTGATAAGAATAGTATGAGCCCCAATAAAATGATTAAAAACAAGCAAACAAACAAAAAAGAAAACATGTCAGTCCTGTTCAGGTCAAGTCCTTAAGTCCAATATTAGCCTATATGACCAATACCAGTCTATAATTTCTTTTTCAACACATGCAATGACACAGCATTTAGGAAGATCACAGGTCAGTGGGTAGAAAGTCTTGTGGATCCAGTGGCAGTGGAAGCATCTCAGTGCTGGCTCAGAATCTATCAGTGTAACTCCATGTGACTTGTCAACAGGAATGTCTCACAGGGGGTGAGCCTGTATCTGGACTCCAGTCAGCTATTTATCTCTGTTTATGCCTCCCAAATGAGGTCATCAAGATGGGAGTTGATTGACAGGCTAAACTCCACCCCTCTGCAAGTTGGCAGGATATTACTTAACTGCCACAGATCATCCCTTGTCAACTTGACAGTCTTACACAACTCTTTGGCTAAGTGTAATTATTAAACAGAATAATAAAATCATATCTCTATCTAACAGGATAAAAAATGCAAACAATGAAAAAATGTGCTACGCTCATTTACCCATAACATTATATAAGTGAACAAAACAAAAATATCCTATACTTATTTGAACACTTACACCATAATCCTATGAACATATTCCTATGTATATATTTCCCCACCTATGAAAATTTGTAAGCCAACCACTTCATGCCTTTATCCGACCCATTTTGGGTGTCCAATTTCTATACTGCCCACATACATCAACCCAGTGCTCTGAAGAGACAATCATATTATTTGATGTGAAGAATCATTCCAGTTGGAATCTTGTGAAGTCCGCATCCATAAACAAAGTTAAATCAGGACAGGTCATCCATAAAGTCAGCAGCAATATGCACCAGTTGACAGGCTCAAAAATATTCTCTTCATCTGGTCAGATTCTGGTCAACTCAATGTGGGCTGCCTTACTTAGTCTCACCAGAATGCCCATTGGCTGCCTTGCCTTTAGACCATGGCCCCATCACAAATTCTCAAAACCCTTGCCCCTTCTTGAACTTCAGACCAATCAATCACTCTTGTTTTCTTCTGTGAGGACCCTGTGAACCACATCTTCAGGTGTCAGTGGCCAGACTCAACGTGTCTCTTTATTGCTACATTTCTCTGACTTCCACTCAACAAGTGGATCTAGCAAACATTTCAGCCTGTCAACAGGCTCTCTTCAACAGTTCAGTCCTAGAGTGGAGAGTTCCTTCCCTAGCTCCAAAAATTTTCCAGCATCTGATACAAACCACTAGTTCAAAATTCAAAATTCCAAAGGGTTCCTTTTTTCCCCATCAATCTGTCAATAGCCCCCTAGGCAAGTCTTTTCACCTTCAAATGTCCTGAGCACTCAAGGCACTGGGAGTGGATTATCTTTTCAGAGACTTCTTTGTAGGTGTAGCCTAAACCCATTTAAAGAAACAATGTTAATGGCTGAAGACAAATGGGCTTATAAGCTCTCTATTTTCATACTTCCCAATAATCATTTCTATCATATAAGAAATCAATATAAACTAAGTAGAATCAGTTCCAAAATTCAATTCTTAAAAGTCAAGTACAATCCTTATTCAGCTTATTTTAACCCTTATGTGAACACCTCCATTGATACAAAATATGGCCTTAGGCCTCTGGCTGCTTCACGCCAGGACCAGGCCTTCTGTCAGCCATTTTGACCTTTTGTCAGCCATTTTCACTAAGCAGCATGGTCTCTGAGAAATTCAAATGGCAATTTCATCCCCTGAGCTCAAAATATACATGGTTCACATTATTTTTCACCATTTCAATGAGGAATAACCAAAGACAAAACCAAACAAAATAATCAAAATGTTAACTTCCCATATTCTTTCCAGAAAACACTCTGGTAAACTGCATGGCCATATCTGACCTCTAGCTAGCCAAAGAAGAAAAAAATACCATGAGGCAGAGGTCAAACAAGCATCCACCCTCCATCTTCACAATTTGTTTCTCTCCCAAGCCACCATATTATGTAAGTACCTACCACAGGGTCTCCCTGTCATCCTTGTGGTGAGCAGTGTGATGTTAACCCAAAAGTCATTTTAATCAATGACAGTTGTGTCTCCAGTACTCTCTGTCTGATCGCCAGGTTATTCCCATCCATCAATTATGGTTACAGGGAAATCTTCAGAGGCTTCCTTGTATTCCTTGCATAGATTCTGCAAATTCATTTTGGGCTTCCACTCTCATCCATACCCTTCTGCACATCAGAATCTCATAATTTAATCTCTGACTGTATTCCCTCCTTCGGATTTGTATTGTATAATTTACAGTCCTTTGGTTCACAATGCTGGTGTCCTTCTTCTGTGTTGGCTTCATTGGCAAGTCACCGAGAAGGCTGCTTGTTTGGAAGCAAGCCTTTAAGACCTGATACACTATTCTACCTGACAGCCGAGCATCATCTAACTTCTTTACCCAACGTTTGTGACGTCCCCCATATATTCAGTTCTTCCTTCATAAGGGTGATTATGGGTCAGGGCCATATCATAAGAACAAACTGTTCTTAGATTGGAGCTGGGATTAAGTGTGAGCTTCAAATCCATTCCTGAATCTATTTTTTTGCCTGCCTCTGGTTCACTTCAGTCATACTTGTTAATTGATGCTGAAGAATCTTGTTAATCATATCCCTGGACGATAAGGACCTTTTGTGTATAGTATCATTTATTAGCCTGTGGTACTAATTTTTAAAACACTATTGAGAGAGGGAGACTGAATAAGTGTTGGCAAATTACATATCACAAAAACATTATTCACTTGTACACAATAAATCCTTACATGACTGCACACTATTTGCATAAACAATGGGAGTTGATAGATAAATATTACAATAATATCCATTGACAATGTCAGACACATGTCTGCCAGAATAATACATATAAATGCAATCATACGTGAAGTAGAAAGTAAATGTTAGTCTGCCTACCCACAATTCAATACTCTTGGTATAACTGTTTTCTACTTCTTCACACACCTTGTAGTTTCAGTCTCAAAGCCTCAGGTTACAGTTGTGTTTGTGGTAGAATCTAGTTTACCGTCTGGGGTTTCCACATTGCATAACTCTGGTATGGCCTCTGGATCATGTTGCGTGCTTTGAAGATCCAGGGTTCGAAGTCTCAGTGTTCTATGGCACATGGCCTGGGTCCCCACGGGGGTGTACAGAAAAACTCAGACAAATGTGGCCTATTGGGAACATATTAAACCATGATTTTTTTATTGCTTCAGAGGCACGTAAAAGTTTGCCATTGATAATGGAGACTGAAGATGAATCCACTCATTTGAACTATGGTTTGATGAATAATATTTAAAGTACAATGAGCTGCAAAAAAAAAAAAAAGGAAAGAAACAGATGTCTCTTGGAACAAATAGAGCCCCAAAGCTCCTTAGAGACCAAGTTGTCAAGATTTTGTCTATGATTTGGACATGTGCTGGTCTGGGTAGACTAGAGAAACAAATCCACAGAAACTCATATGTGTATAAGAGAGAGTTTTATATATAGGGTAAGTGTACATTCAGAAAGCATCCCAACCCAGTCCAGTCCAAGCCCATAAGTCTAACTTAGCCCATATGTCCAACACTGATCTACAAATTTCTCCCCAAACTCACAAAACACACACAATGACGTGGAATGCAGGAGGATCGCAGGCCAGTGGGTAGAAAGTCTTTTACTCCAATGGCAGTGTAAGCATCTCAGCACTGGCAGGAGTCTCCATGTGGCTTCTCCAGCACCCAGGGCTGCATCAGGGTAAGTGCCTGTGGCTTCTCCTCAGGGATGTGTCGTATGAAGTGAGCCTTGCCAGATAAGGCAGCCACACACTGGTCTGACCATCAGAGAACAAGAAACCAGAGAACTAGCAAGGCAAGGCTCACCGAGCCCTTTATCTCTCCGCCCTTCAATTAATACCACATGTGTTTATCAACTAGTTTGGCACAATAAACCTTAACTATCTCAGGACACATTATAAGGAAAGACAAATCCTTGAAATAGGATACCATGCTTGCTTGATAAAGTAGAGGAGCGGAATAAGAGTCAGGCCTTGGACAAGATGTATTGACACAGGAGCTACAATAATCGGCTCCACCCTGAGGACAACTGTAGGATGGTGCAGGCTTGGAAGTGCTTTGTTCTGTTGTACAGAGGGTCACTGTGAGTCAGAACGGGCTCTATGGCATCTAACAACAACAACAACAACAGCAAAAGACTTGTTTAAGCACTGTTCCATGTTCACATAGCTCATTGATAACACAGCTTTGATTATACTCCTTGTTAATAGTTTCTCCAAAGTGTCTTTTAACTTGCTCACCTGCCTATCTCCATTCAAATTTATTAATCTTATCTTCTGTTACTTTTCAAATATTCAGTGACCATTGCATACAGTCAGACTTTCTTTAGCCTAGGCTAGTCATTGTGCCATGTAATTTTTCATTTATTTGCTTTTGTGCTAACAGGGTCTTCTGCTTCAAATGAAATCTGTGTTTTATTAGGGTCTGTTGCATCCAATGGGGGAATCCAAATTCTCACTAAGCAAACCAAATAGTAATGATTTTAAATAAAGTCCATAACTGTAAGCAATATGGAAAACTCTATAACAGAAACTCAATGATGATATTGTTTTAAAAACTGTACAGTATTTACAACATGAAAAGCACATAATCCAATAAAGTAGTAATATTATTTCTTGAGAACTTTCTAATTTGAATTTTACCAACTTTGAAGCCTTTCTATTTTAGTCATACAAATAAAATTAATGTTTTTTAAAAAATTACCCACTTATAAATACGCCATAACATTCAATACTAGATGAAGCACTGGACTACGTAACTTAATAATCTATGTTCTTTCTACACCATCAGTAGTTACCTAGGTGATATTTGGCAAGATATGTCATTTCTTTATATTTCAGTTTGCATAAAATGAGATGCATAAAATTGAGAAATTTGGGCCATAGGAATGGAAAGCTCTATTCCTTCATGAATTACACACACACACACACACACACACACACACACACACACACACACACA
>NW_022111372.1:75656465-75680287 GCF_000313985.2 Echinops telfairi
CATAGAGTGTGTTTTGTGAGATGGAGGAGGACTTTGTGGATTGGTGTCGGACATATGGGCTAACGTTGGATTTGTGGGCTTGGGCAGCACTGGGTTGGGATGTTTTCTTGGTGTGCACCTACCCTTTAGATAAGACTCTCTCTCATACATATGCGTTTCTGTGGATTTGTTTCTCTGTTATCCTCAGACTAACACACTAATTCTGTAAAATTCTCAATAAACAAAAGGATTTTTATTATGATTGAAATCTTTGGGACTCTGTTAGAAAATAAAAAACACATAAACATATTAAGACTTTGTGATGCCTTCCTTTTTAGATCTAATATTTGTCAAATGTCCAAATATTGGACAACAAATTCCAACATTTACAGAACATATCGATTTAAATCTGTTTCATCTATGTCTCATAGCATTCACTTTGGGTAGCACTGAGCCTGGGTCTGAGACATAGAGAAAAACAGGAGATACATCCTTGCTTATGTATCATTGTATAAACCCTAATCAGCTTCAAATTGTAATACTTCTAATTCAAAACAAACTCCTCTATCCTACTGTCCTTCCCATGAACACAGTGAGTAATGTCCATTGTATCTTAATGTCACCCCTCACAACCTTAATGTGAGGCTCTACATGAAACTGTCAGTTGATCTCCGTCTTCAAAACCTGACAGCTGTGATCCTATTTAGAACCAGGCACTTCTTTTCTACCTGAGATGCTATATAGAAGATACTTTAAAAGTCTCTGGCCTTATCTTATTTGATTACTGAGGGTCCAAAAATCTCGGTGCTAAAAACAAACTATAGCAGTTCATCATCAGCACTGTACCACTTTCAATTAAGCCACAAGACCATAATGAAGAGCAGCCTCATTTAATAATAGGCCATACAAGCAAGAACAGAATCTACTGGTGATTTTATAAACCAATTTGGCTCCTTTTCATTCAATGAGTGAATTATTTATTTTAAGCCTACTACTTGCTGAGCATAAGGAGCCCTGGTGGCACTGTAGTAAAGAACTCATCTGCTTTCAGTGGTTAGAACCCAACCTGCAGCAGCCTGCTTCTGTAAAGATTCACATCCTCGTAAATACTATCACTCACTCACTGCCATTGAGTCAATGCTGGCTCATAGTGACCCTTTGTGGGTTTCCCAGACTGTAACCATTTACCAGAGTAGAAAGCCCAGTTTTTCTCAGCTGCTGGTGGTTTGAGGCTGTGGATCACAGCCCAGTGTGTAACCACTACATCCCAGGGCTCTGCTGAAAACCCCTTAGGGTCATTTTACTCTGTCCTATGGCGTGGGGATGAGTCAGGGTTGACTGCAGCAATGGGCCATGTGCTAGGCATAGCACCGGGACTAGTACACATGCTACTCTTAGTTCTGGGGAACGAAAGCACAATAATATGGAATAAGCAAACTAGCCAGAAGGGGTTCAACTTTGCATGGCATCACATCACAATCTAAAGCGATAATTTTAGCAGTAAGGACCAAGAAAGAAGTATCTTTGTGATATCCTCCCTCACATAAAGGACCTGCTGGAAAATGTAAGTATTCTCAAGGTTTGTTAAAATGATTTAATTTAAACATAGACATTTTCTTATCAATCAACAACAGCAACTCTGAATGTCTATTGCCAAGTAGTCGCAAAGAGTTGTCTTGGAAGTCAGGACCACTATAGGAGTCGCTCAGATGGCTGCTCTCCTGTGGCCTCATTAGCTGATTCTCACAAGGCACACACTAGAGCTGTGTCCTAGATTCCCACACACTAACTCTGACATTTATAAAGCACTTTCCATCCTGACAAGATCAAAAACGCAGCATTCTTTCAAATCTCATAATAACTCCCAAACACCCTTAGCTTGTGGCTGAGAAAACGGAACGTGATCAAGTGCTTATTAGATTTAAAACAAAACAAAAAGAGCCTTGGAAGGTATGGGCATGTCCTCTTCCCTCATCCAGCATGGGGCATTCATTAGATAGTCATAACTCATTTTACCCTTAGAAACACTCATCACATTACCTACCAGACTGGACTCATTTGCAATTACCATGCTCTTGGCAACTGGACCAACAGACTGTGTCTTCCCTGTTAAACTGTGTGCTTCCAACCCAAACCTCCTATGGCTATGCTTTAATGTCAATGTGAGACATCTTGCCATTGCATGTTGATTAGAGCCTTACTCGCTGCTATAGTGGGAGGGAAGCAGACAAGTCAACATGTTTATTAAAACTATGTTCTGGCCTAGAGTTTGCAGAGAGATGATATGTGCTGTTCCTTCATTTTTTCCCCTTCTCTCTCAAAATATCAAATACACCATTTAAAAAATAATCACAAATTGCTGATCTTTAATGTGTGACTCATGGTGTAATATGTTCCACCTGACCACATTAATTTGGTCTTTAGATCTCTAGAACATTAACATTGGGAGACTATTTATAGCCAATATGTTTCTTAGCCTGCGGCCTAGGTACCTAGGGGAGTGCCATGAAGCCCCGGCATAGTCTTTTGTCCCGTGTCTGTCACCATTGAGAGGGGAGAGAAAGATTGGTACCATTTATTGAGGAGTCATTTTCTCATCAAAATGAAAGTATCTCCTATGTGTCTAAAAGGCCCTGCTGGTTCAGCACTCCGCCACCAAATGAAAAGTGGGTGGTCCAAACTCCAGCCACTCCCTGGGAGAAACTCATGGCCGTCTGCTTCCATACACTCTGTGCTCTTGGAAACCTCAGTTCTCCATCCTATGGAGCTACTATGGATTGGAGTTGATTTGGCAGTAGTAGGTTTAGTATAGTTTAGTTTTATTTTAAAATAAACCTGGCATTGGGAATACAGTACTGTCATGAAATTGAAATGTACACATTTTGGGTAGATGAATGATCTGAACTTTTTTCAAAATAACTTCTGATCCAAAGAAATTAGTGTATAGAGAGATAATTTGAAAAATCAGAAGAGCAAAAAGGGACAGCCAGAATTAGAACCCTCACCTCCTTCCCTGTGCCTTCCTCCTTTCCTTTCTTCCTTTGATTGCTACCTCGACTGCTACTATTGTCAACAATGGAGTAGGAGGAGTGTAGACCAGCAATTTATCTTATCGGTTCGATTTCCTGAAAGCCAATGGTGCCAAAGTATAGGGTTCTATTTAGAGCTTTGCATAGCTCATTTCATACATAAATCTGGCATTAGACATCACCTTTCTTCTTTCAGCCTTCTTTTAAGCTTGCAACCAAAATCAGTCAGTCAAGAATCTCTTTTGGCCTCAATTTGCTGTTATTTTGAGGAAGTAAGGATGAAGAAATTTAAGTCAGTTTTTAATCCTGTCTTCAAGGTGCTCAAATGACAAGGTTATCTAAATCGCCGTGTCCTGGCTGAGCAGGGAGAAAGTACAGATTGACAGTGACTTTGACTGGGATGGGAATGGAGTGTTGTGTTTATGAGAACAGCCGTACCACTTTTTCAGTAGGCAATTATTAAAACCACACATTGATTAGAAAAGCTTGATTCTAAAGACAGTGTATTCAATGTGTCTCAAGTCTATAACTTTCTGGGGTAAAATGGTACAAAAGGGGATTCTGTCACAACTAAACTGTTTGGTTGTGGTTGTTGTGTGAGAGATTCCTATAGGACAGCTATTAAAATCCCACTAAAAATGCTTTGTGTTATTTGAGTACTTAATAAATTATCAAGAATAAGTGATCAGTTCTTTCACAGATCCGTAGTGCACAACATATTTCTCAGAGGTTATTGAACAAAGGGACAAACACTCAAATACTAGAGGTGCAAGAACCAGTCTGAATGCCATTTACTCACTAAGTCACCTGACCCCTCCAAGGTTAGCTTCCTTTCTTACAAGCAGGGAGCTGTCCATGCCTCTATAATTAGACTCTTGCAAATTTTAAATGAATCCATAATATGTGTGTCTAACTCACTTTGCCATCACTTGGTAAATTATCAATATAACATAAATTAATGCTGCTTTTTATTCCGTAGGTAATTGTGCACACACACACACACACATGCGCGTGCATGTGCAAGCACACACTCTCAGAATATAATTTATGTGAGACCAAGTTTTTACTTGGGCCTGTTTTAAGAACTTCTAGCCTACTAACATAGCCTCTATACTTATCCTTGTAGGTAAAGATTATGCTTTTTTTCATTCACACATAGTACCCTGAGAATGAATAAAAGAATATGCACATCTGTGAAACAGAATAGAACAGATGTTGGTGACTCTCAACTTGAAAAAGCATTTACCTGAATACTAATGTCCCCGCTATTTTTACAAAGGGATGGAAGGGAAAGAGGTGGAGAGAGTGAGGGGGAGGAAGTATAAGCCAGTGTGTTTTTGGTTTAGAAAATTGGATGATATTTTCTCTATTTTGTTCATTGTTTGAGACTTGTTGTTGTCTATGAGTTCTGGGGTTAATCACTGGCCTACTAGTCACAAGGTTGATCTTTCAAACATACCCAGATGGCCCTTGGGAGACAGACCTGGTGATTTGTTTCAGAAAGGTCACAGGCTTGGAAGCCTCATGGAGCAGCTCTACTCTGCATACTGGTGTCACCAGGAATTGAAATATACCCGATGGTGACTGGCAACAGCAACAATAACCAGCACAATAGGACGATTATTTCAGAATGAACCAAGGAGAAAGGCAACTTCAGACAGAAAGGAACCAGCATGTTGAGGTAAACAAGGCTGCCAATGAGGTAAAAAGATCTACATATAACCCCTCTCTGAGGGATGGACAACAGAAAAGTGGGTGAAGGGAGATGTCGAACAGTGTAAGATATGACAAAATAATAATTTATAAATGATCAAGGGTTCGTGAGGGAAGTGGGACAGGGAGGGAGGGGAAGATGAGGAGCTGATACCTAGGGCTCAGGTAGAAAGAAAATGTTTTTGGAATTACGATGGCAACACATGTACAAATGTGCTTGACACAATGGATGTGTGTATAGTTGTGCTGAGTTGTACCAGCCCCCAATAAAATGATTAAAAAAGAAAGAATTGAGGTCTATATAAAAAAAATAATGGAGGCCTCATGGCTCTTGGCTGAAAATCCAGTGAGCAATTCTATGCTTCGTTCTTTCAATTGGTCTTAAATTATTTTCTATTTTTCCTTTTCTTTTTCATTGTTTTCTTTCTTTGGTTCTCTTTCAATCCTTGTACAGCTATAAAAGTTTTATCTACCAAAAATATAAAGGGGGGTGAGGGGGACAGAGAGAAAATTATTCAAGTGAAAATAATAATGAACACTTAATATGTGAGCATAGTAAATCAAAAGGTGAATTAGTTTATTTTTAACATTTTCACCGAAATGCACTGCATGTAATACAATGTATTTCACATATAATACAATGAATACCAATAGTTCAATCACATTCATAAGAGTTGTGCAACCAGCACTATAATCCATGGCAGGACATTCTTCTTCCTTGTACTTCTTGCTGTCAGCTCACCATCTGCCAGCAGCCTTCCCTGTCATATCCTGTGAGTCTATTAATCCAGTCATTATCTCTATAGGTTTAGTTATCTGGGTTTCATATACATATAAAACAAAGAAAAATACAAACATCAGACCCAACCAGAATGACAGAATGAAATAGAGCAAAATCTCAATCAAAGACAAAATAGAAAATATTAAAAACAGGAGCAATGCTAATTGTTGACCTAACTACCATTGCAGTGATCTACCCTACAGAGTACTCTGATCACAAAGCCTTTCCCATATCTGGTCCATAGTCAGAAAGGGATTCACCAGAGGCTTATTCCACATGGGGGATGCTAAGAATGGGTTTTGAACTTTCACTGTCATCTATAGCTTTCTACACACCAGATGTTCAGAATTTAAGCTCTAATACTATTATCTCTTCTGAGTTTGTATTTTATTAATTACATTTCTTGAATCATACAAGCAGGTGTGATTTTTATATGTGGACTTAGCCAATGTTTGCCTTATATTTCTGTTGGTTTTAAGACATGCTTTAAAATCACAGACTTTTTTAAAAAAAATGTATAGCTGGGCATCATCTTTGTTTTTCACCATACTTTGCTTTAGCACTCATCTTCAGTGAACAGATAAATTATATTAATATATGTTGTCAGAAAAGTACTATATGTTCAATGAAGAAAATATTTCAAATTCTTTATGTTGTTGTTTCAAATTAGCCAGTGAGAATCAGGAAATATGCATCCTCAGCCTAGTGAAGGGTAACGGGATACTGTTGGTGAAGGGAATTATGGGTAAAATATTCCTATGCCTTCTGACCCCTCAGTTTCATTGTTAGTGTAAATTTTCTATAGTAATGATTAAGAATGTATATCTCTTGGAAAGTTTCATATTATATAACTAGAAAATAAATAGCTAACAATGGAAGATTTTAAAAAAGTAAATGAACATTCAGAATAATTCTGTAGAAGAATAATAAATGACATGTAAATGTGTTCAAAATAGATTAATTGCTAAACTCACTACCATCAAGTAGATGCCAACTCATAGCACCCCTGTAGCACAGAGGCGAATTGCTCCTGTGGGTTTCTGAGAGTGAAACTCTTAATGAGAGTAGACAGTCCCACCATTCTTCTTTTGAGCGGTTGGTGGGTCTGAACTGCTGCCCTTGTAGTCAGTGGTCCAACACATAACCATTAGTCCAACAGGGCTCCTAGATTAACTGATAAAGCAGGACATAAAGCATAACCTATTTATGTATCACTTAAAAATTTTTTAATGTGGCAATTTAACCACAATTAACCTAACTAACCTAATTCAGTTAGGTATATCTTATTCCCAGAAAGCAAAACTATTTATTTATTATAACCCTTTTTAGAACTAGGTTTTGAACATAGTCTTTGAAGATTTATTTCAAGCATCTATTATTATGCCTTGTTCAACTTGCTCTTTTCCTTTATACTAAAATAAAAGTGTTGACTGACTCAAGGACAAATATCGCCTTGAGATAAAATATGCATCTCCTTCACTTTTTTGATCTCTGAAATACATTAGTATTATCATAACATCGGTACTTTTAACATGAACCCCTTCCCCAGTTTCTCTTTGCTTTCAGTTTTATAAAACAAGGACCAATTGCACACACTATGAAGAAATTGACAACATCGTTGTGTGCAAATATTGCCGATACTCGCAAAATTCGATGATAGGCGCATATTTCTATGATCGAAAATATCCATTCTTCCAGCTGATACACAGCGTGCACATGGTAACCATGATTATCTCTCAATAATGAGAGGTTATAGATCAATTAATTTTCTTGTTGAAGTTTTATATTTTCGAGTTGTTCTCTCACAAAAATTAAGTCACAATATTCTAATATTATACACAAAAATTGATTTCTGATTAAAATAATGTTAAATGATATCATGTAACATTTGAATATGAAATCCTCTAGTATATTTTTATGGTTTGGGGAATTAACTTTCTCATTTACACTAATTTCCCTAATGGCATCAAGAATAAAATGCAAACCTCTGTTTACCCAGCTAAACAGTGATTAATGTGAAGCATATGGAAGCATATTGTACGACAAATAAACAGCCCTTTCTGCCTGAATGTGATAATGGCTTTTGAAACGGCCTGACACAGGGAGCATATAAGGCTACCAGGTTAAAATGAAATCTTAACCGGCTAGTTAATAATTTTGGCAAAAACAATGATAATGAAAACTGTAAAATTAAATGAAAAGGTTATTAGAAAAATAGTTCTTAATGAACATTGTGATTTAGCAGTAATGAATGTTATCTGTGTTTCTATGGCTTTCTTCAGTTTTTCCCAAACCTCATGATTTTAATTATGATCATAATTACCATTACCACCCTACCGTCACCACTGCTATCACTTACTCAGCACTTCTTGTATGCTCAACAGCTGCTATATGCTTACTGACTTTACTCCTCACAACAGCGCTAAAGGATTGATGCTTTCATTACCCTTTTTGAGTTTAACGAATTGAACCATAAGTGGTATAACTATCTTGTCTAAGTTCATTAAACAATAAGCTCGCTGGAAACAATTGAGGAATTTGGTAAAGTAGCAGGATCCAAGATGAACAAACAAAAATATATCAGATTTCTGTATACCAGCAAAGATAACACCAGAAAAGACATCAAGAACGCAATCTAATTTACAGTACACACAAAGAAACAAAAGACCTCTATAAAGAAAACTACAAGACATTATAACAAGAAAAAAAGTCCTAACCAAATGGAAGAATATCCTTTGTTCATGGATTGAAAGATGATATGGTGAAAATGTCACTACTACAAACTAAAGATACAAACCTACACGTACAATGCAGTCCCCACCCAAACCCCAGCCCCATTCTTTACAGAAATGTAAAAACAAATCACCAGCTACACAGAGAGAGAAGAGGTCCTGGATAGTCAAACACTTAAAAAAAAAAAAAAAAAGGTCTTACATTTCCTGACCTCAAAATCTATTAAACAGCCACAATAGTAAAAACAGCCTGGTACTGGTATAATGATAGATATTTAGGCCAATGAAAAAGGAGAGAAAACCCAAAAGCATCCACCTACTCGATTTTCAGTAAAGGCCCTCAACATTTAATGAGAAGGGGAGACCATCTTTAATAAAAGGTGTTGGAAACATTGGCTTTTCATCTGCAGAAGAATGAAACATACCTCACCCCACGTACAAAAACAAACTCAAGATTGTTTAGAGACCTAAATGTAAACTGTAGAGCCAGCAAGATCATCAATGAGAAAATTAAGATAAATGTAAAGGCCATATTTCAGTGGATACAAGGATTACCAAGTATAATAAAGAAAGCACACAGTGGAAGACAAAATAGATAAATGGGACCTATTAAAAATAAAACATGTATGCACATCAAAAGACTTCATCAAAAGAATAAGACAACAACCTGCAGATTAAGAAAAAAATTAGCAATGACATACATAACACACAAATGCTAAAAATTAAATCTATGTAAGCCTGCAATACATCAATAAAAACAAACCAACCAATTAAGAGGTATGCAAAGAACATGAATACGCAATTCACAAAGGAGAACACCTGAATGACTAATAAACACGAGACAATGTTCATGATCGCTAAACATCAAGAAGACACAAATTAAAACAACAATGAGATACCATCTTACACCACAATGCTAGCCCAATCAAAAAAAATAGAACAACAAATGTTGGAGAGGGTGTGGAGAGGGTGGAACTCTGAAACAATGCTGGTGGGTTTGTAAAGATGTACAACCACTGGGGAAAGCCATACGATGATACCTAACACAACTGGCAATGGAAATATGATCTTGTTCTTGCTATTAGGTGCAACTGAGTTTGTTTCAACCAACAGAAGCCTTACACACAGCAGACTGAAACACTGCCTGGTCTTGGGCCATCCTCACAATTGTTCCTCACTAGTTGATTCCATTCTTCAGCCATGGGATCAATCCATCTCCTCAAAGGCCTATCTCTTTTTGCTGCCCCTCTACTTTACCAAATAGGATGTCCTTCTCTGGAGATTGGTCTCTCCTGACAACATGTAAAAAGTATGTAAGATGAAGTCATGCCATCCTATCCTCTATGGAACATTCTGGTCATACTTCTTCCAAGACAGATCACGTTGTCCTTTAGAAGTCCATGGTACTTGCAATACTCTTCTCCAGCACCATAATTCAAATACATCAATTATTCTTCTGTCTTCTTTAGTCAAAGTCCAAATTTCACATGCAGGTGCATACTAGTCCTCAGTGCTAATATCTGTGCTTTTCAATACTCTAAAGAGGGTTGGTATAGCCAATTTGCCTACTGCAACTTATCTTTTGATCTCGACTGCTGCTTCTATGAGATTTAATTGTGGATCCAAGCACAACAAAATCCTTCACAACTTCAACCTTTTCTCCATTGATCATGATGTAGTCTATTGGTCCAGTTGTCAGGTTTGAGGTCTTCTTTACAGGGAATTGCAATCTCTACTGAAAGCTGAGACCCTCATTTTCATCAGCACGTTCTACAAGTCTTCCTCACTTTCAGCAAAGCCAGTTTGAGCCATCTGTATAGTGCAGGTTGTTCATACGCTTCTTCCAATCCTGATGCCACATTTTTCTTCATTTAACCCAGCCTCTATGATTACTTTCTCAGAACACAGGTTTAATAAGTGTGGTGAGAAGATAAAACCCTGTCACACACCTTTCCTGATTTATTATTATTATGTTTAAATTTTAAATCATTTTATTGGGAGCTATTACAGATATCATAACAATCCTTAGTTGAACCACATCAAGCAGTATTGTACAATTGCTACCACAATCAGTTTAAAATTTTTTCTTTTTTCTTGAACTCTTTGATATCAGCTCCCCTTTATCACCTCCTCCTCCTACTCTACCCTCTAAGAACCCTTAGTATTATTTTCCTATAAGAGTTTTTTTTTTCCTTCCATATCTTACACAATCCAATGCATCCCTTCACATACAATTCTGTTCTTTGATGCTACTGACTGGGGTTATAAAGTCATCAAAGCTATCAGCTCCCTATGCCCCTCCCACTAGCCTCTCTTCCTGTCTCCCAGGGAACCATTACTCCTATTACTGTTTCTGAAGGGTTATTGTGGTAGTTACATAATCTGTTGTCAATTTGAGGATTGAGAGTGAAGGGGTGGAGTCTAGTCTGTCAATCAGGTTGTAGCTTGATGACCTCATTTGGAAGGTGCTAAAGAAATAAATAGCTCACTGGAGGTGGGACACTGGTTCACTCCCTGTGGGACATATCTGTGGAGAAGATACATGGAGAGAGGCTGATTGTGCCAGACCTCTGGAGCCAGAGAAGCCACGTGGAGACCCCTGCCAGCACTGAGATGCTTACAATGCCACTGGATACACACGACTTCCCACCCACTGGCCTGTGATCTTCCTGCGTCATTGCATGTGTTTCATGAGTCTGAAGAGGACTTTATAGATTGGTATCAGACATATGTGCTGATATTGGACTTATGGACTTGATCTGGACTAAGCTGGGATGTTTTCTCAATATTCAATTGCTCTTGTATATGAAGCTATTTCCTATACACATATGAGTCTCCCTGGATTTGTTTCTCTAGTCAACCCAGACTAACACAATTATCTAACCTGGCTTTCATGAACCAAATGATCTTATATATACAATTGAACATAGATAAATATAACATAATTAATGAGGTAACAAATTTTAAAACCACAATAGTAAGGAGAGGAAATATTAAAGAACTAGAGAATAGTTATGTGGTTCATCAATGCTATACTGTACCCTGGATTTTCATCCCTTCCATGTGGCTCTTCTGAGAGGGACTGCCCAATCATCTTACAGGTGGGTTTTGGGTATCCACCACATCCACATCCTTTCATATTGATGTGGTTGCTTGTTTTGAACTTCTGATACTTCTTTCCGTTGACACCTCATGATCACATAGGATAGTGTGCTTCTTCCATGTGAGTTTTGTTGCTTCCATGTTTGGTGGATGCTTGTTTAACTACAAGCCTTTAAGACCCCAGATGTTATATTTTTTAATAGCCATGCACCATCACCTTTCTTCACCACATTTGCCTATACACCCATTTTGTCTTTAGCAATTGTGTCAGGAAGGTATCATACAATGCTGCATTATGAGAGCAAACCATTCTTGAACTGAGGTAAGATTTAAGTAGAGGCTCAAAGGCTACCTGCTTCCTTGTTTCATTTGCATATATACATAAATACATAAACAAATATACATGTATTTGTGTACATATATTCTTGCCTCTTTTCTTTTTACTTTCCTCCTATCCCACTATTATGTTTACCTGTCATTCACCTCATCTTTCCTGATATTAAACCATGCAGTATTCCTTTGCTCTGTTCACACAACTGCCTCTTGATCCATGCACACATTCTACAAGAGCACAATGCAGTGTTCCGGAATTCCCACTCTTCTCAACATTATCCCCAGTTATAATCCACACAGTCAAATTCCTTGGTACAGTCAATAGAACACAAGTAAATATCTTTCTGATAGTGCTGATTTGAGCCAAGATCCATCTGACATTAACACTGATAACCCTTGCTCCATTCCACATCCTCTTCTGAATCCAATCTGAACCTCTGGAAGTTTCCCGCCAATGTATTGCTACAACTGTTGTTGGATGATCTTCAGTAAAAATTTACTTGCATATGATATAAATAACACTGTTATATAATTTGAGGATTCTGTTAGGTCGCCTTTCTTTGGAATGGGTACAAATACGGATCTCTTCCAGTTTGGATCTCTTGACCCAACTAGCTGTCTTCCAAATTTCCTGGAATAGGCAAGTGAGGTCTTCCAGTGCTTCATCAGCCTGTTGAAACATTTCAATTGCTACTCCATCAATTCCTGGAGCCTTGTTTTTGGATAATGCATTCAGCGCTGCTTACACTTCTTCCATAAGCATCATTGGGTCTTGTTCATATGCTGCCTTCTGAAATGGGGGAATGTTGACTAATTATTTTTGGTATGGTAATTCTTTGTACTCATTCCATTTACTTTTGATGCTTCCTGCATCATTCATATCAAGAAAGTGGAAACAGCCCAAATGCCCATCAGTTGAAAAATGGATAATGAAGCTTGGATACATATACAGAAACTCTGATACATATACACATTGTAATAGTATGCATCCGTAGGGTGGGGGAATTAGTGATGACACCATTATACATATCATGACATAGAAGAATCTGGAAACCATTATGTTGAGGTGAAGTTAGTCAATCATGAAAAGGGTATTTGCATTAGTCCAATATTACGAGGATAAACACCAAGATGAAGGCAAACCTTGGCTACCAGGTCCTTCAATTTTCTAACTGGTTCTGCCAGGAAACATGGTAGAAATCATGCCTAGCACCCAGGAACCACATATTACCTTCTCTATATGTATGTCTTAGAAACCATGTTGACAGAGGAGATTTCACCTCAGCTGGGGTCAGTTTTTCAAGATATGGGGAGAAGGAGATGACCAATCAATCGCTATCATATAAAATTGTCCTAAGGTCACCCCAAATTAACAGACACTTGTAACAGATTGATAAAAATACTTTTGCTGGAAAGTCAAGTCAAGAAAGGGGTAGGGGAGCATGTATGTCCAAGAGAAGGCAAGCACTTTTTTGCTTGTAGGAAACAGAGAGAACCAACCAACTCCCCATTTGGGGGAAAAAGCTTAATAATACATAGAACCAAAGGGGAGAATATGCCTGGTATGACGTTCCTAAATGGACTTTTTGGCCTAGTTTCTATATAGATATTTGTGATCCAGGGAACTACTGGGGCTTTAGACTCTGTTCTTTCAAGGAGCAAAACACCCTTCACAGGCTACACTGGAAGAAGTTGATGTAGAAGTGGTTGCTTCCCATGAGTTATGTCATTCTGTACCTTGCTGTTGTAGCAGCCATCAAAATCAATCACTGAACTAATTTCCATGGGGCCCAGTTACAACCTTAAAAAATATGTCATCCTACAAAACCATGTTCCAAAATAGCAGTATTGATTAATCAGAATTAGTCCAAAAGCTAGAACTTCTAATTGTTCAATCTAGAGTAAACCCCATCATTGTGGACACATGGAGGACCTTTGGTAGCACTGTGGGCTAGATGGTGAGCCTCTAATCACAGATCAGTGACCCAAACCTACCAGCACTCTCTAGGAGAAAGATGAGCTTTCCTGTTCCTGCATATATCTGCAGTCCTACAAGCCCTACACACATCCCAGGGATTTCAACAGAATCAATGGTAGAGGGGTTGTTCATTTTTAGTTTTTGTGGGCACATGATTAAGTCTCCTTTAAATAGAATGAACATCCTTGACATCAGTATTGTCAAGCATAAGATTTTGTGACAAGGCTTGGAAATTAGGCTTATGTTGGTGCTCAGACCAATACTATATTCTCTTGTTGAGCTCTTTTCTCTTAATTTGGCTATGTAAGATGGGTGGACAAGCTGGACACACTGAATGAGCAGGGGAAATATGATTTGTACCCTACAGAGGCAAGGAGAGTAGTTTATGGCATCATTACATTCAAAATATGCAAATTACATTGAGTAGGGTTATCCAATTTTTTAAAATAAGCAAAATTGGAGAAGATATTCATTGCTGTGTATTGCTTAAAAGTACCTCAGCTCTGATACAGGGCAAGAAGAGAGAAGACATAGTCCTGAATAGGCAGAATACCAAGAGTAGTGGTAAGCCTAGTAATTACAACAGTTACTTGAGAAAGCTCTTAAAATAAGCTTGAATGGTAAAAGTATTTGATCTACATGACCATGTTTGGCAATTAAGATTTGATTATGGAATGAAAAACTGTTGATTGTATTTATTTGTTTCTGTTAGACAGAGATCAAGAAACTAAATCTGAACAGCCAAAAATGGTTTCTACATATTCAGATGGTTAAAAACAATAACAAAATTATTTAATGACACATGGAAGTTAGATAAAATTCAAATTTCATTATCTGCAACTCACATTGTATTTGTGCTCAGCCAGGCTCCTTAGTTTACATACTGTCTGCTGTTTGTTTGGGTTTTTTTGTTCTACAAGGCAGTACTTACAACAGAGACTCGTTGTAAAAAAAAAAACCAAAATGTGTACTTTCTAGCCCATCACAGAAAATAATAATCTTGTTTACCCTTAGTTTAGCCAAAGCAGTAGAGCTCCTTGTAGATGTATTCCCAGATTAGAGTTTTCTGAATGAAAATGACAAAATATTAATAAATTACCTTCAATTCACCTGCGAAGTGACCAAATGCATTGCTATCAGAATTATAAGATAGAACAATTATCCTGAAGTGATCTCAACCTCCTCCAGAATATCCTGTCTTACAGAATGGGAGCCCTCGGAGAGAGGGTCAAACACAAGGATGATTACTATCATCTTCTCTCAGAGACATCCCAAAGTCTCCCTCTTCTGTTTATACAACCTGACAATGTCCTCTATTGCTATGATTCATTATAAAAGCGCATCAAAGCATAGCATTTAGTTTATTTTTGTAGTAGTCTGAAGGAGAGACAGATGGAACTTAACCAGGGAATCCCCAAACCCCTCAGTTGACTGCTAATTGCCAGCCTGGCTCTCCTGCAGTTGAGTTGTGAAGGGGATTGTCTGGTTCCTGCAGAGCTGTGATCCTGACAGACATATTCATTCTCTCTCTCTCTCTCTCTCTCTCTCTCTCTCTCTCTCTCCCCTTGAGCTTTATGCCTATGATTGCTTTTCTTTAGCTTTACTCCTATATAGCATCACCATACATCAGAATGAAAGAACCATGAGCCATGTCTCAAAGTTTTGCTTTCCTGGTGTTCTTACGGAAATGGTTGGGAGGAGGGCAGGGTCCTTAGAATAAAGAGAAGATGAAACATAAAGAACGAAATCTTAGGCATATGCAATTAACAACTCTGGACCTGTTAAGGGTTTCAGCATTAACAATATATCTAACTTACTTTGAACCACATTTTAGAGTCTGAGGGAGAGAATATCTTGCAATATAGATTCACATATTTTAGAAATGATAAATATATAGTGAAATTATTAATAAACTAAAATTCCTCTTATTAATCTACCTTTTCTAAGCCGGACAGGAGAAAACTTATTAATCGAGGCTCAATCACTGATTGGTTAACTAACAAAAATACAGTATTTGGATGCCAGAAACTCAGATCAGATCTTGATTTCTTCAAACTCACAACAGTGATATCATCTCCTCATTAGTTTGTGATTTTTTTTTCTTTGTCAGCATTCTGTGTTACAGTTCTAATTATTAGACCAGGGAGCAGGTGATCTTAAGTTATCATTCTAGACATACCTCCTCTATAACATAAATACCCATCACTTAGCTCCCATTTATTAAATAAAGATGAACTCACCCTTTGACATGCCCCTTTAACTCACAGAATAATTGTGAGAATCAATCCTTTATTTTGTGCATAATACCTACATAAAAAGCTTAAAATCATACATATTCAAGGTAGTATTACATAGGAAAAAAACCTTCAAGAGCTAAATCTCCTAACAGGTTCTATAGTTCAAAGAATATAATACCGTAGGAGGCTATTACTCCTGATGAATTCGAGATGATCCAACCTCTTAAAACTGAGCTTGGGTTCTCTTTTCATATGGGAGATCGCAACCTATCAACCTATCTACTCTTTCTTTCATAGCACATATCATCTTTTAACATATTATTGACTGAATTGTTGTGTTTATTCTGTCTCTCCTGCTAAAATATATGCTCAACAAAGTCAAACATCACTGTGTATTTTGTGCAAGGACCTATTCTAAGCACCTGTATCAGACACAGAGCAGAAAAAGCAGATACTATTGGTTTGGACAATTTTTTATCTACCCCTAAATATGTAAATAAATCATATGGACAAAAATATAAAAACTCTCCTTTACCCAAGCCCTTACACTACTGATGTCTGAACAAATCAACATTTATAAATAGGTTGGTAGACTTTCTTCCAAATACATAATTTGATAGAAACTCTTGAATTGCTTAAATTTTATTGAGTACCTACTATGTCCTAGGCACTTATCTAGATGAGTCCCTGTATGATGACAATTCTCTGTGTAAGCGGAATAGGCTAAAACTCTTACAGAGCAGATTTCTATCAGAAAACAAAACTTTCTGATCCATGTGACCAAATGGATAAAGAACTGAACTCATTAGATCATTCAATGCTTCCATAGCTCAAGTTCCCTCTAGGTAAAAGAATGAAGCAAAAGCCCTACTGCAGCTCACCCCCTCCCCCGCCCCCTAAACTCACTGCCCTCGGTTAATTCTGACTCATAATAACTCTATAGGGCAGAGTTGAACAGCTCCTGTGGGTTTCCTAGACTACAGACCTTAACAAGAACAGAAAGCCCCATATTTCTCTTGAGGAGTAGCTCATGGGTTCAAGCTGCTGACCAGGGCTCTTTGTACAGGTTTTTCATAAGCATCAGGAAAAATTAAACTATAAACAAAGTTACCCAGATTGTAGTTCCTCTTCTGCATATAGTATGAATATATTTTAAAGGAGAGAAAATTGCTTCCTGATGACCAGTTGTTGAACCAACGAGAAAGCTGTATAATCTGCTGTGCCTCCCCAGTGCTCCAGACCACGGAATCAGTGGCCTCTAATTGTAGCTCATTTACTTAATGTAGTGTTCAGACAAATGGCTGTCATAAGGCACTTTAAGATGCCCTGCACTCAGACAAGCTCCTCTGTGTAGTAGCAAAAGGCGTAAACCAGAACCTCACACTCCAAATCCCTACTGCTTTGCAGCACTTATTTTTGCCTTATTTATTTTCTTGATTTATTCCTATCCTTCCATGCCCTTATTCTCCTCTGCTTTCTGTCTCCAAACATCGCATTGTCCTGTGTTCTGATGGATAGACCCCTGATCCCTGGGTTTTAGTACTAGTGGTTCTCTCCCTTTATAATTCTTTTACAAAGGGGATTTTCTTAATTAAATGATCTTGGCACTCAACATTTCCTAAATCTAATTTCATATCTGCTTTGATAGCTGATTGCCAAGGTCTCCGTACAATTCTAAAATTCAATGATATCTGTGAATGACAAATATTAGGGGGTCGTGATATGCATTTCTTTTCTCTAATGTTGTTTCAGCAGTATAGCTTGCTTTCTCATTTTAGTGATACTTTACAGTCATTTCGCCTTTTGATTTTTTTCTCACAGAATCATTTCCAACAACAAGAGGGTTTTGAGTTTCCAGAAAAACAGAACATCTGTGTTACTGGCAAGCATTCTCTATAGTCACTCTACTGTTAGGTGTCGGAAGGCCTAGCATCCCTCCGTAGTACAAACATATTCAGCTGCTAAGTGAAAGTTCCGTGGTTCAAGACTATCTAGAGTTCTGCTGATCTATATCCTATAAATAAGCTGGTGAAAACCTTTTGACACACAGTTCTAAGCTGACACACACTGGGTCATCATGAATGGGAATCAACTTGGTGACAACTGTTGAGGTTGGTCGCTGAAAAACTTAAAACTTTTTGTTTAATGTTTTCTTTTAAAAATTGAATTATAATTACCATCTCATATAATTCAATGGTTTAATCATATCAAGAAGGTATATGCAATCATCATTACAATCAATTTTGGAGCTTATACCCCATCCCCCCCTTCTTTAACATATTGATGTTGATTCCCCATGACCCCCAAGAGCTAAAACTTTTAATGTGTTGTTTGTCAGAGGAGGGAAATAGATAGTAATAAAGATCTTTTTCCTAACTGATCTCAAGGCAGACACTGCTAATAGGTCATAAAACACACTTCCTGTTGAAGGAGGAAATGATTGCAAAGTCCTTACATAGTACAAGAGTTCTCTGATCACCATTCATCAGGTAGGTCATTGGAAGTGTTTTTGTTGTAGAATTTAACATTTTAGCAGGAGGGACAGAAAACAGGAAAGCTAAGTTAAAAAAAGAGTCAAACTGTTAGAAGGCAAAACATGTTCTAGGAGGTGGAAGAAAGAAAAGTGGGGGGAGAGCTGGTAAAATGTGTCAGCTCCGAATTAGAGATGCCCTGTTTGAAAGAAGCACTCCAACAGCTGGACAAGTTTCCTAGCCCTCTACCAACTCAAAATGTTTCCCATGATTGTTTTCTCCTTCAGAGTCCAAACCTTAGCGTGGAAGTGTTCAAAAAGCATTTGTTAAATTAATTAGAAACGTGTAGAGATAATCCCGCACATTTGACAATAGCCCTTTTACTGAAAGACAAACAACAAAAACACTTCCAATGGCCTGAGGAGTTATCCGAGAAACCAATTAGATGGATGTAGAAGTTTGTGCATCTATCACAGTTCATTATTTTGTATCTAATCACAGATGTTTGGTATAGATCATAAAACCTCTAAACCCTAAGTGAGTTCTGGAACACAGTAGTAATGAAAGCAGTAAAGAAGTCACAGGGGAGATGTGGGTTTTTTTTATGTTTGTTTGTTTGTAAAAATCACAGATTACTGGCTTCTTAAACAGCTTACAGTGGAAGTGACATTTGTCCAGGCCTCGCCAGAGAGGGCCTTTGTGAAATTTGTTAAAAAAATGAATCATGCTGTTTCTAGCAAGTTTTCTTTGGGGAAAGCGAGATTCTCTTTAAATTCAAGTTAATTTGTGAAAGTCAGATAACATTCAGGCAATTAATTATTTTTGATCAAGGACAAAAAATGAATATCAATGTATGTTTTTGTTTACTGCTCTGAAGTCAGTTCAATTCTATAGCAATCCCAAATGCACTAGAAGGAACCCCGCCCTGCCCTGCACCAGCCCCCAACCATGGCGGGTTTGAGCTCATGGTGGCTGAACCACTGAGCTTGACCTGAATGCCTATGGGTTAAGGCGTAGGACAGAGTGGTATATCCCGTAGGGCATTTGCTTGTCAACCCAAGAGAACTGTGTAACATGTCCTGATAAGCAATTCAACCTTGAGCATTTCTCAGTGGCATTGTTAAGTTGTTGACTTTTTAAATAAATTCTTTACTCATGAATTTTCTCTGTGAGTCCCAGGTAGCCAATGCAAAATCATTTAACGCATACTTAAGTTTGAATTAAAAATTATATGAAATACATTTTTCTTTAAAAATGCATCTATATTTTACATATAATGTAAGAGTACATATAAAATGTTAATGTAATAGCTGATAAACTATGCAAAATACCTAAACACATACACTTAATATCTACGTTAATGGTGGCAACATGAGACACAACGATGGTAGCAGGAAACCATATTACCTTTCCCATGTAAGCTGCCTTTTACTATTTTAATTTTTTTTAATTGTCATTTATGAGCCTAATACTGAACTACACCCTTTCTTAAATAGTCATTCTGAGAACAATGATTGAACAGTTGATGCTATGGAGAAATATTGGTTATGTGAAATACTCAGACCCGGCTAGAAACTCAAACCTTACCCACTGACAATCATTAATGCATTCAATAAAATGTGGGTTCTCATCTCTTCTGTAACGTCACCAAAGTGTCATAATGATTGCCAGTTACTAAGCATGTATATGCCATATACTTGATAAGTATTTTATTCATATTAGCTATTCCCATAATTGTGTAGATGCCAAAAATCTAAGACTATAATGAACATTTATCATTTATCTATACAAAGACAATTATATTAAGAAATTCATTCAGAACATTTGTAACATGTACAGAAATTCGAGGCCTGCACGCATAAAGAACTTTAACTCTAGTTTGTAAAAGGATTTGTGCAACTGTTTTCACATATTCATCTCTTCCTGGTCAAAAAGGGCATTTCGAGAGCTAAGTAAACCCTAGACATGCCAGTGGCTATTAAATGATCTTATAGCAGGTCAGGTTATTATAAATCCAGAATGATGCATTTGAAACATTATCAAAACAGTATTCCCTTTAGTTACTACTTAGATCCCCCCAAAGAGCCACTTCCACAGAGTAGATGCTGAAGGAAAACGGACTGCCCCATAGAGTTTCCAAACTTCTAATTTCTAGGGAAGCAGATTGTCACATCTTTTTCCCATGAAGAATTTCTGACCTTTTGATCAACAGTAAAGGAATTAACATTCTGCTACCAAGACTCTTTCTATTTTGAAGAAAGGATACACAATTTACACTATGTATATAAAAGAGATGGAGAAACTAATCACCAACTTTATATAGAAAGGGAAGAGATCCAAGACATGCAGAGCATTTACTTAAGATTATGAACAAGTAAGGGGCCTCTCACTTTCCAATCTCAAAACTTAGTTTATAACCACAGTAATCAAAACAGATGAGTACTGGCACAACTATACATACACCAAAAAATAAATAAATAAAATAAACTCATTGCCATTGAGTCGATGCTGACTCACGGTCCTTATGAGAAAGGGTAGAATTGATCTGAGCTTTAGAGACTGTAACTCTTTGAAAGTAGAAAGTCCTGTGTTTCTTCTAAGAAGCAACTGGTGGATTCAAACTGCTGACCTGTGGTTAACAGCCCAAGTCATAATGACCACACCACCAGGGGTCCTAAATATGCACAGACCAGTATAATTGAATTGAGAACCCACCTCCAGAGAGCTGATCTTTGACAAAGAACTGAAACACATAAGGGGGGCGGTGCTTCTCTAAACTCTGGATAGCCACTTGCAGAAGAATGAAACAGGGCCCATATCTCACAACACATACAAAAATAAACTGGATCAAAGACCTAGATATAAAACAGCACACTATAACAATCATCAATTGGAGAAAAAATCCCAAAACAAAATATAGACAAATGTAGGATCCCAATGAATGGGATAAATATACAATGCAATATAATAAAAAAAAATTACACTTACAGCAAAGCAACTGAAAACCAAGACCAAGAATAAAAACAAACTCTGGACTGGAAAAATTGAAGGGCAATGCCATATTGGACAAGGGACTAATCTCTAAAATTTATAGAAAATTTAAATACTTAAATACTCAACAAGAAAAAAATGTTATTGTTCTTGTTGCTGTTAGGTGCAACAGAGTATGTTCCAACCCATAGCGACCTTATGCACAATGGAAGGAAGCATTATATGATCCGACACCATCCTCACAATCATTCCTATGTTGAAGCTGCTATGTCAATCCATCTCTTTGAGGGCTCTCCTTCTTTTTCTGTTGCCCCTCGACTCAGATGACTCATTTACCTCATACACTGCTTGTGGGGCTTTAAAATGAAACAAATAATAATAATTTGTAAATTGTCAAGGGTTTGTGTGGGAGGGGAGTGGGGAGGGAGGGGAAAAATGAGGAGCTGATAGCAAGGGCTCAAGTAGAAAGAAAATGTTTTGAGAATGATGATGGCAACAAATGTACAAATGTACTTGACACAATGGATATATGTATGGATTGTGATAAAGAGTTGTACGACCACCCCCCCAATAAAATGATTTTTTTTAATGAAACAGGCACTGTGTAAAGTGATGTAACACTTTCTCAAAAAGTTGGCAGTAGAAATATCATATGACTCTGCATTCCTCCTTTTTGGTATATATCACAGAGAAATCAGAGCTGGGCCATGAAGAAATACATGTGGACTCATGTTCACAATAGGAACAATATGTAATATCATGATAAGTGGAGAAAGGGTGGAAGCTGTCAAGGATTTTGTCTTGCTTGGATTCACAATCAATGCTCATGGAAGCAGCAGTCAAGAGATCAAAAGACACTGCTTTGGTATATCTGCTGTACAAGACCTCTTCAAACTCACTGCCATTGAGTCCATAAGGCTTCATGGCGACCCTGGAGGATAGAGCAGAACTGCCCCGTGGCTTCCCGCGACTGTAACTCTTAGCAGAATAGAAAGCCTCGCCTTTCTCTAATGGAGCACCCAATGGTTTCCAACTGTGGACCTGTGGCTCACAGCCCAATGCATAACCACTGTGTCTCTGCAGAGTACGGAAACCAGGATGTTATCTTGAGGACCAAGGTGTGCCTGACTCACCCAAGCCTGATATTTCCAATTGCCTCATATACATGTGAAAGTTGGACAATGAATAAGGACGAGCGAAGAATTGACGCCGTTCAATTGTGGTGCTGGAAAAGAAAGTACCACGGACTACTTAAGGACAAACTGATCTGTCTTGCAAGAAGTACGGCCAGAGTGCTTCTTAGAGGCAAGGATGATGAGACTTCTCCCATACATTGAACATGCAGTCAGGAGACACCACGTGTTTGGTAACGTGAAGGGCAGCAAGGGTGAGGAAGGTGCTCAGGGAGATAGATTGACACTGTGGCTGTAACGATGGGCTCAAATATGGGGACAATTGTGAGGATGGCACAGGACTGGGCAGTGCTTTGTTCTGTTGAACATAAATTGGCTATGGGTTGGAACCAAATCTTATGGAACCTAACAACAATAACAAAATGTTCATCTCAGAACTATTTACTTTCCACATAGATAGAAGCAACTTAAATGTCCATCCGGGGAATAATGGATACATCAACTTTGGAACATACAATAGAATACTATGTAATGTTAAGGAAAAATGATGAATTGTAAAATTACTCATATTATATTTTCAAATCATCCTAGACAATTTTCTGCCTTGTGATTATCCCAAACTATATTCAAACCAGAATGAGAAAGCAGAAAATGGATGAGGCAGACATATTTAAAGTGAAAAACTCATAGTTTACCAAAAGTTTTTCAAGTATACTTCTGAAAATACTGCTAAAAATCATTTAGAAATTAATGATAGGATAAAACCAACCCTTAGACTCTAAACATCTGTGAAATAAGAGTAGTTGTTTCTCTATATTGTTAGTGAAATACTCCTTTGTCTAAAAGGATAAATTTAATAATATCATCCAAACACCCATGAAAGTTTAAACAGCAATAAGCACAATAAAATACAAGACCAGATTGAAATTAGGAGTTTGAAAATAAAACACAGCATGCAATGGAATAGAGTGAAAATTCTCTCTTTTAGCCTTTTTAAGATTCTCTATCTTGTGGCACATAAAAAAGATGGCATAAAGTTTTCCTTAAGAGATGTTTCTAACCTATTTTCCTTCTTGTTCTTATATATATTATTGTTACTAGGACCAAGAATATCAATAAATAAGTCAATTTTCTTTATCCTTAGAATTAGCTCCAATATATTAAAATAAGATAGAAGATAGTTTTGCCTGGCTTAAGTTGTTAACAAGAAAGTACACAATGGTATTTCAAGTTTAGAACTCAGTAGATTTGGTCATTATATGATCAAATGTTGAGCCTACCTCAAGCACCAAAAAGAAAGCGCGTACACACACACACACACACACACACACACACACACACAC
>NW_022111372.1:75680387-75710707 GCF_000313985.2 Echinops telfairi
ATTATGAAAGCAGATATTAATATGCGTAGACAACCCATCCCTAAAGCAGAAGAAGGGTGCTTTTCGTAGGCCGCAAGAGGGTAAGATACAAGAGGAAGTGAATAGAGCAAGGTAAAGAATTTGGGTAAGATAAGAAAGGTGGAAAGACACACACACACACACACACACACACACACGCACACACGCATGCGCACAAGTGAAGCCCTGACACCACCATTAACTAGAACCAGGACACCAATGAGTGGAAAGTTGGTTCTGGTTCATGCATACCCCATGTGCTCCAGAGTAGGGCTGATTTTTCACAAAATTTTTGCCCGACCTTTCTTCTCAGATGCCTCCAGGTGGACTCACACCTTCAATCCTTTTTTTCAATCATATTATTAGGCGCTCATACAACTCTTATCACAATCCATACATACATCAATTGTGTAAAGCATATTTGTACATTCACTGCCCCACCTTCAATCTTTTAATTAGCAAATTAGCACAGAGACTATTTGCATCACCCATATGGTAGAATATGACCATATTAAGTGAAAACCTGGAAGAATTAAAAGGATTTCACTTACCTTTCTGAATGTAATTAATTTGACAGGGGATAATAATTCTACCCATCTTATGATGGTCAAGGGAATTCTTCTATCTATTCTAAAATATAAGATAAATGATCCACCGAATAATTGCCATGATGGTGTTTTACAAAGAAAGAAAATGCCCATTTGAGATGAGCACAAATGTTTACTCTTCAGATTAATTGAAGGAACAGTAATTTTGTTTTCTTAAACTATAATCTAATTCACTTTCCCCATTATTGATTAGTACTATCAAAATTATATTAACTGACCTTTGAAGGAAATCTAAATAACAGCTTATCTTTGCAAGACTATGTCTTCCAAGTGAATTTATTTGGCATATTTTTTCTTCATGCAAAAGTAACTACTGGCTCATTTTTCTGTAAAGATAAATTGAAATAAACTCTTTATAGTATTTTATTTTCCATTAAGACACAGTCTCTTAAAACAATACATTTTACTAGACTAAATTTCATATCTTTAGGTAATCATTTTTGCAGCAGAAAAATAATATGATTGTTGAAAATATAGAATGAGTGCAATATAGAAATAAAAGTATATTGGTGGTAAAATCCTAGAATAGTTACTGACTTGGAAGGTATTAGGAGTCAGAACTCTTAATGAGATTGAGTCAAACAGTGAGCTCAGGCACAGGAAACATGGTGGGGATGTTGCTGGATGGGACAGTGTTCCACTGTGTTGGACTTAGGGCAGCTATGAGTGTGACACAATGTGATGGCATCTCACAACAAGAGGATGCAGACACATGCTGGGTGGCATGAATGGTTTGTGCTCATCTACTACCCTCTCAGAGGCACAGGAGAAGAGAAGTGCAGAGATCTACTTCCATAAGAATTACAGACAAGACACCCCTCTGTAGCACTTCTATTCTATAATATCAGGGATCACCATAATTAAGAATTTACTTGATGGCAAATGTTAAAAGGATACAAACATTTTGTTTTTCTGCACAGAACTCCCTCACAATATAAGGACCAGATGAATTTGTACATTTTTGGTACATTTTGTAGCCTATTTCTTTGGTTTAACTCCTTATTTTACTATTCGTTTTTGCTATATTCAGAACATGCTGCCATGCAGAGTAGTCTGTAATGAGTGCTCATATATAAAAATGATAAAATTTCAGGATTATATGACTAAGACTAAGGTGTGGGGAGAAAGAGGGAACTGATCACAATGATTGACATATAACTGCCAACTGCCCATCCCCCCACCAAGGGGGACGAACAACAGAAATATGGGTAATGGAGACAATGGTTAGTGTAAGATATGAAAATAATAATAATTTATAAGTTATCAAGGGTTCATGAGGGATAGAGGGTGGGGGAGGAAGGGGAAAAAATGAGGAGCTGATACCAATTTGATATTTGAATGTACTTTTTACATAATCAGCCTCGTACTTTTTACATAATCAGTCTCCACAAGTGTCTTCCATGATGTGGTTGGGTAGGTTGTAACTTCCAATTTTAGGTTAATTCCCAAACCAAAATTCACTACCATTGAGTTGATGCTAACTCATTGTGTCCATATCGGACAGGGTAAGAATTCCCCCATGGGATCCCAAGAGTGTAACTATTTATGGGAGTGGAAAGCCCCTTCTTTCTTCTGTGCAGTGGTTAGTGGTTTCCAGCTGTGGACTTTGTGAATTGCAGCCAATATGTAAGCACTATACCGCCATGTCCCCCTTCAATTTAATCGTCAAGTGTAACTCATCTCTACTACCTAAAGACCTGGGGAAACACAAATGATTACCAAATAACAAAAGTATTCTCATGGTTGCCACATTGGATTTCTGATTCTATGGAAAACAGAGAGAACCTGAGTTTTAAGGATTAAATGAATATTTGCAAAGTATTCTAAGAAGAAGGAAAAATGAGCAGGAGTATAAGCGAGGGTGGTAAGGACATGTTATTTAAGGAGGCATACACAGATGCCATATTAAACATCTAAGGATCAACGGTGATGAGTACGAAGTTGAAAGAGAAAAAAATAATGAAGGTCCTCATGCATCATCAGAAGGTATTTGGATTTTTATTAATGATAGGTTTTAATCAGCTGGAATGGTGCCAGGGTCAGATTTCATTCCAGAAACTAGCGCTTAAGAGCCCATTCAGATAGATTACAAAAACAAGTTTGCAGTCTGATGCATTAGACCAGGAGAAAAATAAGGATGGCCATAGGGGAAAGCTATACTGAGGAGGTAGAAATACTGGTTGTATTAGGCTGGGTTGTCTAGAGAAACAAACCGGTACCACTCATGTATGTGTAAATAAGAACTTTAGATCCAGAAGGAATTTCACATCAAGAAAGCATCTCAGCCCGGACCAACTCAAGTCCATGGGTCCAATGTGAGCCGGAAGCAGAAAGGTGACTCAGGATACGGGGAGATCACAGGTCAGTGGGTTCTGAGTTGTGTGGAACCGAGGTCAGCAAAAAACAAAACAGGGTGCCATGAGCTCCTGAGTTGATTATCAGGGTCAGTGGCCCAAATGGGGTCACCCCTAGAAGCAGATACAGATTCCCAGCAAGCGGGGAGGGTGATGGGCTAGAGAGGAGGAAAAATTCACAATCTTCCTCTTTTAAAATGTCCCCCTAACACCTCCCAAGGAAGCATCACCAAGTGGTGGTGACCTGATTGACAGGTTGGATTTTATCCCCAGTTCCAAATAGGTACCATTAAATGGACATACATTGAAACTGCTACACTGGTCTCTATCAGAAAATGTACCATGGATTTCCAAAAGAATGAAAGAGTGTCTTCAAAGACGCACAGTCAGAGCAGTCCTTAGAGAGAGGGTGATGAGACTTCGTTGCACTCACTGTAGACACATTTCTCAGAGGGTGCAGTTCTGGGAAAAAGGACGTCATGCTTAGTAAAGGGTCGTGTTGGTGTTAAAGAGAAAGTCCTTCAATGAGAAGGACTGAAAATGGACTGTGATAATGGTTTCAAACATAGCAACTCCGGTGAACATGCCTTAGCCCAGGCAGTGACACAAGGACTGCTCCGGGAAGAACCCTCTCTAACAACACGAGGAAGGAGTTTAGACAAATGTCAAATGCTGTTCTTGAAATATTCTGCTTTCATTCCTGACAAAAGTCATAGCTATTGAGAAGTACACTATTAATAGAAATTAATTCCTAACAAAGCAAGAGTGCCTCTAGCTTCATTTGGTGACCATCTCTGTACTTTAGGAACTTATATGGAAAAGCTCCAATCCTTAAAAGAGAAAGCCTAGCTAACATCCCAAAGCAGCATGGGGTAGAGGACCTAGCATGATCTGCCTAGAATTCTTTTTTTTTTAATTCTAAAATGTTTTCTTTAAAAAAAAAATCATTTTATTAGTGGCTCATACAATTCTTATCACAATCCACACATACATCAATTGTGTAAAGCGCATTTGTACATTCATTGCCCTCATCATTCTCAAAGTATTTCCTCTCCACTTAAGCCCCCGGTATTAGGTCCTCATTTTTTTTCCCTCCCTCCCCGCTCCCCACTCCCTCATGAGCCCTTGATAATTTATAAATTATTATTTTGTCATATCTTGCCCTGTCCGACGTCTCCCTTCACCCACTTTTCTGTTGTCCGTCCCCCAGGGAGGAGGTCACATATAGTTCCTTGTAATCAGTTCCCTCTTTCCAACCCACTCTCCCTCTACCTTCCCAGCATCACCACTCACACCACTGGTCCTGAAGGGATCATCCGCCCTGTATTCCCTGTGTTTCCAGTTCCTATCTGTACCAGTGTACATCCTCTGGTCTAGCCAGACTTGCAAGGTAGAATTCGAGTCATGGTAGTGAGAGCGGGGAGGAAACATTTAGGAACTAGAGGAAAGTTGTATTTCTCATCGTTGTTACATCGCATCCTGACTGGCTCATCTTCTCCCCGAGACTCCTCTGCGAGGCGGTCTCCAGTGGCCTACTAATGGGCTTTGGGTCTGCACTCCGCACTCCCCCCATCATTCACTATGGTACGATTTTTTGTTCTGATGATGCCTTATACCTGATCCCTTCGACACCTCGTGATTGCATAAGTTGGTGTGCTTCTTCCATGTGGGCTTTGTTGCTTCTGAGCTTGATGGCCACTTGTTTACCTTCAAGCATTTAAGACCCCAGACGCTATACTCTTTGATAGCCGGGCACCATCAGCTTTCTTCGCCACATTTGCTTATGCACCCATTTGTCTTCAGTGATCCCTTTGACACCTCGTGATCACTCAGCCCTGCCTAGAACTCTTACACAATCTTGTACCACTTCTTTCAGCATTCAGCATGCTGCATACACATTGCTATTGCTTTTCTCCTTAAAGAATCTTAGCTTGTTCCTCCACTGGGATGACCTGTCATTAACTCCCCCTACTCCTGTTTCCTTGCAACCATATCTTACCGTAACTTAAGCATCACTTCTTCCGTAAGGACTTTAGCCCTCTCTCATTGCTAACCCATTACTCTCTAGAATTTATTATGTATTTTAAAATTTCTATCTCAAAACACCTAATATGATTTCTCATTGGCTGTCACCCTAGATCAAATACCAACTACATGAACACTGAGATATTTTTTACTCTGTTCAATGTAGCACCTGGCATATAATAAGCACTCGATAAATATTGAATGATGGAACAGTTTTACTGCCTAGAAGGTAGTCTTGTATACTTTACAATGTGATTTGGAATTAAGTCTGTGATATAAGTTCAGCAAGATTAGATTCATATCATGCACAAGAAAACAGCAACTGAACACATTTTCTTGACTTTGCAAAGTCAGACAACTAGTAATTGCAGATGTGACACAAAGAACTTACTTTTCAACGTGATTGATCGGGATGAGGTCTAGATCAGTGGTTCTCAACCTTTCTAAAGCCATGACCCTTTAATACAGTTTCTCATGTTGTGGCGACCCTCAACCATAAAATTATTTTTGTTGCTTCTTCATCACTGTCATTTTGCTACTGTTATGAATCATAATGTAAATATCTCATAGGCAGGGTGTATCTTTATTGTTACAAACTGAACGCCATTAAATCATAGTGATTCATCACAAAAACAATATGTCATTATATAGTGTGAAATATTTATTTCTAATGACAAATAAATGAAACTTTGTCTTGAAAAAAAAAAAAAAGGTGCTCAGACACAGTGTGTGTTTTTACCCTCATTTACCATCAAACAGATAAGTATTAAAGGTCAACTTAATGATAACATTAATTATTATTTTATTATCTAAGAGAAAATGAAAAAGGAAATAAATTTAGATATTTTGTACGCCTGGGAGAATTTTAGAATTTTAGTACGATTTTTTTCAGCATCACAATGATTGAAAAGGACATTAGAATGTGGGAAATATTGAATTAAAGGAACGTATAAATTTATTCATTTAACCTGGTGTATTGAAGTGGATGCAAAAGTGTGTGTACTTACTAAGTTTACCCCTTCTTTTTCTCTGAGATATAACAGCGTTTAGTGAAATGCCAATTATTTTCCTTTTCAATTTTATTCCTTTCAGTTTTGAATAACTATGTAGTTGTATTTTCCTTTTACACCATCAAGAATAGAAATGTCATTAATGTGGGTGTTTGTGTATCTGTGCATGCACCAATTCACTGAAGCACTAGAGCTACCATCAATATCTTGAGAAAGAGCTAGCAAAAAATACACTTAACATAATTTTATGTTGCATATCAGGAAATAATCATTTGGCAAATGCACATGACTTTTTCTTTTAACCATTTAATTCGACTTCATATAACAAAATTTTATTTTCAAACAATATTTAAATTTACAAATATATTCATATTGGCTTAATTTCCTCTAGGAATTATAAATCATATTTCTTCTTACTTGTTGATCCTATTTTTATTAATATGATTGATTGATACCAAAGATATTTAAAATAGCTAATAGGTTATTAAAGTGGTATTTGAACTCCAATAAATCATATCAAACTCTGTTAACCTATGGATTAGAAAATAATTTTCTATTTGTTCATACATACATTTTGGTAAAGTGATGGTGATTTTTTTTCTTAGAAGCATACCACTAATATGTAATTACTTTCAAGATACTTTATCACTGTCAGTCTACTTATTCTTATACAGGTGAGATTTTAAAAGGGTGCTAAACAAAATCAGTGTTTTAAAATTTATCATCAATTATTGGTGATAATAGGTTCTGTACAACTACTCACTTTCCCAGAATGAGTAACTGAATAAGAAATTAGCAGTGTTATTCAGGATTAAAAGAAAGGAATATAGAAGAGAACTTGCATGCCACATAAGCCTCCTTCAGATCAAGGGGTATTTTCCCTAAGTCTTAAAGGGATTTCACGTGATGGAAAAGTTTAATGGTAACATTTTAATTAATATATACTTTGTATGTAGGTCACCAAGTCAAAGGAATTCAAACTGGAAGAAGCCTTAGGGCCACCAAATCCAATCTTTTTATGTTGGAAATGAAGAAACTGAGAACCAGAGAGGTATAGGGATTTGCCAAGATCACAGTTAGTAAATGTCAGAGACATAGCTGAAATGATCATTGCTTTGCTTCCTGGTTAGGAGCAGGGCTATGGAATCAAGGAACTGTGAAATCATGTCAGAAATAATGTTCTGACTCTACCACCATTGGTTTTGGAGGTACAACTTCCTATCTCAAACCCATAGGTATCTATTGCACACCAGGGAGATAGATTTGATTTATTGCATAGGAATGCTGTGGTTAGAGTCCCTGGAGTTGATTTTTGAATCAATCTGACAGGGTCGACCGGCCTCCTTAGGGTTGTGTAGGCTGTCATTGTTACAGAAGCAGATCAGCAAGGCTTTCATCCATAGAACCACTCAAAATTCACTGCCATCTGGTTGATTCTGACTCACAGCAACCCCTTAATTCAGAGCAGAACTGCCCCTATAGGTTGGTACTCAAGACTGTCATTCTTCACAGGAGTACAAATTCTCATCTTTCTCCCTAGGAGCGGCTAGTGATTTTGAACGGTTGACCTTGTGGTTAGCAGCCCAATGTACAACCGGCCGTGTTACCAACTTCGTGGGTGACGTCAAACCACCCAGAGTTTGCTTAGAAGCCATGCTCTTGACCACTGCACCGGCAGCACTCCTTCTGTATTGGGTTATGTAGCTCAAGCTTAATCCCTTTCCGCTATCCCTACCGTCATAACTCAGTCATATTTGTTTTTCACTGAACTGCATGTACACAGGGGTTTTGAGTCTACGGCTAGATTTGCAAAGCTCACAGAGGATCCCCAAACGAGCTTCCTTCTCCTTATGCCTATTTCTTACTTCTCTTTTTAGGTAATTTTAGATATTAAGAAAGAGTTATGAAAATAATACAATGTGTTCCTTTAAGCCCACTGCTGAGCTTCCCTTTGTGTTAACATTACATAATCATGCTACACTTAATAAAATGAAGGCACAAACATTCTCCCAGTCCTCTTAACACAACTGATTTCAGTCTCCACAGTCTCCTCTGCTAACATTCTTCTTCTGTTCCAGGATTCTGTACAATGACTGCAAATTAGGCTACTTAAGAATATTTAGAGATATTAACCAAAATAGAGGAGATCACAGGTAAATAGAGAACATTGGCTGAGAGGGGGAAAGGAGGGACATGATATATCCTAGCAGCAGTTCTCTGGGTAGATGCACTTCCTTGTTAAAATGAGTGGCACAGAGTTGTATTATCCACTCCACCAACCATTTAAATTGAAATGCCATTAGTTCTTACAAGACCCATTTAGCATAATATAGATGAGTCATGGTGCCTTTTCATTTAAGGTAAAGCTTGGCATACCCCATGAGAGAAAGGCAAACATGAGCACCTTTGATCAGGTGCTTTGGTAACCATCTTTCACTTGGGCTGGCCCACATTTCTAAGGCCAAAGTCACAAACATATAAGATTTAATTTAGAAGAGAAATCTCTCACCAACAGAAATCAGATTGTAAATCTCATGCATAGAGGAAGGAAGCCATTTTTCTAAAGCTAGAAGAAGATGTAAGAGTGGCGGCTGCCTAATAGATGGCGTTCTTCTAAGTACCTGTTCCACGAGTAGCACTTGTGAAGAACTGTGAATTTCTGAGGAAATAGAATGGAATGAGATCAAGCACGGATTTCAGCCATGACACGAGACTAAGGTTCTTGAACGCTTCCTCCCCCCAACTACCAGGACCCCAATTTTGCCTTGCAGACCTGGTTGGACTAGATGATGCACAGCGGTACAGACGGGAATTGGGAACGCAGGGAATCTAGGACAGAGGAACCTCTCAGGACCAGGGGTGACAGTGGCGATACCAGGAGGGAAAGGGGATGTAGTAGGGGGGAATGGATCACAGGGAGCTACGTGTGGCCTCCTCTCTGGGGGACGGGCAGCGGAGGGGGTGGGTGAAGGGAGACGCCGGACAGTGTAATATAAGATACAATAATAATTTATAAATTATTAGGGGTGCATGGGGGAGAGGGGAGGAGGAAGGGAAGGGAAGGGGAGGGGGGAAAAAAGGAAAATTAGAGGCTAGCGAATTTTGGGAATGATGAGGGCAACAAATGTATAGATGTGCTTTACACAATTGATCTATGTATTGTGATGAATTGTATGAGCCCCAATTAAAAAAAATAAATAAAAAATAAATAAATAAAAGTGTTGCTACGAGGGAAAAAATAAATAAATAAATAAAAGAGTAATGGTCTCTAACTCTGGTAAGGACTAGCCGTCAGGAGATGTGGCACGATTCCTACTGCCTCCTTCCTCTTAATTTGTTTTACCTAATCCCATCCTTCCACTGAAGAATAACAGAATTGCCTTCTGGCCCCACTTGGTTGTTCCAGATTGGAGGAAAAGAATACCGATGAGACCTAATGTTGGAAGTTCAGGCCCCACAGGAGCACCGGGGCCCGGGAGGAAGCGCTGACCCAGCAGTGGCATCCCCAGCCACTGCATTCTTTCATTACTGCTGCACAAACAACGGTAACTTTGAGTGAGCATTGATTCTGCCTACACAACATGCTAAGCACTATTCAAAGGTGACCTAAAAATGTACCCATTACAACCCAGAAGTAGGGAAAATCTGTTTTTTGTTGTTGTTGTTGTTGTTTTAATTCTCCACAATAGAACTCACCATGTTCCTATCACCCATTCCTAAGCATCTTGATTTGGGACAGAAATGGGTAAGTTTAGGTAACCGTACAGTATTTCAAGATAGCTTCCCTTTCTTGTCGACAGCAACTGAAAATGCAGCACCTTTAACCATCATTGGCTCCTGAATTAAACACCTTGGAAATTCTGTACTCCCCTGAGTTTCGTATCTCAGAAATGTCATACCAAACTCACATACAAACGGCTCTCCTGGTTCCATTGCACCTGTTCGCAAAACCATCCCCCCCAAACGCAACAGAGTCATCCCTTTATAGTGTCAATCAGATTCCGTCACAGCCATGCTCAGAGTCTTTCCGCCTCTTGTTTTGCCCCAGATCAAACCCTTCAGGCAGAGCGCTAAGTGACTTTCTCTCATCTGACCATTGCTCCCATGAAGACTAGCGAACTGACTCCCCTTTCTCGTGCAGCTACAGCGGCATGGGCCACCTGTGCTGGTTCGGCCAGTCAACTCACGGGGAACTCGGAAGCCTCTGCCAATGCTCTTCCACCTTTTCGCTGGGCGCACACATAGCCTTACAAAACGCACTGTTGAATTGCCGGGAAACGTCTTCGTTTGGGGATTGCCTTCGACCCTCCTTTCTTTAGAACCCCACCTTTCCCCTCCGGCCTCTCCTTGACTCATTTTTCTTCACAGGCCTTTCATCATCTTTCATCTTATCTGCTTTTTTATTTGTTTATAGTTTGTCTTCCCAATAAATCCCATCAGAGCAGATGTTCAAATGGCCAGTTGTCATTCAAGGGCAGCAAACGCTCTCTGGAGTGGCTGCTCTTGTTAGCCGCCATCGCGCCAGGTGAGGACATGACGTTCAGTGACGTTAAGTGACTTGCAGGGCCCCAACTTTGAGAACTGCCGTCTTTCTCTTTCTAGAGAGACCGAAAAGTTACTGAATATGTGATCGTGTGAAGCAGTAGGTGCAGTAACAAGTTGGACTTAGGGGTGAGGGCAGAAAGCATCACAGCTGGAGGATGCAGGAGGGCCGCCGGAGGACAATCAGTAGGCTCGGGACGACGCAGCAATAATTCTGCAGTTTCCTCTAAACAAGCCTCCTTCGGGATGGCCTGTTCATTTTTCAAGTGGTCAAAGCAGCAGCTGTGTTGCAGCTAATCAAGGGGCCTGGGGGCAATTAGTCTCACTGCTTTGACAGTGAGAAAGTAGAAAAGCCGCAGCAGTTTAGGCATGGCTGCCATGCTTGGGCTTTCTTCTTTTTCCTTTCAGGCTTCATATCAGATGTCTCAAGTTCTTCCTCCCGTGGAATGATGCCCTCAGTTTCCCTTCCTCCATGAGCCTGCTCCTCACCCAGGCCAGACCCAAGGTTGGTGGCCTGGCCCCAGGTCAGCAGTCCAGTGACTGCTGGTCCCTCCCATGTACTTCCTCGTTTAAAATCCCGACTCCTTGGGAGCTGAGCGCAAGTCTTCCTCCTCTATCTCCCAGAGCACCTGGCACAGAAGAGATGTTCAATACATCTCTGCTAAATTGAATCGGCAGTTCACTTAATCAGTCCAGGCCTGGCTTTCTTATCTGTCACGCGGGAAAAGGGAAGCCCTGTACAAGGATTAGGATGATGAACAAGTGAAATCAAATGGAAGGTTTCCTTAACGCCACCCACCACAGGCAGTGGTCATCTTTCACTCCGAAACTTCAAACAACTCTGCTGTGTGGGCTTTCATCCCTTGTCTTGGAATACAGTACATGAGATGTAAAAACGTCAAGCTGCTGTGTTGGGGGAGTCAGATCCTTGCTGCCAGACTGCTGTCTCATCCCACTACAGGGGTGGGCCTGCTCCCTGCTGCTGGGGACAATGGGCAGGCTCCTGTAGGAGGAGTTTGCACCCTACTGATAATGGTTCCTATGGAGACCCAGAGACCACCCCCTCATTACTGTGTAACCTACAGGGCAACCCCTTCCTGTGACGTATGTCTCTACCTGTAATGAGTGGGCTGGCATGCCCCGAAAGGTATATACAGGCATGAGTCAGCGACACAGGGCTCTCAGACTCTGAGCTCCTTGCTGCTTACTCCCTGGTCACTCCCCTCTCCCTTGTTCCCTTGTCCTCCTTCCCTTCCCCCTCTCTCCATGTGGACCACCAAGCTGGGCTGAGGTGAGCAATGCTACCATGTAATATGTCTGACTGTATTATTGTATTATTTCTCATGCTCTCGATGACTTTAATATAATGCTCATATATCTCAACTGTACAATTGTACTTATTGAACTTGTAGAGAGTATTAGCGGTGGGGGCTGGCCACCCACCTCCCTCTTTGCCATTTTTAATTTAATACTACACTGCTTGTTAAAATAAATAAAGAAATGAGTGAATGGATGATAAAGGTTGACTATATTGCAGAAGGACATTAGATTCTACATTCACATAAAGAGTTAACAACTATTTTAATTTTTTCAATCTCATCCAACACACAGAGGAATTAATAATATTGCCCAGCATTAGTCTAGCACATAGCTTCTCATACTTATTTGGTCCATCATATCCTTTTCAGGAAAAAATAAATAAAAAAGACTCCAGAGCCCTTGTCCCCCCTCCACCCACCAATTAAAAAGGTTTGCACGACAGCCCATAATTCAGAATAAAGTGCTGGTACCTGCTTGTGAAGCTTTCCTGGATCATTCCATCTCCACCCCCACCCCAGGGGACAAGATCACCCATATCAGTGAATACCAGTAGTACAATTAGTCGATCTGGTATTTAGTATAGGGAGAAATGATCACTTTAATTTATTTAAGTTATTGATGTTGGGTACCTTCGAGCTGGTTCCACCTCCTCACAGCTCCAGGTTTAACAGAACAAACTGGTGTCCCATCTTGCATCATAGCCATACTTGTTGAGGTTTGATCCCCCGGCTGCAGCCGCGGTGTCAATGAATCTCTCGCTGAGAGACTTTCTCGTTTGCACTAACCTCCTACTTCACCAAGCATGATGCCCCTTTCTAGGGATGATTCCTCTTGATAACATGGCCAAAGTCTTGCCTTTATTTAAATTACTATTTGATAACCCACTCTGCATTAGGCTCTGTCTTAAAGGCTTCATAAGGGCTATCTCATTTGTTTCTTAAAATCATCCTGTTATGCATGATTTTTTCCCCATTTCTCTGAAGCACCAAGCATTTGAGCTTGTACAGGGCGCAGTTAAGAGACAAAGTGGTTAATCAAACCCATGCACTGTGACAAACACACACTATATGCTTCCTTGAAATCAACTAAGATGAACCATTCATCCATCCATGCGACGCACATTTACACAAGGCTTTATGCAACTAGTACCTCCTGGAAAATACATGTAGGAGAAAAAAGGGACAGAGAGATGGAAATCTAGTCTAGGATAATAGCATTAAACAGTTAGTAACACAAGTATAACAACACACACACACAAAACATATGAAATCCCTGGGTATCACAAACAATTATGTACTTACTCAACTGCTATCCAGAAGATTGATGATTAGAATCCACCCAGAGACACCTCAGAAGACAGGCTTGACAATCTGCTTCTGAAAGGTCATACATAGCCTTGAAAGCAGTTCTAATATGTCTATGGTAGTTATATAATCTGTTGTCAATTTGAGCCAAAAGAGTGAAGACGTGGAGGTTACCCTGTCAATCAGGTTGCAGCTTGATGACCTCATCTGAAGGCACTAAGGAGATACATAGCTTGCTGGAGGTGGGTCACACACTCACTCCCTGAGAGACATTCTTGTTGACAAGACACATGGAGATATGCTAGAGCCCTGGAGCTGAAAGAGTCACGTGGAGACCCCTGGCAGCATTGAGATGCTTACACTGCCACTGGATCCACAGACTCTCCACCCACTGACCTGTGATCTTCCTGCATTTGGTGTCATTGCAGGTGATACATGAGTCTGAAGAGGAATTTATAGATTGGTATTGGAATATGGGCTAATATCAAACTTACGAACTTGATCTGGACTGTGCTGGGATGTTTTCTCAATATTCAATTGCTCTTGTATATAAAGCTCTTTCAGACATACATATGAGTGTCTTTGAATTTCTTTTTCTAGTCTACCTGGACTTACACAGTATTCCATGGCCTCCCCATGAGTTGGAACCCATTTATTTGATGGCAACAACCACAGGAGAACACCAAAAGGCAGTGATGATTCAGTGGCAAATTCTCCCCTTCTATGCAGGACACCAGGGTTTGATCCCAGGCCAATCCACCTTAGCACAAATACCCCGCTCTGTCTGTGGAGGCTTACTGAGTGCTAATATGCTGAGCAGGTTTCAGGAGACTAATCCAGATGAAGACTGAGGAGAAAGATAAGTTTGGGTATCTACTTTAGAAAAATCATCCAATGAAAATTCTATGAAATTCATGGTCGGATGCCATTGTGAATGGGCTCACTATAGTCCAGGGCTCCGGGGTGAATACCGACAACAAAATATTTGGTCTTGTGAGAGACAATGACCAGAGATTACATAAGGATTATAGGGTCTGTTGAGGCAAAGAACATTTAATTGAGTCAAGAGTTTATGAAGATGCCACACTGAAGAAAGAGCGAGGCCTAAGAAGGAGGCGGGGGTGGGGGGGGGTTGGGGGGTCAGAAGTTAGAGAGGAGTAGAGAAACACGCTGGGAAATAGAGGAAATACTAATCAGGAAAATGTTTTACAATTGTTAGGCCACTGTGGGATGGAATTACTTTCCCCAGGTGTGCAAACTGTTTATAAGTTATAGAAATGGGAAAACTAACAAGGAAAAATTACTTTGTCTGTGTGATTGAGTTACTTAGTTTTAGTGTAACAAGCTTGAGTAATGTATGGATAGCACTAGTATAAAACTAAGTCCAAGTTGTGCTAAAATCCTACCCTGAAACTTCACATACAATGTACTTCTTAAATCAAGTGACATTTTTGGCATAAATCTTTGTTCAGTCAAAAAGACTAATGTGACAGTTCTGTTCTATGGTAGTTGAGCATTAATGATGCTTCATCGATACAGCCTGGAGTTCCTTCTAAGCAGTTGGCTTTATGTCCCTTAAAGAAAGGGTTAGTCACTATTTAAAAAGATACATTAAAGAGGCATACACTTCATTTACATATCAAAAGAAAGAGTTACATATAACAATAAGAGGAAAACAATCAGCCCATCTAATGTCTTCTGGTAGTTCAAAAAAAGGGAATAAAAATAGTAACATAAGGAAAGGTGAGAAAATGATGTCCAGGAGAATAATAAACTGCCAAGGGAGCTACATTGGAACCTTTTTTTTCCATAAAGTTCAGTCAAGGATGAACAGACACAGTGCCTTGTCATATTTAAATAACCCTCTCAAACGTGGTATTCGAATTTTCTAAAATTGTCACAAATGTTTGTAAGGTGCACTGATGTAAAATAATTTGTACACAAGAAAGATTTTTCCTTCCTTTGAAAAACAACGTGTTCTAAATGTTTGTATACAAGAGGCACTTGAGACTAAACACAATTGGTAAACCAGAATCCAAAATGGCATTTCCAAGTCACTGAAAATCCCATCAATGAAAGCCGAAGGCAACTGGCAACATCATGCAGGACCAGGAATTCCTCCAGCTGTGGACTCCAGAGTCAACAACAACAACCAAATGCTCCTGTTCCCAGCAGAGTGCTGCACAGAGCGAAGTGAAAGGGTTGCATGATGTTGCAGGGTTGGCAACACAAACATGGAATCCATCAGCTTTCTCTTTGAAGATCTCAGCTGTGCAATTTCCTTACTGTGATCTAATCTCTGATCGAGATTCAATCTCTTAATCCTTTTTTTGTCTGAATTTTTCAGAGAGTGTTCCTTTCCCATGAAATGTTGAGCTGCAATAGAGAGCAGATGGAATTTAAAGAGATACTGTGTTTCTACTTTGAAGAACCCTGGAGAAATCTTTTTGTCTGCCCTTCCTTATTGCCAACCACTCTTTCTGTTTCTTCTTCTTCTTCTTTTGTTTTATCAGGCAAATATGCTGCAAAAGATCTCTTTTATTTTATTTTTAAAAATCATTTTATTGGGGGCTACTACACCTCTTATCACAAATCTGTCCATCCATCCATTGTGTCAAGCACATTTGCACATTTGTTGGCATCATCATTTTCAAAATATTTGCTTTCTACTTGAGCCTTCGGTATCAGCTCCTCAATTTTCCCACTCCCTCCCCTCATGAATCCTTGATAATTTTTTTTTTCATGTCTTACTCTGTTCGATGTCTCCCTTCACCCACTGTTCTGTTGTCCGTCCCCCAGGGAGGAGGTCATATGTAGATCATTGTGATCAGTTCCCCCTTTCCCTTACCTCTCTCCGCCTCTTTTCCTTAACCTCCTGGAATTGCTACTCTTATTATTGGTCCTCAGGGGTTTACCTGTGCTGCATTCCCTGTGTTTCCAGCTCGTATCTGTACCAGTGTACATGCTCTGGTCTGGCCAGATTTATATGGTAGAATTGGGGTCATGATAGTGGGGTGAGGGTGGGGCGGGCAGGGGGATTCAATCACCAGTAGGAGCTCCAGTGGCACAATGGAAAAGTTATTGGATGCTCAGCAATGGGTTGGTTAGGAGAAATGTCGTGTCCAGGAAAGACTGATTTCAGAAAAAGTTACAGTCAAGAAAAGTCTGACATGGAAATTCTACTTTGTTGCCTGGTGGTGCTATGAGTTGGAATTGATTTGCTGACACATGACATTTATGAATCCCTATTACTTCCATGAAACTTCTACTAACTTTGCCCTTCAAGACCCCTTCTCACTTGAACCCCTGCTGTCCTTGCTATCACCACTCTGCCTTTTAACCATGCACTATCTTGTGAGATCGACTGCACTTAAAACAAGGAAACAATAAGCATATGTATACATCTATGTGCTTAGATGTTTATGTTTAGGTTTGCATACATGTATAGGTATACACATACATATATATGTACACACACACACACACACACACATATATTCAAAGAAACATCCAAAAATCCAAGGAAACGAATAATTAGTTCATTCACTATTTCCATGAACTTTTAAAGCCTCTGTAATACATATCTGTAAGAGTGCACATATATGTATACACACATTAGGGGACTTCAGAAAGTTCATGGAAAAATGGAATTGAAAAATGTTAGTTTTTTCCCCACAAATGTATTGAAGTCCCTTGGTGCTGTATAATATTGAAAGCTCCCTAAATGGCACAAACAGCTTGGGCTTGTCTGCTAACCAAAAAGTTGGGGTTTTTAATCATCTTAGTGATACCAGAGAAGGAAGCTCGTTGATCTGCTTCCCTGAGGATGATAGCCAACAACCCACCTTAACCCCCAACCCCAAAAAAACTATGGAGCATTCTACCCTGTAATACATGAGGTTTCCATGAATCCGAAATAACTCAAGGGCAGTGGGCTTAGTTTGCATCTGGTTTATCATGCATTGAGCACTTACTATATTTTAAACCTATTGAAATGCCATTATGTGCTTTAACAAGCTTAAGAAGCACAACAAATCTATGAACTAGAAAGCATTCTCATCTCCATTTCCCAAAGAAGAAAAGTAAGGAGGTTATCTTCTTCACAGTCATGCAAAGGTTGCCTGGCATTGGTACCTTATCCTGTGTTGCACCCTGTAATGGTATACAAGACCTTTCAGAGCTGGCACCAGCATCAGGAGGTTCTGTGTTGGAAAGCTTACAGCACAGTGCCGTGCACACAATGTGTTCCTAATATGCCAATGTGGTTGGGTTTCACATTGAAAAGACCAGACACGTAATGTTAAGGAGGAGAAAAAAATGTACCCTCTATACATGACTGACATTTGAGTTTAATATTGACTTGGAAATAAAATTCAAGACCCATTCATATTAGGAACTGGAACCAAATACCAAATGAATATAAATGGGCAACATTTCCATGCCTGCCATTCTTTTGGTATTTCTTGCATGGACGGGAGCCCAGCGGAAATAGTCAGGAAAGCCAGCTCCCTCATTGTCAAACAATGATGCTGACACCAGGGTTCAGTGCCATTTCAGGCAGGCAACTGTGAAGGCAGAAGAGGGGAACAGGCTGAAAAGGTAGAAAAGAAAGAGGGGGGGGTGCCAGATATTCTCATTCTGCGGATTAAAACTCCAATGAGAGAAGAATAAGAAGCCAGTTGCAATACTTGATAGAATTTTCAATGTAGTCAACCTAAGCTTCGATATGTATTCTGAGAAAAAAAATGAACCTCAAGTCCAAAAATGACTCTTAGCTCACATTTTCTGCCCTGATACATGCACATTTATATTTATGGGGGACTCTGTGACTATATTTAAATCCTCAGCTCCAAAAGCAGCAAGACTGTAAATAGACTCATTTTAGCCTTTTCATCAAATTGCATTAACTTGCCTTCCTTGACATTCTCCAAGACCCACAAAGTTCAAACGTGCGAGAAATGTAAATGATTTTTTTGATAAAAGCACTGGTAGATTCAACATCCAGAAATCAGCTCATGCTTATTCTGAGAACTTGTTGAATGATTCTTGGCCATGGCTTTGTGACCAAGGACAACATTTCAACCAAAGGAGACAGTGGTACATAGGACTCCAGGTCAGAAATCACAAAAGCTATTCTAGTGGCTCTATTGTATAGTGTCTCTGACAAAATGGCCTTGCATGTGGAGTAGAGAAAGCCTAATGAGCAAAGCTGAGGACTGAATATCACCTTCTCCCTGTGTTTCTCTCTCTGCAGAGAGACTGGTGCGATTCATGCAGGTAGCTGTTATTGGATTTTGAGCAAGACATTAGGGTTACTGCCAAGCTCTAAGACCCCTAACTGGTTCCTTCCGACTGTGTTTCCCAAATAGGATTTCATTACTGATTGCCTCATTCTTTAATGTCTACATAAGTGTACAAACTGAGGATATATCTGACCTCCGGCTACACAAGGGAGAAGAGAATTCGGCTCCTCAGCAGTCCAAGGCCACAGTTCAGACACGCCTCCACTCTCCCTGTTTGCCCTCTTCTGACACTGACCATTCCTCCCACAGTGCTCGACCACTCTGCTGTTTGTTAAGCCATACATTTGACATGGAACTAACAGGCAGTACTGACAATTATGGGGGGAGGGGGAGGGCGTTAAAAGAGCAGTTTGGGAGAAAGATGAGGTCTCCTATTCTTGTAAAGGGTTATAGTCCAGGAATTCAACAGGGGAAATTCTACCCTGTCCTAAAAGGTCATTATCAGTAAGAACTGACTCGCTAGAAGTGAGTTATTATAAAGGTGAGCAGGTGTCCCACAAGGTATGATCAGAAAACATGAAGGAGATGTCATCATAGTAACATGGGCCCTGGCCACTGCCTCCTCTGTGCACCAGGAATCACACTCACGGCTCTGCCTCGCGATTTCATGGGCTTGGCACTGTTTTTCTGTGCCATTTCCAGGCGCTCCTGCCTCAGCCTCTAGTGCTGGTTTGGCGTGGACTCTACTCCTCCATGTCAAGCAGGGAGGAATTTTGATCATGTTCTGTGATGGGCACTTCTCCCTTGATGGTCTCAGAAATTACCTCTGTTCCTGCTCCTGAGCTGGTTCACTCTTATAGTCAGGGGTGGTGGCTGTTATTAGATGTCATCCAGCTGGTTCTGACCATAGGGACACAGTGCAGGACCAAACAAAACATGCCCGGTCCTGCCCCATCCTCACAATGGTTTCTATGCCTGAGCCCATTGTTGCAGTCACGGCGTCAACCCATCTCATTTTGGACCTTTCTCTCTTTCTCTGCCCCTCCACTTTACCAAGCATGATGTCCTTCTTCAAGGACAAGTCTCTCCGCAACATGTCCAAAGTATGTAAGACAAAATCTCATCATCCTTGCCTCGAAGGAACACTTGGGCCACCCTCTTTCCAAACACATTTGTCTTTCTAGCAGTCCATAGTACTTTCAATATTCTTCACCAGCACCAAAATTCAAATGCATCAAATGTTCGTTTGTCTTCTTTATTCATTGTTCAACTATCACATGAATATGAATTAATTGAAAATAGCATGGCATACCTTATTCCCATTGCCAAGGATCTTACCTACTTTGTCAAGGATACTGCGATTGCTACATGTTGTCAGTAGAGACCAGTCCTTGGAGAAGGACATCATGTTTGGTGAGGTAGAAGGGCAAGGAAGTGGTCATTAAAATTGACCAATCCCCTCTATTGGTCTTTCATACACCCTAATTTCATGGTCCCACCCAAATTTAGTGGAAATTATAGAGACATGCATCAAGGAACCATCTTAAAAAATTTGACCTCACCACAACAAGTGATGAGATATGTCCACTTTATCGATTGTCTCCTCAATCCCCATAAACTGAGCATCTCTAGATGATCATTTATTCAGGAAAGCAGAATCTAGCTTTCTCCAATTGAGAAAAAGTTTATCAGAGATCATGAGAAGAAAAAAGGCATTAAAATTGTTGGCTAGTAAGTTTTAAAATTTCTGCAAACTACCTTAGGAAAAAATGTTTATAGAGATGTCAGGCTACATGACTAACTGCTCAACCTCTACCAACCCATTTTGGAAAAGGGAGCCTGTTATCTAGGGTGAAAGAGATGAAGTGAAATAAAAATCAAGACAAATAGATGTTGATGTGGTAATGATGTTGAACTTCTGCCTTAGTCCCTCCCATAGGGTCAGTGTGGGTGGTGACTGTCGAATTCCACTTAGGTTTAATGATTACCAGACAGTGGGAGATTATGGCCCATATTCTTTATGTGGATATGTGTAGGGGATCTGTCCTAAGCTACTGCTTTAATGCATATATGAATCATTTCCTATAGACCTAGAGTAACACTAAAACTTCCATTTCTGATCAGGGATGGGAAGCATCAGTTGAGAGACTAACCTGGAAATTCAAACAAACTAATAAAAATCAAACTCACTTAATTCTGACTCATAGTAACTCCATTAGACAGGGTAGAGCTGCCCCTGTGAGCCTCTGAGACGGTAAAATGAACGCGGGAGCTAGAAAGGATGAGGATAGATGATAGTTACCGTATTAGGACTCCAGAGGATAACTGGACATGTCAGCAGAAACCAGAAAAAAAAAACAAAGCCAAAACTAATCAGGCAGGGCTAAATTCATCTACATGTTAAGCTATTTAAATAGAACCATTACACTGACCTCCTTAGATTCACTTGGCCTTTCTTAACTTTGGCCACTTGCTCAATGGAGAGCTATGGCTCAAACCATCATCACCTCATATTAATGTTATGTGCCGAGTCTCACTCAGGGGTGGGTTAGGCTATAGCATAGCCTCCATCGTATCTGCCTATCAAAGGAAGAGCATCTCTGAAAGAAATCTCTCATCCCAAGACCTCGGAGGCTCTATCTTCTTCCAGGATTCTGATCAAATGCTAGGCATTAGACAGGATAGAAAGGGTACGAGCTGCTTCCATAGGCTACTTGACAAAACCCACCAATGTAGAGAAGTACTCAGCCAATGAGAGAGGACCAAGTGGGTTTATTTGAGAAACGGTTGTCAGCTCTGGAAGGCTCCAACTTTTATTTTTTACTGCCTTCCCTTTACTTTTTTCACCTTTTTCTCCCTTCAGTTTCAGTGGACTAAGTGGTTAGGATATAAATGATGCCTCCTATTATGTTTCTTGGAGAATCTCAGTTAAATTCCCTATAGTTAAGATTTACACCAGGAAGAAATAAAAAGAGGAATAATCCTAAACTTGACCTGAAATTACCAAATGGATGACTTATCCTGAGTGTAATAATCCTAACTAAATGAGGGCACCTATAGAAAAATTCAGGTAACAGAAAAAGGAAGCTGCATTTTCAACCATCTACCTTTGTGGCTTCTAAATATGACAGTTGCTATCCATGAAAAATGGAGTATTATGGCACCATGAAGTGTCAGCTTGCCAACCGGAGGGTCAGCAGGATAGCACACATGCCCCTTAGCAGGAGAACGATGAGGCTGCCTGTTTGCATAGAGATTTATAGCCCCCAAACTTCATGGAGCTATACAATCGAGTTGATATGAGTTGGGATGGGAAACAACTAAACCACTGTGGTAATCTAGTAAGATTTCAACATTTTAAAATTTCATGAAAATCCTTTGTCTAAAGGCTTCAAATACATGACTCAAAATTAATGACTCAAATACATGACTCAAATAATCTCATATGTACCAAAATAAGGAAGAGGGCAGCAAAAGGCTCTGATCAAAACTGAAAACATACACCATAAGTACTTTTCCTGTGCCATTCATTCCAGCTTTACAGGTGAATCAGCACCGTAACCCGTAGCTAGGAAGTTAAGGTAAAAGAGCAAAATTTCTGGTATCTGACATATTCCATGGAGGCATAGGCCTTCAATTCACCAGCTGTGATCCTTGGATAATTACTGAATCTCAGTTTTCTTATCCATAAAGGGACACAAGAGCACACAAATCGGGGACCAGCTGGGAACACAAAGCCTGCACTTCATAGTACTAAGCTCTTAATATGACTTGTGATTGATATTTCAGAGTACCTGGATCCAGAAAACAGTTGAGTATTCACTACGAGTGAAAAGTTGGGCGGTCAAGCTCCACCCCGAGATAACTCAGCAAAACACACGGTGCTGTGTGTCTGAAAGGTTACAGCAAGTGGAAACCATATGGAGCGCAGTTCTACTCGGACACACATGGACTGAACAGGAGTCCGAGGTTTGAATGGTTTTAGAATTATCATCACCAAGGGATGCTTTCGGTACAACTTGAAGACTAACCACCTAAAGGACACTCCATTATATGAAAATGGTTAGAATCAGGCTCTCAAAATAAACAGTGATCCTGTAGATAGCACAGGTCTAATCAGCATTTCACTCTTGCACACAGAGTTGTCTAGAGTAACAGTGAAGTCAGAATTAAATCAGGCAGCTCACAACCTGTGGCCTTCAAGGTGATTGTGATTGACAGTGATCCCACAGGGCACAGTAGAACTGATCCATAGGGATTCTCAAATTGGATTTCTGTGCAAGGAGACCTGCCACATCTTTCTCCCAAAGAGCCTCACCCTGGTTGGTTGAAATCTTTGACCGGTCTGTTCGCAGTGAAGTGCTTAACCACTGTGACACAAGGATTCCTTTCTCAACTAACACACATTCTTACCGAATTGAAGAAGGGAGCATTTATTCTATCATTTTCCACCCTTCTTGGGAGGTTCCCCTACCCCCACTGCTACAGTAGGAGCGCTGGTAGCTCAGTAGTTAAGCACTCAACTTTGAACCTAAAGATTATTGGTTCAAATCCAACAGCCTCTCCATGGGACAAAGATATGGCCACCTGTTGCATAAAAGTTACAAACTTGGAAACACAATGGGACAGTTTTACTCTGAACCATCTGGATAATGCTTTTTATGGGAGGTGGGATGGGGGTGTAATTTTGGTAAGAATTTACAGAACAAATTGCTTTTGCATTGAAAAACTCATATATATATATATGTTGTTTTGTGACATTGATTGTATCCCACTTCCTTCTGAGCCCACAACCATTTCTCCTTCCTTCCCATCCCTGTCTGCCTTCCGAACTTTGTTCCTGGGAAAATACTACCCTTTGGATCTCATATGGTGGGTTCTTCTGTCGTATGTTTTTGTTCACTTCTCCCCAGTTCAATGCCATTGAGTCAATGCTGACTCATTGTGACTTCCTGTGGGTTTGCAAGACTTTAACTGCTTGTAGGAGTAGAAAATCCAGTCTTTCTCCCTTAGACCTGCTAGTGGTTTCAAACTGCCAACCACATAGATTGCAGCTCAAAGCATAAGCCCTATGGCTTGTTCACCTTAAAACCTGTCTATTATCTTGCTAAAAAGCAAACTACACAAGTGAATTCAGTTCAAGGGAGGCTATAGAGATGACTAGAACCTGGAGACACAGTGGGTTATGTGCTGGGCTGCTATTCAAACAGCAATTCAAACCCACTAGCTGCTTTGCAGAAAGAAGATGAAGCTTTCTGCTCCTGTAAAGGTTTACAGTCTCTGAAACCCAAAGGAGCAGTTCTCCACTGTACAATAGGGTCCCTGTGAATCAGAATCGACGCAGGGGCAATGAGGATGGTTTGGCTTTTGGTCTTTGGGAGTCTTCTCGGTTTCAGTCAGACCAGTAAGCATACGCTCTCTTGCTCCGCCACTGAGTCAATGCCCATTCCTAGCAACCCTAGAGGACAGGGTAGAACTGCTTCTATGGGTCTCCAAGACTGTACCTCCTAATGCGAGTAGAAAGTCCTGTCTTTCTTCTGAAGAGGGCTGGTGCTTATGGACTGCTGACCCTCCAGATCACAGCCCCGTGCAAAACCCCTGTGCCATACTTTGTTTTTGTTTTTATGACAATAGAAAATAAAATATTTTTACTATAAAATAGTAACTCCCAATCTCCGAGATGTTTTAGCATTGTTCTCTTTAAAACATTAACAGCAAGTACCTAGAAAGAAAGGTATTTATTAAAAACATGATAAAGAAATATCCACATCAAAGACACAAGAACAAGGGCACAATCCAGACAACTGTCTGATTCAATCAGCGATGCTCATTGGCGCACAGGTGGGCCCGCGCCTTTACGTTCAGTCTGTGGCTGCTTTTGCACTATAATGTGAGCTGCAGTGAAGAAATGAGAGCCTTAAAATCCTAAGATAATCACTATCTGCTTCCTTACAAGAAAAGTTTGAAGATGCAGCATGTAATAGAAGAAATTCACCAAGAACCAAGAGAAAGAGTATTTGCAAGGAAAGACTTAGAAAATGTCTAGTGAGATAGCTTCAAATGATAAGCTAATATTTATCATGTGTGGATGAATGTAAATGAAGACAGAAAAATAATAAACTTAATTCAAATACAATGTTAGCAAAGGATCAAATGCATCAATGCGATTTAAGACTAAATATTGAAACCAAGAATGATCAAGCATCACTTAAGATTTAAAATAAAAGTGTTGAAAAATTTTAGAAAATTTAGCTAAAGGAGATGTACATAGTTAAGAGATTGCCTCATATAAACTAAATGAATAATAATTGGATTTAATGTTCTTTGGTTGTTGGTTTATATTTTTGTAGAACCACTTGAGACTAAATAATATATGATTCTAGGGCATTTTCACTTTATTATTTTAATAAATACATTGGGAAATACAGTTTTGTTTTATAATAGAATTTTAAAAGTAATTTATTTAAAGAAATGAGTTTAATAAGTTAATCTCAAAATTAGTATTTATAAGACTAATTATATATCTTCCTCTGTGCATTGATCTATTTTAAACATAAATATATTTGTCTCTAGTTTCTTGTGAGCAGTATATATATTTTTCAATTTAGATTATTTTAGATGATATATTTCCTTTTCCATGATAATTTCATTCTTAATATAACTATTGTATCACTGTACAATTCTAGTGAAACATTTTAATGAACTTTTATAAACATCTGAACTGATTTAATGAAATGAACCATATTGACTCAAATGACTATAGAAAACTAAATGACTAAAGAATTTAATGCATCTTAAAAGAAATGCAATTGTCAATTATTACTGATATCATTCTAATATGAGTAATTAATTAATAAATAAGTCATCTATGCTTGAAAGTAATATCACTTTTCAAAAAAAATCCAAAAGTGGAATGAGTTTTAACACTTAAGTTAATCTAATATAACCATTAAAATTAAGTTGAAATATTTAATGACATGGAAAATATGTTAAAAGCATGTTACATAAAAACACTATAATGGACTCTAACTGCAAAGGGAGAATCTAAGCCTATCTGTAGGAAATAGCAAAAATTTTCCCCTGGGGTTGTAAGGTTATGAGGGATTTTTGTTTTCTCTTAGATTTTTTATTTTGCAAATTATATTTATCATATGCATATTCCTTCTGTAGTTAACAAAGGCAATGAATGATATTAAACATTTTATAAATAGCTTTGAATATAGCACAATTGGTTTCTTTATGTTAACTATAAAAAATATAACCCACCTGAATCCAGAGCTATGATGTTTTATTTTTAAACATCATAGTTGAAATAGATTGTATAAAATAAACGTGGTGCTTAGGATTCTAATTTTTGTATGTATATGGTTAGGCTTTTCTTTCAACTTACCTGAGCCTTAATATCAAAAATTTAATAATTAAAAATTAATAATCTCTTCTGAATTCACAGTTGAATTACTCCAAGTACTTGCCTGACTTTCAAATTATACCAAAAAAGCACATATACTTTAGTTCTCTAAGGATAATTGGTAGCTTTTATTTATGAATGTATTCTGATGATTAGCACATTTTTATATAAATAGTGATTTATATTTTATGTGTCTAAGATTAGTTTATCTGTAAAATAATCCCTTTAAATAGGAAGGACAGAAAATTCCATTCCACAGCTCTGAACAGAGAGGCTTGAAGTCACATAAAAGCCAGTCAAAGTTGTAGAATGGAAACTTCAAATCCATTTTCTTTCAAAACAGTGTTGTCTTATAAAATCATAAAAACAGCATGTTTTCATTATTGGGTGCTGATAGTTGAACTCAGAGCAGCCCTGCATTCACAGAATGAAGCCCTGCCAACAGCTTTGCCATCCTCAAAATTGTTATGTTTCAGCCCCCACTTGTTGGCAATTGTGTCAATCCATCTCCTACTTTACCAAGCATGATGTATTTTTCCAGGATTGGGTGTCAAATGATAAGAGATCCAAACTATGTAAAATGAAGTCTTACATTACTTAGAAGCCATTAATGTTTCTAATAGGTATTCTGGCTGTACTTATTTCAAGACGGGTGTGTTTATTATTCAAGCAGCCTATTTTCAAAATTCTTTTCCAGCACCATAATTCAAATGCATTAATTCTTCTGTGGTCTTTCTTATTTATTATCCAACTTTCACATGCGTATGAGGATGCTGAAAATACCATGGCTTTAAAGAACATTTCAAGAATAGATTTGATGTGTTGAATGCTAATAACAAAAAGAACATGATAAACTATTAATGAAAAAGTTCCCCCTTCATATGCATGTAATAAAAATGATGTGAAATGTAATGAGAATTGCTAAACGTGGATGTAAGTTTCTATCATAACTATCATTCTAGTTTGTTGTGTGATTGGCACTGTCTCCCAAATCGCACTCACTCACTGCTGTGGAATCACTTCGGATTATAGTGGCCCTGTGAATGTTTACATTTGTAAAATCCCAACTCATTTCAGGATTCTATGTATCTGCTCAGACATTCATAAGCAGCTGAGAAAATGGAACATTACTGAGCTTTGTTCTTTCAAGTTGAACCTTCCCTTCTCTGTTGTGCCAGTGTCCTGAAAGGTTGGTCACAATTAGTTGCATAAATAGCCTCCCTTGTCTTCAACATTTGCTCTGGCTTTAGTAATCAGAAAGAGATCAGAAAACAAGAAGAAAATGGAGCACATCAGCTATACTCCTCTCTCCTTCCTTGCTGGGTGGTTCTGGTAACTGACGTCTCCCTCAGGACCCCGGTAGGCCACCAGCCACAGTTTATTTATACAAACTCTCCCTTACTCTTAGGTTAACATTTCCATCTATTTCCTAATGGGTAATATGGGAAAATAAATGAGAGTCATCCTTCTCTTGCAATTTCACAGAAGAAAAGATGTTCTTTCTCAAAATGGGTTTGATGAACAGTATTTAGAATTGATACTCATAAGACTCATAGAAGTTTAAGGAAAGGCTGATTCTTTGAGATTACCCTATAAAATTTAATTCCTTTGCTCTGTAGGCATAGCAATTGTACAGTAGAAATATGTATCACCTGAAATGATTTACTGAAACTCTGGCATCCAATGAATAGACCTCACTATCCCTGGGGACCAAAAAGCTTACCAAAGATGCCTCATAAGTTATGTATATAATTAATAACATGTCTAGAGAGTGGTGTCTATCTGTAGCCTTCATGAAATTATAACTAAAACCTAGCCATCACAAGTAAATCTCACAATTAAGGATGAGATGTTTTTAGCTTAATGATTCAACTGTCCATAATAAATACATAACAAACAAGCCCCAGTTCATTTGGATCAGCTGCTTCAATGCTGTGCATTTATTATAGAATGGTAGTTTGGTTGATTCATAATGTTTAACAATTTGAGCCTGAATTTCAAAGTTAATATTTTGATATCACATTATTTTAAAATCACAAAACTGAAAAATGTAAAACACCTCAAAACTGTGATATCATATTTTCTATTAATGATCAGTTAACACAACACTGGAACCCATTCTAAGCACTCAACTACTTTACTAATTGTAGTTCCCCTTCTTAAAAAGAACATTTTACTTCTCCTATCCACTATGTTGCTGCATGAATTTTCAAGACGATGCACATGCTGTTGAAACAAAGCTACAGAACATAGATTTTTATTTTTCTAATCTCAACAAAGAAGAAAAGTGACCCAGATTGATAAACGTCTTTTTATTTACAAACTAAAGAAACCTGATTTATTTTTATAATTGTATAATTAGGGGTAGGAGTCCTCATGCTATAGTGATTAATTGTTGGGCTGAGATCAGCTTGGTCAGCAATTTGAAACCACTAGCAGCTTCACAGGAGAAATACTGGGCCTTCTAGGCTGGTGAAAGAGTTACTTTACAGTCTTGGAAACCCATAGGGGGCCACTATGAGTCCTCATTGACTCATTGCCAGTGAGTTTGGTATTAGATAAGTAGGGGGGAATGTTACCCCCTACCCTGTAACTAAAACCAAAGGTAGACCCCTTGAGTAAAGAAGACTGAAGAAGAATGGATGTGTTTGACTTGTGCTGAGAAAGAATGCTGAAAGTACCATCGATCACTAAAAGGGAAGAAGTATGGCCAGAGTGCTCATTAGAGGCTAGGATGGCAAGACTTCATCTCACATACTTTGGACATGTTGTCAGGAGAGACCAGTTCCTGGAGAAAGACATCATGCTTGGTAAAGTAGAGGGACAGCAAAAAAGACCCCTCAAGGAGAGAGATTGATACACTGAGTGCACCCATGGGCTGAAGCACAGGAACAATCGTGAGGCCGGCACAAGCCCAGACGGTGTTTTGCTCTGGTGTGCATGAAGTCACGATGGGTCGGCACCAACTCGATGTCACCTACGAATAACAATAACAAGCTATATCTACGATCTATAGCAACTTGAAGGGTAAGGAAATGGAATGTAAGATAAAGATGTGAGCAGACGAGACTGAAGGAATGTTGAGTGACTAATGACCTATTAGAACTTGGCAGAGGCTTATGGGCCAGCTTTCTAATACAGTCTGGCTCTGTGTATCCTTAATCATGTTTCCCAGCAAGTTTTCTAACTGAGCCTCAGTCTTCTGTACCAAGCGGTAAAGAAAATACCCATGCCTTACAGTACTCATGTTGACTAAGATATATGTAAAAAAATTTAGTCTAATTCCCATACCATAGTCACTACTTAGTATATTATATTGACTGTTTTAATTAACTACACTGATGACAGGCATTTGTCCTTGGCCATTAAAGAGTTCAATGACTAAAGATAAGAATATCAATAATCTGTTTTCTACCAATTTTAACCGAAGCTCCTCAAACACCAGGGATCTACAGGACAACAATTTCTCTGCAATGTATGGCCATTTCTACTTTCTTTGCTTTGTCTCAGAAGGAAAAAGTAAGCCATTCTTCCTGAGAATCAAATATTGACAAGAAATGTAAAGTGTTCTACTAAGAATGCCTTACTAGAATTCTGTTGTGACAAATCTAGGTGTGGTCCCACAAGTAAACATCTGTGATTTCCAACTACCTGCCCACCAAAGGACTACCTTAAAGACCACATAAAATGCACATTTCCTGGTTCTCACAAGTACACGTTAGAAGCAATCCAGGATGTGCTGAATTCCCTGGGAGGCACAACTGTTTTTTTCATGTTTAATTATTAACTTAGGTAATAAGTTTCCTTAAGAGGTCCACACCTGCACTCCAAAATGTGAATGCAACCTACCAGCATGGATTGGGACCCAGTGGAGAAGGCTGAGGGGCCGGCCCCAATCCCAACTATGTGGACACTTGCCCCTCCCTCCCAGAATAATTTATTTCAGAGGACAGCACTGAATCTGCAGCTCTGGGAGAGGAACATGTCTGGTCAGAACACAGGGGAGCAAATGAAGTGGGAGGAAGAGAGAGTGGAGCACATCCAGGCCCACCAAGCCTTGAGGACGATATTCCCCCTCAGAGCAGCCCATCCACAGACAAGACCACATGGCTGGCCCCACTATGAGACAAGGCATCCTCACTGACCCATAGTCCTACAGGTGACAAGACTGGAGACACCACGTGGGAATTCTGCCTGATCTGCTCCCACCATACCAAGACAAAACACTGAGGGCATGGAACAGAACAACAAGGGGAACAGAGCAATTAAGTCCCCAGGAAATACCAAAAATAGACTTTGGGGCCAAGGCTTGGCACCCAACAGACTTGGCTAGAAAACACTCCTAAAGGCCAACAAACACTCTTTGAACTAACTACAAGCTGTTATTTCTTTTTATTGTGTTTTTTTTAATCAATTTATTGGGGCTCATACAATTCATCACAATACATAGATCAATTGTATAAAACACATCTATACATTTGTTGCCCT
>NW_022111372.1:75712589-75715679 GCF_000313985.2 Echinops telfairi
CTTACGGAAGGGTCGCAGTGAGGAGACAAGCCAGTCAGGGTGAAGTGTAGCAATGATGAAACATACAACTTTCCTCTGGTTCCTAAGTGCTTCCTCCCCACCCCACCCCCATGCCCACTATCATGATCCCAAATCTACCTTACTAATCTGGCTGGACCACAGGATGTACACTGGTACAGATAGGAACTGGAAACACAGCGAATCCAGGACAGATGATCCCTTATGACCAATGGTGAGAGTGGCTATACCGGTAGGGTGGAGGGAGGGTGGGGTGTGAAGCGGGAACCGATTACAAGGATCTACATATAACCTCCTCCCTGGAGGACAGACAACAGAAAAATGGGTGAAGGGAGACTTGGACAATGCAAGATATGACCAAAACATTTATAAATTATCTAGGGTTCATGAGGGAGGGACGGGGGGATGGAGGGGAAGAATGAGGAGCTGATGCCAGAGGTTTAAGTGGAGAGCAAATGTTTTGAGAATGATGAGGGCAATGAATGTACAAATGTGCTTTACACAAGTGATATATGTATAGATTGTGATAAGAGTTGTTTGGGACCCTAATAAAATGATTTTTTTTTAAAAGAGGTCCACACCTGCTCAGGGGCACTTTGAAAGAAAGGTCTTGTGATCTACGTCTAAGGATTAGAGCCAAGAAATTCCTCTTGAGCAGTTCTAATCAATGACACACAGGGTTTCTATGAATCAGAATCAACTCAACTGCAACTTGTGTCTTGTTTGGGTTTGTTTAGTTCATTGGTAGCCACGTGTGCTTTCATGATCTCCATGATATTCTGCCACATAACCAGCTTTGGGAATTCCTTATTAATGGATTATGAGACAGGGATCCAGAGTGTATCATCTGGCACACTTCACAGAGTGTACTTGTGCAATTCCTTTCTCCTTTATAGGCCTCAATTCATATTTTTCAGTACGAAAGGGATGATGTATACATCTTTAAGAGCTCAACTTGAATCAGATATTCTGAGATCTTGCCAGTATTACTTGGTTGGTAAAAATCGAAAATATCCAAACCAAACTCACTGCCATAGAGCCCGTTCCAATTCACAGCGCCTCTATAAAACAGGATAAAATTGCCTCTTCAGGTTTCCAAGATTACAAATCTTTCCAAGAGTATAAAGCTTCATCTTTCTCCTGCAAAGTACCTGTTGGTTTCAAACTGCTGACCTTGCAGTTACCATCGCAACACATAACCCACGATATTACCAGGGCTCCTTTGTGTGAATAGAAAGCTAAAATAAATAGAGATAGCTATAAAGGGGAAGAACTGTCCCTGGTAAATGTAGAAAAGGTCAATGTACATTTGGCTTATCAGGTGGAATTTTGGAAGGTCAATTGAATTTTGATAGCTCTCTGGGTGGCTTTCTTGCCATATGAAGTAAAAACACTATCCAACCTTTCTGTTTCCTTTTATGTCTGAGGTGTATTGCTTTTGCAGCAAAGCTGCCAGGCTTTTGCGTACTAAAATGTTGATGGAGCTAAAGTTAATGAGAAGCTGAACTCTGGCAGGAACTCCACTGCCACCTCAACCCTGCTGGTCATAAGCAAGAGATGATAACAAGTCTGTTGACTAAGAGGGAGGAGAGCTACTGGGCTCCATCTGTCCTCATTGACACTGACAAAGACCAGCCAATAAGCCACCACACTGGAAGCTGCATGAATTACCCACAAGCTAAACCTGCGTATGTCATACTATATGCAAAGATCCAATCTATCCCTTTTGCTATGTTGGTTCTGCTTTTAAGGAGTCCTGATGTCATAGTTTGTTATGTTTGGGTTGCTAACAATAGGGTCAGCTGTTTAAATCCACTAGCCAGTCCACAGGAGAAAGTTTAAGCTATCTCTTCCCATAAAGATTTATAGCTTGGAAATCCTAGGGAGTTCTACTCTTACCCGGAGTGCCATAAGTCAAAATTGACTGGGTAGCTGTTGCTTGGGTTTTAGGTTTTCCTATTCAAAATAAATACTGATCTGGAAGCCGAATAGCCAAGACTATTATGGTGAAGTAAATTTGTTAATATAGCTCTTCTGCCCCTGTCTTTATAACTCCCAACAAATGATTAGGTTGTTGATGTTAGGTGCCATCAGATCAGTTGAGATCCATATGGGCCTTACTGAAGCCAACCTCATAATTGTTCCTATTCTTGAACCCATTGTTGAAGCGATGGTGTCAATCCATCTCCTTACGGACCTTCTGATTTTTGCTGCCCCCTACTCTACCAAACAGGATGTCATTCTCCAAGGACTAGTCCCTTCTGACAACATATTCAAAGTATGTAAGATAAAGTCTCACCATTGTTGCCCCTAAGGATCTTTCTGGTTGTATTTCTTCTAAGACCATTTGGTTTTATCTTTCAGCAGTCCGTGGTAATTTAAATATTTTTCTCCAGCCCCACAATTCAAATGCAGAGTTCTTCTGTCTTCCTGATTCAACATCAAACTTTCACAGGCATGTGAAAGAAAATACCATGGCTTAGGTCAGACATGGCTTAGGTCTTCAAAGTAACATCTTTGCTATTCAATACTCTGAAGAGGTCTTGTGCAACAGATTTACCTAACCTAATGCAACTCGCTTGTGGTCTCTTGACTCCTGCTTCCATGAACACTGATTGTGGATCCAAACAGGACAAAATCCTTGACAATTTCAACATTTTTTTCAGTTTATCATGATGTAATCTATTGGTCCAGTTGTGAGGATTTGGGCTTTCTTTGTGTTAAGCTGTAATCCACACTGAAGGTTGTAATCCTTAATCTTCTTTAGGAAGTTTTCCAAGTCTTCTTCACTTTCAGCAAGCAAGGTGTTATATAATCTGTATATCACAGGTTGTTCATAAACCTTCCTCCAATCATGACACCACAATCTTCTTCATATAAGCCAGCTTCTTTAATAATTTTCTCAGCATGCAGATTGACTAAGTATGGTGAAGGAGACAATCCTGTGGTGTGCCTTTCTGATTTCAAGCCATGCTGCAGTCCCTTGTTCCATTCGCACAACTGCCTCTTGATCTATGTATAAGTTCTGCATGAGCACAATGCCATGTTCTGAAATCCCTATTTTTCTCAAGT
>NW_022111372.1:75717097-75720707 GCF_000313985.2 Echinops telfairi
TCTCTCTCTTTCATTATGAATTAGTATATTTACATATATACGTCTATAACTATACCTCTATAAATAGCTTTTGCCTCCTATTTCTTTCCTGTATTTCCTTTCACCTTCCTCCTATCCCACTATCATGCTTACCCTCCGTCCAGGTCTCAGTAATTCCTCTCAGATACATTGCACTTGATTAACCCCATCCCTCCCCGCCCCCACACCGCATCATACACCCTCTTTGCCATCATTTTTAGATCTCATTCCTGAGTGTGTTGGCTCCCCACTCCCATGCCCTGCCTCTACCTACCCCTCCTCTCCATCACCCACAGCCTGCTGGTGCTGTTGTTTTCTCCTCAGGATTGTTCATCCTGCCTATCTTATTTAGATAAACATAGGACAAAAGAAAAACAAACAAACAAAAATACATGCTAGTTCCGGGTCTGTCTGCTAACCCTTATGTATGCTTTCCGATCAAGTCTGTTGAGGTGCCAAGCCCTGGCCCCCAAGTCAGAAGTCTATTTCCAGGATTCCTCGGGGACTTGGTTACTTTGCTCCCCTTGCGTCCCTGTTGCACTCTCTTTGCGTCTCACCCTGCTGTGCTGGGGGAAGACTGGGCACACTTCATGCACAGTGTCTCCAGTGCTGTCCCCAGTAGTGCTCTGGGTCAGTGAGGGGAGGTTCTGTTTCTCAGGGGGCCGGCTCTATGGTCTGCCCTGTGCATGGGCTGCCCTGAGCACTTCCCACCTTCTTTGGTAGTTTCCTGTATCATTCACTATTTTATCCATAGAATCTTTTAAGATTGCAACTTGAGGCTTCCATTTTTTCTTTGGTTCTTTCAGTTTCAGATATGCTGAATGTGGTATTCCCGGCGGGCTTTCTAATTCTAGGGCTTGCACATGCCATTATGCATTTTGGCTTTGTCATCTGGAGCTGCCCATTGAAATCTTCTATTCAGCCCTCTGACTTCATCCTTTCTTCCATTTTGCTTTAGTTAGTCTACAATTAAGAGCAATTTTCAGAGTCTCCTTTGACATGCACTTTGATCTGCTATTTCTATCTTGTCTTTTTAATGACTCTCGCTTTCTTTGTGAATGATATTCGTTATGTCCTCCCATAGCTCATCAGGTCTTCTGCCATTAGTGCTTAATGTATTAATGTAATTGTTAGTGAGATGTTCTTGTAATTCAGGTGGGATGGGCTCAAGTTCCTATTTCAGCTCTCTTGGACTGGTTTTAATTTTCATCACTTTTATCCTGAACTTACATTTGAGCAATTGGTGCGCTATTCAATAGTCAGATCCTCGCCTGGTTTTAGCTGCTGATATTGTACTACTCCAGTACCTCTTCTCATAGGTGTTGTTAATTTTTATTTCTGCTCCTAATTTATTGCTATTGAAAAAAGGTATTTGCTATGAACAAGTTGCTGGCTTTGCAAACTTCTATCACATGATTTACAGTTTCAAGTCTAACATTAAGTCAAAATTTTCTACTATTGCTTCCTCTTGATTTCCAACTTTTGCATTCCAATCACCAATAATTGGCAATGTATCCTGATTGCAGAGACAGAGTTTAGCTTCACAGCAACACAACAGATGACAAACTGCCAGAGAAGTGCTGGAATTTTGGGTGTAAACATACAAATAGGGTGTGTGAAACACTACAAAGGATTAGTGGGTATAAGATTGAGGCATTTCAGAAACAGAAATAAAGACTCCTGGGAACACCCACAAAAACCATAACCAACTCGACAAGTTCAAGATCCCCATGTAAACGGTGAGCAATCATGACCAGAGGCTACGGAAGCTGTGGCACAAAGACCAAGGCTTCGCTCTGTCAGGGAACAGAGCAAAGGAGCCTCACCAAGACAGAGCAGAGGGGCTGCCCTCCCGAGGCTGTGAGACAGTGAGGTGGAGTGGCAGCCTGGCTTTCTGGCTCACAGAGGCAGAAGCCAAGGGATCACTTGGCTTAGAGGTTGAGGATCAGAGAGAGAAATGTGTCTATTGGCTGAGTGGAGGCATGGCTGGGAACAAATTGCTGTATTTTTACTGCTTACTGATCCTGGCTTATCCTTTTAACTTCCTTAATATACCCTAATATTTGTGATTTCTGCCTGTGAGTTCTGTGTGGCCATTATAACAAATTATTGAACACCATAGAAAAATAGATTTCCTTGAGAGGAACAGTTTATGTCAGAATAGGGTAAAAGAAAGAAGGGTGGAGGCATGTCTGACCTCTGTCTTGTGATATTCAACCTTGGGAAGAAGTTGAGATGGATCCTCCTTCTCCCTTGTGTAGTCAGAAGTCAGAAGTGGCCTCTGCCATTTTTTGTCATATAAATTGAAAACATTAATTCATGTGGTCACTGCATTTTTACATCATTTAAGATGACATTGACTAATTGGAATAGTTCACATGACAATTCAATTTTCCAGATGCTTTTGAAAAATAAACAACAAACACTAGAGGTCTGGAAATACAAGACCAGTCACAAATTTTAGAAATAATTTATTGGCTGTTACATATAGAAGGAATATATATTATTTAAACTATCTTAGCTCCACAACTTCCTATTGTCTCCCTGACACTAAAATTTAATGTCTATGGCCATTTATTACCCTGATCTTGAGCTTGATAATAGTAGATAGATAGATAGATGATAGATAGATAGATAGATAGATGATAGATAGATAGACTATAATAGATAAACTTTAATGGCTATTACAAGTAGCCAGATAGACAGACAAGACAGATGTGTGTGAGAGAGAGCAGAACATAGAAAATACTTTGGTTTCTACATCTCTAGTACAGCCAGAAGAGGAAGAAGATTTGGGTCCAGAGACAGAAAAAATAAAGATCATGCATTATTTTATGACACCATACAATTTACTTACACGCTGAAGCCATTTCATTCCTTAAGATTATTGTATTATTCCTGTGGTCATTGACTTTGTCGTTCTCTCATTAATGTCTAGACCTCACTAAGGAACAAGACATTTCAAAGCAGTGATTTCTTGCTCTCTGGAAATAAGAATTTTTTTTTAAGTATGAAAAGAAACAGAGGCACAATCTAATGAAGTGACAAAAATAAAATACTACTCTGGTTATCTATTGAGAGATGGCAGAAAGTCTTTAAAGTCAGACAGGCCTTATTTATATTAAAAATGGCCCGTGTATTTAACCCCTCAGTCCTTCTGTTTCTATATGGATATAATAAATAATTCTTACTTCCTAGAGTTCTCATTATCCTTAAATATAATATACATGCAATACACTAAATGTAGAAGCTGGCTCAGAGGAAATCCACAATATGGGTTATTAATATTACTGGTACTGATTGATAAAATACATAATGACCAAAACTAAGTATGTATACATTGTCAATTTAAAATGAATTTGTGCTCATTAATTACAAATACATCTGCATAAAAATGAAATATAGTGCCATATATATTTGTCAGACGCTGTTTATCCAGTACACTAGTAATATTTGTGCTCATGAGTTCTAATCTATTTTTCTCATTGTGTCAAAGTTGTCTTAAGTCAAAAGTGAAAGAGTGGCGACTGAGAGGGGAAATTGCTATTCAAATCCAGGGCATGTATAGGTGGGAGTGGGCGAAGGTGGAGAA
>NW_022111372.1:75721674-75723254 GCF_000313985.2 Echinops telfairi
GTTTATTTCTTGTATTATATATTTATCTGTATATGATTTAACAGTTCATTTCTTGTTATATATCTAATTATTTTTATAAATAAATATATTAAATTATCAGCAATTTGGTTTTATTTCTCTAGAGAACCCTCTCTAACACAGCAGTGCTTCTCACACTTGGCTGACATATACTGGAGCCACCCTGAGGAATTTTAATACACTAGGGTGGTCTTAGGCCAAAGCTTGGTTTAGATGTTCTTAGGCATGGCCTTGGACAGGCAGGTCTGAAAATTCTTTTGGAAGTTGATTTCCAAATAATGGTGGTATTAAAATCCTTGCCTCAGACTCTAGCCAGATCCTTCCATCCTGTCTCTAAATGAATGGCTATCGAATTGGAGAAGAATAATGACTATTCCATGGCCTTCCAGAAGAATGAAGAATTAGTCTTGTAGAAAATATCTGACCAGAATGCTCCTTATAAGTGAGGGTAGACTTTGACTCACTTAATTTAGACATGTTGTCGGGAAAGACCAGTCACTAGACAAGGACATCATGTTTGCAGAGGATCAGCTAAAACATGGGAAACCATCCGTGAGGCGCATTGATACAATAACCACAACAGTGGAGGCAAATATAGCAACTATCATGGAATGGAATAGGATCTGGAAATAACTCCTTCTGTTGCCACGAGGGTGAGCCAATTGATGGCACCTGAGCAAGTGCCCAGGAGCAGAAACCAAGGGAGATATAATTAAAAACTTCTTGCCTTTGTCTTATTTCTAATGGAAACACCAGTCAAAGCAAGACTCAGGCCACCGACTCATCTGAGCTCTGTCTATTCAAAGCAGAGAAGCACAGGAACACGAAAAATCAATCTCTGGAGGAGACTTAAAGGAGAGTTCAAATCACTAAAAATGCCAGTGATGTTTACATATTTTCTTGAAGAAACGATTTCTAATTATTTTCCCTCACAGAAATAGTAAAATAAAAGGTAAGGGGAGCTTCAAACGTGTTTTATGAAACCGAAGTCCACATGAAGAAAGAAAACCAACCAACAAAACAGTCACAGCCTGGCCTCCCTGCCATGGTCAATCAAGGGGGCCGCAGCCCCACTTTTGAAAGAAGGAAAACCAAGTTTTGATGCACTCTCAATAAGGCTTCCTGCAAGAGATTATTAACATATGACATTGTGATGGATCTGTTTATTAGTTAAAAATGATGTTATTATTGTAAAAATATACCTCCACATACACACACATATCAAAACATTGGCCACTTTCAGTTATACCATACATACCCTTCAGAGACATTGGTGGTTACAATGATCATGATGAGCAACTATCACTTCTATCTACTTTCAAATAATTTAACGATCATTGGAGAAACTCAGTGCTCCCTAAGCAAAAATGCCCCCTCTTTTTGGAAACCATTGAAAAATGTTGGTTTCTATATATTTACCTATTTCATATAAACGGGATCATACACTGTTTGCCCTTTTGTGATGGGCTTAGTTAACTCTAAATGATTATCATAGTCTTTTTATTACTATTAAAATATCATTTTATTGGGGGTTCTTACAGCTTTTATAACAATCCATACAT
>NW_022111372.1:75724494-75725555 GCF_000313985.2 Echinops telfairi
GGTGGTGTTCCTGATTAAAAATTTGGTCTATATGGACCAAATACACTGTTCCCTAGTTTGTCATGCATTCTTTCATAAAATCAGGACTTTTTAAAAACACCAAAATTCGGGACAGTCCCACCAAAAGAGGGACGTCTGGTCACCTTACTGTACATGCATGCTATCTCTCAGTGCTTGTCTAAGCATTATGACTTTTATAACAATGAGCTCAATTACACAGTCATCTAGTCTATTATCTTGAAGAAATCTAGGTGTGTGTCAATTCTAAATAAAGGTGATCAAACAAAGTTTGGAAATTATAAAAAATATATCATTAATGTCACATTCAAGTAATATTTTCCTGAGGATCATTCAAAAATGGCTACCACAATCCAAGGAATCCTACACATTCAAGGTCATTCAGAAGAGGGTAGGGAACAAAGGGAATACCAGAAAGACTTTTCCCTTCACTTTATTGACTATGTGAAAGCATTCAATTGGATTGATCCTAATAAACTATGAAATACTGCATTGTGAATTCCACTTCACACTACCGGAAAGTTTGGAATTCCACAGGTTAAATTTTATGGACACAGACTAGCACATCTTTCTCCTATATAGTAGCTAGTAGATTTGAACAGCTGATCTTTTTATTATCATCCAAGTGCTTTAGCCACTGTGCCACAAGAGATCTCCTGGATCACTCTAACAGTGGTAACCCAGGGGGTCTACAACAGTGCAAGTGGGACCATTTCCTTGCACCAGGTGTACAATAAAGAGAAGGGTATTTCTCCCTGAAAACTTCCTTTTCATTTCAATCAGGAGCATGTTCGGCATTAAGATGAAAGGATTATAAAAGATCTAAGGAAGAGAACAGACTTCAATACGTCATTTAACCTGGCAGTAGTTCTGGGTGAATTCTTTTTCCTTTAACATCTGAATATAGCTGTATTAAATAAAAGACAGTGGAATTTCTCCGAGCTATTTATGGACAACTTGCAAATTGCCACATCAACAGATTTTTAAAAAGATGTAAGTTTTTCCCTTCTAGCTATTCATTTACTGATCTTTCTCTTCCTGTG
>NW_022111372.1:75729324-75731011 GCF_000313985.2 Echinops telfairi
TTAAAATTATTTTGCTGAGCTATAATAGTTATGCTGCTTCTTTAAGTGAGCTATATGTTAGCTTTACCTTCTTTCCTCATTAGTTATTGAGTGGATTAAAACATTTGATACATAGTATATATTTCTATAAGTGTCCAATTTACGTTTTGATTATATTTTGGTAAAATTCAAGTGTAAGGGAGAGGAGGAATCCACCATCAAAGTCAGGTGACACCTCCTTCTTGATGTTCATTTCCCCTCAAAGGAACACACTGAACAGCAGAATAGTATTGAAATGTAACAGCTGTGCCTTCGCTGTCCCTACCTGGGCTTGGTCTCTACAAACTAACAGCCACATTTAAACAGTTCTGTACTTCATGCCCCAGTGGCTTTCTTGCTAACTCTCCTTTCTTAAATAGTCTTTCTGAGTTTACCTTTCATAATATTATATATTAAGGTACTCTGAATGAAGCTTTCTACTCCACGAAGAGTTACAATATTGGAAATCCACAGGGGCAGTTCTACCCTGCCCCATAGTGTCACTCTAAGTTAGAATGGACTCCACAGGAGTGAGCTTGTTTTGTTTTGTCGTTTGGGTGAAATATGAAGATTTAATTTACATACAAAAACGTTTACCCTTCTCAGGTTTATATTATACTTTGGTTATGTGTCTAACTTTAAAATTGTGTACCTAAAGCCCTGTCTTTTTGTTATTAACTTTAGAAAAAGAAAACACAAAGAACGTCATTGTTCCATTGATGTTACAGATCTTCATGCCGTCAATGTTCTCAACGTCCTCTCCCGTGGAGTCAACTACCATCACTGCTAACCGTGCCCTTGCTTTCACTGACAAGACTTATAGCAGTGGGCAACGACAGCATTGCTTGCAGGTTTGCTTGAAGGTCAATTTTAAAGTTGGTAGAGTTCTTACCATGGCTACATAAATGGTTCAATAGATAGGCAGATACTTAAAAGCTTATTTAGTTCTCTTAACTACATTGGCACAACTTGTAAACCACAAAAATAAATGGGATACTCTCTTTTATCTCTTTCAATACTACCTCCATCCTCATTCCCCTAACTAATTTTGTTATGTTTCTTATTTGGACCATGTGCTCCTTCTATAGCTGATGTTCATTCTGTAATTTCTAATTATCTTGGTTCTTTCTTGCTAGAAAGGATAGCTGTTTACCTCATATCATTGGGTCACTGACCAATCTTTCTATTAATAGTAACTGGTATTATTTTTCTTCTTTGAGATGTCTTTCTTGAAATTTCAGGTTTCTTAAATAATTTGAACCAACTAAATGATCCCCTGACTTACTACACTTTTGTCATCATGAATATTTTCTTTAGGATCCTCATTAATTTCATCATTTCTCGATATCTTTAAAATCAATGGTGAGGAGGGTGTAGGAGGCCTGGTAGTCCTTGATCAAGGGCATGTATATATGTAAATATATTAATATATGATGAAATAGATCTATGTACATATATTTATAGGATTAGTATTAAGGTAGCAGATGGACATTGGGCTTCCACTCAAGTACATCCTTAATGCAAGAACACTTTGTTATATTAACCCAGCATTCCATCATTCTCACCTTCCTGACATGATCACTAAAGAGAAAGTGGGTGTATAAGCATATGTGGTGAAGAAAGCTGATGGTGCCTGGCTATCAAAAGATATAGCATCTGGGATCTTAAA
>NW_022111372.1:75732539-75736793 GCF_000313985.2 Echinops telfairi
ATATTGAACTCAAGCAATGCAAGATGGCAGGATCCACCAGCCTCAAGGCCAAACAATGTATAGACCAGAAGCATGGTCAAGCCGGTTTTGAAGGAATCTCAAGCTCTGGCTACATGGTCCATGGGTTGCCTTATCCCACAGGGAGAATAGCTCACATATTGAGGCGGAGAACTAGCTAAAACAGCTTCCCACTGGTCCAATCACCAGAGAGCAAGAGAGAAAGGGGCAGGCCTTGCGGAGCCTTTTATCTGTTTGCCCTCCAATCAAACTGTGACCTGATTAATCCCACATGGCCCTATTGGTCAGGTTGGCACAATAAACCTACCTTATCATACCTTCTTATCCATTTCACTGCATTGAAATTGTCTTTCATAAACCCTCATCCTTTTCACCCTGCCTCTCTGAACTTCTGTTTCAAGAAATAAAATAACCTGGCATTGATATATTTATTTCAGTTTTATTCTTACTAAATATTATCTTATATAACAGATTTAAAATTTTTCAACTCATATTAATTGTTAACATTATAATTGATGTATGAGATATATTTCTTATTCTACAGCTCTTCCTTCTCTATGGATTAAACACTGTTTCAGTGGATATATTAGCCCTTTTAACTATCACTAAGAACACAAGTTACAGAGTTTTAAATGTACTCTCTGATCCAGCCTGACTCATTTTTTACATTTGTCACATAACATTTATTTTTCAAATAGAAATCTAAATCTAAAATATTCACACTAAAGACAGACAAGCCTTTTCTTGGTGAGGAAAATACAGGCGATGCTCTCATCCCTAGGGGCAGTTGGGGGTTGGGTCAAGTCTTCCATGGAAATAATACTGCCCAAGACTTGTTCAAACTTTGCTTAGACTAGGGGCATAGAGGTAAACATTTGATTAACGTGAAAGTTATCACATTGATTTAGAAATCAGAAAGGTTGAAAACACAAATATAAATTCAAGACAGACTGCAATCCCAAAGGAAAAGTCAAGAGAAGTATAACGCTTCCAGCAGGAAACTTTGGAGAATACCTTTGTGATTGTGAGTTTGACAGCTATCTTTGGTAGGAAGTTACAAGCATATCATAAAAAGAAAAATATAAATATATTACAATTGATTAAAATAAAAAGGACTACTCCTCAAAAGACATTTCCTGTAAGAAAATAAGAAAACAAAACAGAGACTGAAAGGACTTTTTACATAATGAAATATAACATATAACTTGTGTCTAGAATGTTAAAAGGGTTATTATGATGAATAAAAATGACAATCTAATAAAAATTAAGCTTAAATCTTCATAAAGTATATACGAAAGGCTAATAGCACATGCAAAGAAGATTAACATCATAAACAATTAGGTAATTCATATTAAAATAAGAAACTACTTTATATTCACATTTACTTTGGTTGTTGTTTTGTTGTTAGGTGCCATCGAGGTGGTTCCAACCCATCCTGACCTCATTCATGCACAAGACAAGGAAACACTTCATTGTCCTGCGCTATCCGCACAATTCCCATGCTTGAGCCTATTGTTGCAAGAACAGTGTCAATCCATCTCCAGAGTCTGCCTCTCCTTTGCTGTCCCTCTACTTTACCTAACTGATGCTCTTCTCAGTCTTTCCTGACAATATGTTCTTTGTCTCACCATCTTTGCCTCTAAAGAACTCTATGGCCATGCTTCCTCTGAGACAAATTGGTTTGTTCTGTCAGCAGTCCATGTTGCTTTCAATATTATTCATCAGCACCACAATTAAAATGCACCAATTCTTCTTCAGTCTTCTTTATTCAATGTACAACTTTCACATGCACATCAGGCAATTGAAAATACCATGATGGGTCAGGCAAACTTTAGTCCTCAAAGTAATGCCTTTGTCTTTCCAAACCACTAAGAGGTCTTGTGTAACTGATATACCTAATGCAACTTGTTTTTTGATCTCTTGACTGCAGCTTCCATGAGGATTGATTGTGATCCAAGCAAGACAGAATTCTTGACAACTTGATCTTTTTCTCCATTTATCATGATGTTACCTATTGGTCCAGTTTGAGAATTTTGGTTTTCTTTACATTGATTGTAATCCATACTAAAGCTTGTAATCCTTGATCTTCATCAGCAAGTGCTTTAAGTCCTCACTTTCGGCAAGCAAGATTGTGTCATCTGCATAATACAGGTTTCCTATAAGCCTTCCACCAATACTGATGCCAAATACTTCTTCACGTAAGCCGGCTTCTCTAAAAACCTGCTCAGCACACAGGTCGCACGACGATGGTGCGAGTACACAATCCTGTTGCACACCTTTTCAGGTTTCAAACCATGTAGTATTCTTTGTTCTCTTCACACAACTGCCTGGATCCAGATACAAATTCTGTATGAGCACAAAAAAATGTCCTGGAACTCCCATTCTTTTCAACGTTGTCCATAATTTTTTAGGATCTACATATTTGAATACCTTGGCATAGTCAATAAAACACAAACTCTCATCTTTCTGGTATTCTTTTATTTGAGTCAAGATACGACATCAGCAATGATATCCCTTTTTCCACATCCACTTCTAAGTACAGCCTGAACCCCTTACCAGTCTAGGTTAATGTACTGCTGCAACTATTTTTGAATGATTGAAAGCAACATTTTATTGATATAGGATCACTGTGCTATTTTTCTATCATTTGTGCTTTCTGTTGGGTCACTTTTCTTTGGAATGGGTACAAATATGGATCCCCTCCAGTCAGAGGGTCAACAGTCAATTGGTCAAGTAGCTGTCTTCCAAATTTTCTGGCACAGTAAGTGTTTCCAGTGCTTCTTCAGCTTGTTGTTAGATGCCTTTATTGTCCCTGTGCACAATAAAATGACACACTGCCAAGTCTATGCCAACCTCACCATTATTTGAGTTTGTGTGAGAGCCCACTGTGGCAGCCATTAGTTGATCCTTTTTCTTGAGGCCCTCTCTTTCTCTGCGGATCTTCTACTTTACCAGGTAGGCTGCCTTTCTGTGGGCAAAAATCACTCTGGAGAGCATATCCAAAGCATTTGAGATGAAGTCTATATCCTCCCTCCTACAGGGTGTTCTCTCTGGACTTCTTTTGAAACAGATTTGTTCATTCCTCTGATGGTCCATGCTATATTCAACGTTCTTCACCAACATAAGGAAAAATGCATCACTTTTTTCTCTACCTTCCTTATCATTGTCCAGTTTTCCCCTTGTGTCAGATACATCTTAGGCCTAAAAATGACAGCTCTGCTGTTTAACACTTAAGAGTTCTTTGCAGATTTTACCAATGAAACGTATCATTTGATTTCCTGATTGTTGCTTCCAAACTGTAATCCATCTGAAGGCTACAGACTTCGATCTACATCAGTAAGCACTTCAACTCCTCTTCACTTCCAGCAAGCAAAGTTGTGTCCTCTGCATATCGCAGTTTGCTAATACGGCTTCCTCCAATCCAGGTGCAATGCTCTTGTTGATCCAGCCAATATTCTTGGATTATTTGTTCGGGACACATATTGAATAATTGTGGTGAGAGGATCTGAATTCAGCACACAGTGGATTTTAAGTACTTCGTTACTGTCTTATTCTGCTCAAATGACTGACTTTTGGTCTACATTCAGGCTCTGCCTGAGTTTAGTGAAAAGTTCTAGAATTCTCAAGCTTTTCAATGTTGTACTTTGTTTCTTATCTTCTTTACAGTTTAATATTTTGAATAGTCAATACAACACAAGCAAGCATATTTCTATTATTCTCCACTTCCAGACAGCCACAATGATATCCTTCATTCTATAACTTCTTAATCAGACTTAAATTTTGGGTACCTTTTGAAGTACTTCTGCATTTTCTTTTTCTTCAGGAAAAATTTACTTGCATATAATTACTGGTACTCTTTGATAATGTCACTAGTTTGGGGGTCACCTTTAAATTTTGGTCAGGTACTAGTCTTCCAAATTTCATGAGTGAACATCAGTATGGCATTTGTTTCCAGACAATTAAAAAAAATTTTTTTTACCTTAAACATTCAACTTTTTATAAAGCCTTTGGTATATAGACTTGCAAAGTCTATTTTTTGTTTCTCTTTCTAATGTGATTTTCAAGTATATGTCAATATATGGCTTGTTAAACTTGTTTGGAGAGCCTTATAACCTAGAAATAACAGTATATTTTGTGAATAACAGCAACCTGGAAAAATTCTATTTTCTCTTTAAATGGGATATTCACAGTACTCCCAATGAACAGAAAGACGTGCTTTTCTTAAAAGAACCTGCC
>NW_022111372.1:75737853-75754489 GCF_000313985.2 Echinops telfairi
TAGTTCAAGGACTGTTTGTTGGCCTTTAGGAGTGTTTTCCAGTCCAGTCTGTTGTGGCACCACGTCCTGGCCCCAATGTCCACCTTCAGCATTCCCTGGGGACCTCTCCGCTCTAATTCCCTTGCTGTTCTGTTGCACCCCCTGAGTGTTTTGCCTCGGTGTGGCAGGGTCAGAAAGGGCACAATTCCCACACTGTGTCTCTGGTGCTGTCCCCTGTAGGGCTGTGGGTCAGTGAGGGACGTTGTGTCTCATAGTGGGGTCAGCCATGTAGTCCTCTCTGTGGACTGGCTGCTCTATTTGGGAACATTGTCCTCAAGGCCTGGTGGGCCAGGATGTGCTTCTCTCTCTCCTCCTCCCCCTTTGTCTGCTCCATTGTACTCTGATCAGATATGTCCCCCTCCCGGAGCTGCAGAGTCAGTGCCATCCTCTGAAATAAATTCTTCTGGGGGGAATACTTTAATCTTTTAATCATTGGAATTGGTTGTTGGTGAGTAAATTTGAATAATATCCATATTCATCATTCTTCCTGGTGGCATATGGATATTATCCTAGCACATATAGCATTGTATTTCAAGGTTGTTCTTGAAAAGTTCATTTTGACTTTATGTGTAATCCCATTCCGCTTTAAAGTTTCAGTTCCGACATAATAAACTACATGACTATCTGATTCGAAATAAGCAATATCAGTCCATTTCAGTTAACTAATTACTAGGATATTGATCTTTATGGTTTTTTTTTAATTTCATTTTTGGTGATTTCTAATGATCTTAGATTCATATTTCATAAATTCAATATTCTGATAATTAATGTACGTATGTAGATATGTATTCTCATTTTTAATCCTGCCATATCAGCAAATGGTGGTCCTCAAAGCTTTGCACCAAGCACTTGACCTTAAGGGGCTGCTCTTTCCAAGGCAGCTATTAAATGCTTTACAACCACCTGTCATTATATTAGATGTCATTGCTTAAGTTTACAAAAGCTAACTTTTCCAAAGTGGTCAGTCTATTTCTTCTTTCTAGTCTGTTTCATTCTGGAAACTCTGCTTAAACTAATCCACCACTACCAATCTTTCTTGTATTTCAAATACTGGAAGAATAGTTTTAAGCACTGCAGCAACTTGCAAGCCACCACAATAAGAAAAACAGATGGACTAGGTGTGGTTACATTTATAAGAATAATTTTAAATTATAAGTTTTCAAATTTATTTGGCCTACTGCCCTCTTTTTGGAAAAAAAAAATATTTAAAGTCCCCCTGGAAATTAACTTTTTATTACATCCCACACTCTATGATAAGGTGTAGGTATCTGTTTTTACAGGCCTCCTGAATTATGCCAGTTCACGACTACCCCATTCAGAGTAGTAACATTAATCACTTTGAGAAACTTTGGGTTTATATTAGAAAGACAAGTAATACCAATTTTAGACAGAAGTATTATAATTATTTCTCTCAAGCATTGCTTTTGAGTGTATAAAATAGAATTAAAATACTTTGAAGAATAGTTTGGCACTTTGTCAGAGAAAAAAATATACACCTACCATATGACTCAGCAACTCCAAAACACCCTAGCTAACCACACAAACTTGTTCATGAGTATTCATGATACCGTGACTCTCAACAGTACTAACCCCAAAACAAGCCAGGTGTGTGCTGAAGGAGATTTCAGAAAATAATTATGATTTATTAATTCAACGACAATGGTGAAAAATAAACATCAGTGATCTACAGATAATCATAAGAACTGAAAGGTCACAGAAACACATTGAAAGATGAAAGGTACAATAGTGGGTACTGTGGTGATGGAAATATTCTACACTGATTACTGTGGTGGGTGAGTGTATGTGTATACATATTTTTCAATTAACAGCTATACTTAAGATCCCTGGATCCCTGTTGGTACAGAGATTACCACTCTTGTCACTAAACAGTGGACAGTTCAACTCTGCCAGTCTCTCACAGGAGAAAGATGTGAAAGTTTACCAAAGCAAAGATGTCTAGTGTTGGAAATCCCACAGGGCAGTCATACTTCATCCTGTAAGGCTACTCTGAGTCAGATTCGATTCAACAGGTATGGGTTCTTGGTTTGGGGCTTAAAATATTTTCATTGCACGTAGACAATTGAATAATGTGAAGTATAAATCCAAGTGAGGGTGAGGTAGTTAGCTTATTGTGCCAACCTGGCCGGTAAACACATATGGGATATATTGAAGGGCAGAGGGATAAATGGCTCAGTGAGCCTTGCCTTTCGAGTTTTCGGGTCTCTTGCTTTGTGATGGTCAGACCAGGGTGCAGTTGCCTTAGCCACTTCCCTGCTTTAGCTGGGAAGGCTCACTTCCTGCAAGACATCCCTGAGGAGAAGCCACATGGACTTGGGTGCTGGAGCAGCCGTGTTGAGACACATGCAACTGCTGAGATGCTTACATATTCACTGATTCAGCTTTCCTCCTGTAGTTGGCGTCATTGCGTGTGTTTTGTGAGCTGGAGGAGGACTTTGTGGACTGGTACTGGATATATGGGTTAATGTTGGACTTGTGGGCTTGGGCAACACTGGGTTGGGGTGCTTTCTTGATGTGCACTTAACCTTTACATAAAACTCTCTCTTATTCATGAGTTTCTGTGGATTTGTTTCTCTAAAGTACCCAGACTAACACAGAGGGCAAGTGAATTAACTATTCTGTTGTAGCAGATAATATTTCGTTTGCTCTTTTATAGTGAAATAATATTATTTGAAGGTCAGGTCATCTAACTTATTGCAAATGAGACAAAATGCATATATATACAAAATGAATCTGGAAAAACCCCAAGAAAACTGTCTTAATATTTTACAGTATTGCTCTACAACAGAAATTAAACACTGCAAAAAATAGCTACACTATGTATTATTTTAAAATCTAATCACATAATTCTTAGCATATTTTAATTATTAAAATCACATTAAATTAATGATATGATTGCATTATAAAAAGCATGAAGGAACTGCACCCTGCTGAATGACCCCATCAGTGTCTGTAATTCCACTGTCTATCTGGAATATGTTTCCTATTGAGTAGAATGGCAAGTACTTATTTTCCCAAGTTCTATTCTATCACATATAGCTGAATTGAAATAAGTTAAATGTACACAATGCATAACATTCATATATGCAGATCTGATTTCCACTCCTTTCTATAATGAATGTGATGGCTGTTGGTGTGTTTGACGGGGCTGGCTTTCCTCAAGAGTGAGCACACAAGAAACTAGCTCCAGAGTTCTGAGATCCCTAACGGACACGAGGGAGAAGACCGGTGTCAATTGTGCGTAGTATGCAGAGCAAGTTGAACATTTATATACTTCAGTGCATGTAGGAATATGTACAACGACCGTGGAAACAATATGGCACTACTTCAAACATGTAGGAATGGAAAGTCCACACAACACAGAAATCCCCCTGCAGGGTATCTATACCAAAGAAATAGGAATCATAACATAGACAGATAGGTATATATTTCATTGCAGCACTGTTCCCATAACAAAAAGATAGAAATAAACTAAATGTCTACCAGTAAAAGACTGCAAAAAGACATCATAGGACAGTCAAACAATGGAATGCTATGTATCACTAAAAACAATGATGAAGCCATGAAGCATCTCAGGTCACGGACTGACTTGGAGAACAATATGCTGAGTGAAGTTAGTCAATCATGAAAGGACAAGGATTATATGGAAACAGTGTTATAAAGGAAATAAAAGTAAGACAGTGATTTCCATACCAACGGAAACAGACTTTGAAGCTTACCATGTAGGGGGAGGGTAAGGGAGATAATATTAAGCAATGGCTAGAGGGTAGAGAGGTAATAACTTGCATGAAGGGGGAAATAGTAACCAGGGAGGGATAAGAGAAATAAAAGGTATCAGAGTAGGGTAAGCTATTGAGGTGTTGATAAGTAGCTTAAATTGTTGGACATAACTTTTATGATCTTAAATAAACTCCTTTAATTCATAATTTTTTTAATTGTTAGAAAAAAATAAAAGGAAGAGTCTTTGTTTAAGTGAGTTCTCTGGAGAAGCAACCGTGATGCTTATATATGTATATAGAGAAAGAAATGTGTGCCAAGAAAGTAGTTCACAGTTCGAAGTAGAAAGGGTTAATCCAGTCTGGGTGAAGTCTGTAGGTCAGATATTAAGTAGGAAACGTTTCTTGGTCGATGGAGCTACCATGGCTGATGAGTTATGAAGCAGGAAGATGAAATGGAAGCAGGAAGGGCACGGTGGCCAATGACTACCAGGTGCACAGATTATGATAGTGGGCGCACAGTCAAACGAAGCAAGGTTGGCAGGAAATATAACAGCCCAACAGCTCCAAGAGTGGGTAGGCAATATGGCATGTGGTTGGCTACAGTCCGAAGAACCAAGAGTAATGAGATAGATGCAGGATACAGACTGGCAAGAAGAGATAAGTCTTCCCACAGATTCTGCTCAAATAAGAGTAAGCCACGTACACACATACCTTCCCCTCAAACAAGTTCCTTCCAATTGCATCAGGGCTTTGATTTGATTAAAGTAGTAGCACTCCACATAATCTTTCCACAATTGCTTGGCCATTCATGGTAAATTCCGTCATGGAAATGATTACATTATGTTAGATCACATAATAAGGAAGGTTTCTGCTGCCAAACTACCAAGAATGCTGGCCCAGTCTACTTGTCAAAATTTTTTTTCTATGAAAGGCTCTCAAATGGACACCGCACCTTCTTCCAAATGAGTACTCTCCTTTTTTCACTTAGCCAAAGTTTATTCAATCAAACGGCTTTCCAAAGTCTTTAGCTAGGGTGAAATGTTTGCACTTGCTTTGTTAAAGAGTAGCAATGGAGAAGAGAAAGAACCATCATTCATACCATGGACAGATGTTCTATTAATCACTTTGTTTTGCTCCTCTCCTTTAATGCCTTTACTTTGACATATTTCCTAACCTTAGGGCCTCTGCTGAATGGTTTTCTCTGACTTCTGTACTGAGTAATGTTTTATCTATCAAAAATGGCTATTTCCTCAATATATCTTCCAAAGAAGTTTTAAAATCTTCTCAATTGTTTATTGTCCTCCCATGCTTTCCACCATTTAAGGAGTAACCATGAAGGATATAAAAAAAAGGGATGCTAGTGATGCATTAGATGTAGCGCTTGACTGATGAGCAAAAGGTTAACTATTTGAATACAAATAACCCTTCCTGGGGGAGAGGTGTGGGAGTCTGGGTAAAAATCCCAGCCTTGGAAATCCTCCTGGGCACTTGTGCTATATCCTATTCATCAAAATGGACTCAATAGTGGTGGATTTGGTTATACAAAAGAGAAACAATTGTGTAAATTCAATTTTATACCTTCAATTAAATTCAAGATACAATTATTTTGAAATCAATAATTAATTCTCAATGATGATGTTTGGCTGTTTGCTATAGTTATAAAAGCTATAGCTATATGCAACTCTGGATTATCTCTCTATATTTCATGCTCATAATATATCCTAGAGAAGTAAATGAGATTAGCCTCACAAAGTATTTATGCTTAGGGTCACAAATATCACTAAAAGAAATATTTCCAACTTTTATTCATGGAAAGCATTTATCTTTATTTACATGTGGTGGTCTTTTTTGGAAGGTAAATCTATAGTTTCATTAATAAAAAAAATGATAGACTATACAGTAATGTGATTAAGTAATATGCCAGAAAATTTTTAACCACAATGCATGGATTGCATTTTTTACTTCTGGGGAAAGGAGTGTTTATGAGTTTATAATGCTAAACAAAAAAAATAATAATAATAAACAATAATAACATCAAAATGTTACTTGTATATAAGAGAAAATATGTCAGAAAACACAACAGAAGATTACTGAATTTACCCTTCAGGACTTGACTCACATTTCTGGAATCTAAAATATTATTTAATAGTCTTACAGAAGTAAATGGGTATTAACATTAATGAGAAAGACTGATTCAACAATTTTCAGGATGGTTCAGGACCAGGCACTGTTTCAGTTGGTTGTGCATAGAGCTGCTATGGGTCAGAACCTACTCAATGGCACCTAACAATAATTAAAACTTCCCACTCTCATCTCCTAACAATGAATTGATTTGGTTCCTCAGCCTCCCATCAAGAGCATGATTACACTATTATAAAATGTCCAAATTACACCATATCAAAGTTCCCAATCCACTGAGTATCAGAACCTTTCCAAGTTGACATTGGTTTTTGAGGGAGGCAAAATCCAACCATGACATTGTGTTTGATGGTTATATTTTTCACTGCTTATTGTGATAATACTTAGCATTTGTCAGGCAGAGTTGAGAATTAGAAGATATGTTTATAAAAACTATAATATCTACCTTGAAAAGTTGGGATTCTATTGAAGACTACTACTTATAATGCCGTTTTGCCATACTAAGAGTTAAAGTACGGTTCTGAGAAAAATTACAATGGGTTAATAAAAAGGAAAATAAATGACCTAAGCCTTTCCATGAGATAGATGTTTGTAATAGTGATTTGGGGAACTACAGACAAAAGATTCAATGATATGGTGATACACGGTCATGGCATCCGTCAAGAAAATGGAGAAATGCACTGTGTCTAGGATGGGGAAAGGAGCTCGAGTGCTAGACTGCTAACTGACATGTTGGTGTTTCGAACCCACCCAGGTTCCAAAAGAAAAGAACTGGCAATCTGCTCCTGTAAAATGACAGCCTAGCAAAGCATGTGAGGAAGTTCTACTGCCCCACGGTGCTGCTTTGAGTCAGAATCAACTCAACCACACGAGGTATGTTTTCTTTATTTTGGCTGGGGAAGGGAGAGGGCGGAGAAACAACTGATGAAATCTGAGGAATAAATCGGAGGAGAACGAATCCCTTATTAGTGTGGCCAGTTCTTTAGGAAATAGGGGCAGGAGGTTGGATAAGTAGCCACCAGGTGTTCTCATATTTATCTCTATTTCATCTTCACAACAAGAAATACGTAAGGTAGTCATAGCTAGACTGGACGATCCAAGCTAACTACTTACGTGAGCAAAATGCTGGTGTGATCATTTGGCAAAGTCTCATTAAAAAGTAAAGTAGGAATAGGTTTAACAGCAAAACAGAAGAATATGCACTCCCACCCCCCAGGGGAGATCACTCATAGCATGAGAATTTGCAATGTTGAGCTTTTAAACCATGTTATATTTTTCCAGTTATGAATACAACCTATGTCAAATTGCAGATGAATAAAAAAGTTGAATGGTCATTGTGTGTGTGCGTGTGCTTTAACCTAGCAAATAAGACCTAAATTTGTACACGATTTTATCCACAGAAGCAACTCAGATTTTAAGTTTCAAAGGCCTTGGGTAAAATTCAGTCGAAGTAAACTAACAGACTGCAAAACATAATGCCAAGGGGAAAAACACAAATCTTTTCTGCAGTAACTGTCAAAAGGAAACATTTCTTAAAATGGTAGCTATTTGAATTAGAAAACTAAAAAGTAAAGGCAAAGGATGCTCCCATTTTCAGAAGCCGAAATAAAGAACACCCAAGCAGATGCCCTTTAGCAGTTAGAACAAAATAATTCAATGAATAGGGCTGGCCCATTAGGTACATTTTAGGGGCCCAAACTTAAGATCTGGTCTGGATGACTCTAAGAAATTTAATTACCCTCATTAAGTTTTAATTGACTCATCTTTCAATTGGTCAGCTTTGGAGGTAGAACGAAGGTGACAGAGAAGACTTCTCAAACATGTAGCTACCCATGATAACTATTGAGTCCATTCTGATTCACAGGGGCCCGATAGGGCGCTAGGGTTTCTGAGGCTGTAATCTTCAGAGGCACCAAGAGCCAGTCTTCCACTTACAGAGCGGCTACTGGGATTGAACTACGCAAACTTGTGTGTAGGAGCCCAGTGCTTACCCCACTGCACCATCAAAGGTCCTCTGAACATGGGTTATAAAAATAAGACAATTCTCTCAAAGATACTTTATGAGTGAAATTCCAAGCTTTTGCTACAACAAGGTAAGAGTTACTATTCATGGAGAAATCTTGTAAAAGAGTTTATATCATTTCTTCAGCTCAATTTGCTGTGACTTTAAGGCGTGATATGTGAATTATCTTTACAGATATTTATCACGTATACACAGAGACTGTTGGCTGTATCATCACTACATATTAAATTATTTACACATTTGTTTGACGTAGGCATATTTTCTCATCCCAACTTCCATTCTGCATGTGGGGAAATGAAGACTTAAAAGAATAGGAAGGTGTTGAGCATACACTAACTAGGTGTTAGAGCTACTAATAGAAAGGTTAGCAGTTTGAAACCACTAGCCCCTCTGAGAGAGAGAGACAAGGCTTTCTACTGCTGTGAAGAGATGCGTTCTTGGAAGCCCACAGTGGCATTTCTTCCTTGTCTAATAGGGTTCCTTAGGACTCTCTCTCAATGGCAGAGAGAGAGAGAGAGAGTTAGAGAGGGAGAAAGAGACTGTGTGTGTTAGAGTGGGGGAGAGAGAGTTAGGAGGGAGGGGGGGAGAGAAACAGAGATTAGGATAAACTGGTAGAATAAAGAAAGAAAGCCAGGTGTCCAAAGCAAAAGCCTGTACTTCCTTGTCAGACTCTTCTCGCATGTGTGACTCGGCTTTGCTGATGTGCTCATGTTAGACACTAAGATATTTATCATCTGAGATGAAATTCTGATGCATGATGAATTTCAGTGGGAATTCAGTGAAGGCTGGTGAAAACCATATGAGAAGGGCCGTCAGATGGCTTGATAAGTTAGCTGCAGTTCGGCTGATGTGCTTTGAGGCACAGAAAATAGGGGGAAAAGCATCATTTCCACAGCCAACAGGAAGAGGCAAGTGCAAAAACAATCTGCTGGAGTACAACCACATCAACAAAACCAGCAGCCAATTACACTGATGAGGAAGATCCCCAAAGAGAAACACATGTGTGTGTCGGCCCTGCACACAGCCAAGGACCTGAGTCATCGGTATTCTCCTCCCAAGCCACCCACCTCGATGTCTTTGGTGATGACTATCAGAAACGATGACACAACTCGATGTAAACTCAGCTTTCAACTACCCCTTGAGAATACTTTTTAAAGGCAGGTAGAGATTTTCTACTTATATAGCAGATTGGCAATAAACTGAGTAATCTGTTGATACAGGAAAAGTACTGATAACTTGAACATATTTGTAATTTTTTTCTGGCTGGTAAAATTGTCCTGTGGAACTTGAGACTTTCGAAAAGCACAGCTAAAATAAAGATTCAGACTGAAAGCACATGAAAACTAATCGGGCAGTCACACACATCAGGAAGACACACAGAGGGATTCGTCTCCTCAATGTTCTCAAGACAATTAACCTCGTTCGTGTCTGTTAAATGTGCTAAGTAGATTCGGGCTCCTTTTCAGTCACTCTGGGCAGATAAAATGTAACATCGGCATTTAGCGACAGTTTTCCCTCAACACAATTTCCTATATATTAATTTATTTGGGGTGAGAGGGCAATAAGGTCAACTTTAGTCAAATTTCTAAATTATCACGATGAAACTGATACCATTTTCTGAAAACTATGGCATTTTGCTCTGAGGCAATGTTAAATCAATGCAAACAAACTCAGAAATGCTACAGAGAATGAGGTTTTATTCTCTTAAGAATCTCATAATGTGCAGAATCTCTAAAACCAGAGCAGCTTAATGTTTATGGAGGGAGTAAGAGAAACACTTTATTTTTAATATCATGTAGGTATAAGGATTATCATCATACCACCTCTGAAGAAATTAGCTTAGAGTAGTTCAAAGATTTGCTGTTGATTATAGGCTCAGAAGTGGACTTGAACCAAGCTAGTCTCACCCCAAACAAACAAGCATCCAAGCAAACCAAAGTCAATTCCGATTCATGGTGACCCCGTGGTACAGAGTGGAATTTAGTTTCATTGCACTCCTTGCTTGTATTCTTTACAGTAGTTGTTTACGAGGCTTTTCCTCCACAGTGCCAAAGGCTGCATTCAAACCTCTAATCTTTAGATTAGAAGCCAATCACAAACAACTTATAACACCCAGGGAATTATGCCCACTTGCATTAAGTTCATTCTGACCCATAATGGCCCGATATAGGGTTTTTAATTCCTTGTGAACCTTTACAGGAGCAGACCACCTCAGGTTTTTATGGGGACCAGAGTAATCGGTGGCTTCAAACTAGTGATCTTTCGTTAATAGTTGAACACTTAACTGACAACATCACCAGGGAACGATAGTATTTTTATTAGGACTGTGTCTGCTAGTCATATAGAGTGATTTCTAAACTTCAAGTCAAGAGAATCTGGACACACATGTCCTAGGTGGCGATTGCTTGGTACCATGGAGTCGGTTTTGATACATAGTGGGCACATCGCCCAGTCCTGTACTGTCCTCACAATTGTTCCCACACTTAAGCCCATTGTGGCAGTTTCCGTGTCAGTCCATCTCACCGAGTGAGGGCCTTCCTCTTTCATTGCCATTACTTTACCAAGCATGATGCCCTTCTCCAGGGACCGGTCTCTCTTGACATGGTCAAAAAGTCACACTGCAAAGATGAGATGACTTTGCTTTAACTCAATGATCCTTGAGACCAAGAGTAGTCTTGGATATTAACTTGTACCTCCCCAAATTGCCCCTTTGTCCTTAATGTTGTTGTATTTAAGTGGATTGCATGTTGCTGTGGTGCTAGATGCTATATCACAGGTATTTCAAAACTTCTAAAGTAAGACATTGATCAAACTTGCTATCACAATGAATTTGATAATTAGTAGTGAATGGAATGTTAACAATATTTTAAAATTATGGTCTTGGTGATAAAAATGAAGCTGGAAATGGCATGATAGAATTTTGTAAGACCAACAATGTCACTGCAAATACCACTTTTCAAAACACAAGTGGTGAGTAGTACACTTGTGTACCTTGCTAGATAGAATACACAGGAATCCAAGGGACTACATCTGTGGAAAGCGATTCCAGAGAAGCACATTAGTATCAGCCCAAACAGAGCTAGGGGCAGACTATGAAGCAGACCATAAATTGCATGCTCATGTGCAAGTTCAGGTTGTAGTTGATGAAAATTAAAATTAATGTACAAGAGTCAAAACGTAGCCTTACGTACAAGAGAAGAAAACACTGCCCAGTCCTGTGCTGTCCTCATAATCAATCCCATGTTTGACCCCTCAGGGACTTTGTCTATAGGATTTTGAAAAATATGTTTTCCTTTCCATTTCGATGTATACATAAAAAGGAGGGTATATTGATCATTAATATTCTCAGATAGCCCTAGCCTTACGTGCATGAGAGATTTTTATAAACTATCTTCTTCAGATTTCTTTTATTTTCTCCTGAATTATTTTATTAAGACATTAAAGGGGGCACACATACCCCCAAAACAGAAAAGGCTCCATTAAGTGGGGCTTTCATAGTATGCATTTCCCCCCTAGGCACCATAGGCAACTGTCTCTAAATTAGTGCACCCAGTGACATCGCCTGGGAAGGTTCTGTCTGCTCACAATGCATTTTTTTGTAAAAGCAGTTTCACTAGAACCTCATTTTTTATTAAGGCTGATTTAAGAGAACGGGTGCGGCCGTGAAATTTTGTTTCCTGCTTGGGAAAAATGCCGCAGAAATTTTTGTGATGTTGAACACACCCTACAAATACAGCACTATGGGAAAAACTCAAGTATATGAGTAGCTTTATTGTTTCAAAAAAGTTGAAATGTCAAATGAGGACAAACCTTGTTCTGGACATCCATCAACTTCCTGAAGAGATATAAAGTTTGATTCCTAGTGCACTTGGAGTTCATTCCACTAGGTCAGATGGTTAATCAAGCTTTTTATTTAGAGGTTCTGAAAAGATAACATACCAGTGTGGGATAATAAAGGCCTGATTTGTGGCAGACGGGGGACTGTTTTTGCCTCTGTGACAATGTACCTGCTTGCACACTCATCTCAGTGTACTAGTGTTTGGCAAAAAACAGCATGCCTCTGTTGCCCTGTGCACCTTACTCACCTGACCCCAATATGTGCAACGTTTTTTGTTTCCACAAATGTGGAGGAACGTGAAAGGACAGCAATTTGCTTACATAGAAGAGGTGAAGAAAAAAAATGAGTGAGGTTCTGTCAGGCATCCAAGCATTAGAAAAATGTTTCAAAAAAGGGATTCACAGATTTGATAAATATATTAAGTGTAATGAAGAGTACTTTAAAGGTGATATGGTTATTTTGTAAAAAAAAATGTAAATACGTCACTTTGAAAAAATAAATTTGTTTTTTTGGGGGTACCCCCTCATAATCCAGACATCATATGATTCAATAGTTCACTCATATCAATCAGTGTTATATAACTGCTACCACAATCATTTTCAAACCATTTTCTTCTTTCTTGTATTATTTGATATCAGCTCCTTATTGCCCCCATGTCTCCTGCCACACCCTCTGGAACCCTTATTCTAATTGTTGTCTCTCTATAGACTTACCCAACCTGGATTCAGCCACCGAAACACACGTAACCACACACATCACAGAGTCAGGAATGCTACCAATAGTAACACAATACAAGAGAGATAAACCCAATAAGGAGTTCAGAAAACAAGGTTTTAACTGTTCAAATCACATTTATCACTTTAATCTACTGTAGTCATCTCTTGAGGCTCAGTAGTAGCTCTCAAACTTCCAGAAAGCATATGGATTACCTGGAAAACTTGTTTAAACAGAGATTCCTGGTTCTTGGTACCAGTGATTCTGATGCAGTAAATCTGGGATAGATTCTGAGCATTTTCATTCCAAACCAACCCACACTTTGGGCAGCACTGGCCGATGGCCGATAAGAAGTAAATGGCTTTTCTAATGTTCACACAGACCTTTGATTGGAACATTGATTTGCCTTTTCTAAAGTCTGGGCTTTTAACCACAGTTTACAGTCTACCAGATTCACTTAGAGTGGCACATGAAAAAATAAGCTCAATGAACCAGAGGAATAGGAGGCAGAAAACATGGTACTAGATTGATGGCACCCAAACTGCCTCATTTCCTTCTTTCTTGTCCTGGTAATTGGGTTTTGCCTTGTGAGCAGGGGTATGCACATAATGCAGGCACTGCCAGTGGACATGCATTGCAAAGTAACCCTTGTATCCCTTGCCAACAGTCAAAGATAATTTTGTTTTCCCTTTATGGGTTGATTAGTCTGTTAACTAGAAAAATGTTATGGTCAAATCCTTTAAATATTTCTTCCCTGAATTTATAGTTTAGATAATTGGCATGTAGGTGAATATTCTTGACAAAACGCAAACATTCTGAATTAAAGGTCAACACTCTCAGCGTATAAAACTCCATCAGTCATCACAATGCCAGGCTAAAGCTCTAGGCTCTCCCAGGCTTTTTGGTTTGTTTTCTTACAACAAGCAGAGATGAGCTGTATGGCGTTTCATCCCAGTAGATCCAGGTTGTGAGCAGAGATCATTATCACAACTCAACTTCTATTATGCAGAATGTTTATACTTCTTCTAAGACTCATAAAAGGCATATACACACACAACAAAAAGGTACAGTGTTTTTGCTTTTGGGTTTTTGCTTGTTTCCGAATTATCCATTTAACCTTCAAAATAATGTTAATGGACAACACATTCTTATATTAATGTTTATATTTGAAGTATTTTGAAAATGCCTTTTGATACAAAAGGGAAAAACAATTTACATGCTCTCCATAAAACAATGCACCTGAATAGAGAAAGGAGGTGAGCTTGCTTATAAAGTTCCCCTTGTTCTCGCACACCTCTTAATACTCTTTCAGAGTGACTCAAAGCAATGTGAATAGCGGAGCAAATCATTTCTACAGTGGCATTTGGGGGATTTTCCAATACTGGATAGAAAATGAATGCAATTCATCCTCAATATTCCAAGTAGACCCACACTCTTATTGCAGCAGCGATGACCTCAGTGACACTTTGGGCAGACCTATGATGACCATCAAGTTGATGGTCACTGACTCCGGGCCTCTCTGCCTTGCACAGGTGTTAGATACACAGAGAGCCCGAGTCAGCTCAATACCATGTCAATGCTGCGCTCTCATGTCCCAGAATTCCTTTTTGATATGAGAGTATACATATATTAAACAAGAGTAAAAGGGCATCATATTATTTATTAACGGAATTGTCAGAGGGCACCTAACAATCTCTCCTGGCATGCCATGTGGTCCTACGCAGTTAACTATTCCACCAATGTTCTTAAATGGTAGTTTCTGTCAAGTCGCACTCATATAGAGCAGTAGGCAAGACCGAACACCTGAGAACTCTGAGAATGAGTCTGGCTCCTGTCCCTTGGTTGCCATATTGCATTAGAAGACCTTCATGACTTCTCACTTGGCTGGTTTCACAGTGAAACATTTTTTATTCCTGATGATTGTTAATCGTTATACGTGTAATTTTTTTTATGACTCACAATAATCATTCCATAACTAGTAGTCATGTACTGTTTTCTGCCTCCTCTCTTCATCACCTTCCCCGTAAGTGGGTATACATAATGGATGTATGGCTGTGTATGAATATAATTATGTAAGCATATGTGTGTGTAATGTCTAGTTATAATAACCATGGTGACTATTAGTGTAACCACAATTGAAAAATAAAACCAAAAAACTTCTTCATTGAAATTCAGTGTCTACCGAATATGGGTATGTATTAAAAAAGTATCCCTGAAAACATTAATAAATAAAAAACCTTTTGCAAAAAGTCTCCCAATGGTATTGAGGATAGGAATAAACAAGAGATCACACAGCACCATTTCTTTTTTTTTCTGTCTTTCCAAAGGTTTGATCTCATAAACATATAGCTCAATTTCTCTAGTTTCTATTTCAATGATGATGGAACAAATCTCTATCCATGTTCCCACACTGTGTTTTACTGTTGATTGTTTTACTGGCCACATCTTTATTGCTGTAGCCACCGAGGCTTCCTTCAATTACTCCATCTCTATCTCTATCTCTATCTACACACACACACACACACACACACACACACACACGTTTTTTTGAGCACTTCATCCACATACCAAACAATTCCATAGTTCAGCTATATCAAGAAGAGTTAAACAATCATTACCAAAATCATTTTTAGAACTTTTTTTTTCCCCAAAATCATTGTATTCATTCTTTTTTTTTTCAATTTTGGCAAAAATATACACCACATAACCTTCACCAATTCAACACGTCCATATGTATAATTCAGTGCCATTGGTTATACTCTGTGTATTATAGTACAACCATTATTGCTGTCCCTCTCCAAGTTATTCTACCACCATATTTTTTTTCACCCTCCACATCCCACACGCAGACAGCAGAAGTTTTCCTTGAAAGGAGAAAAGAAGGGGCTAGAAAAGAGGGAGGAAGAAAATGTGTGAAAATGATCATGTTTAGCTATCTTGCATAGGCATGTATGCACCAGTCCATACCTTAGGAGTCGTAATTTTCTCAAAACTCGGACGCAAATATCAGGGCAACATTGGGCTTGCGAATCTCCTCAGGCCGCCACCAAAGACTCCCGCTCTTAGTCCAAAGCAGGCTCCAGTACCGCCTTCTCCAGGTTCCAGAAGACAGAAGTTCCTCACCGGTCTTGAAAGCCAGGAGGAAGGAAGATAGCCAGAAAGATAAACAAAACAAGAAAAGATGATATTACATCCAAGCCCACTTGTTTTAGAGAGACCAAACAGAAAGGACATTAAATTTGGATTGTCCTGAAAATGTCTAATATTCCAATGGATTCTGTCTTGAATTAAAAAAATCACACACACACACACACACACACACACACAATTTACAGGTGGGAAGCTTCCAAGAATAGAAGGTTTTGTAGAAACTGTCTGGCCAAATTCACTTGTTTCACTGATAAGCAACCTGAGGGAGGGCGAGGGAAAGTGATTTTCTTCCCTATGATGAGTCATTCATTACATGTAGCATATTTCAATTAGTGAAGCAAGCAAATTTAATTAAATACAAACAGCGTGTTTAACACTGTAAACTAAGCTAAAGTAGAACACGGGAAATGCCATATAGTTTAATGTAACCTCTAGTCTGCAAGCAGGATTTGGTACAATAATTCATTCCATCTTGAAATACTTTCTTTCCTCAGCTGGCTTCCTTAATACAATCCCTTCTCCCCTCAATGAAGGAAAATAACTCTTACTAGTGTTCCCCTTCTCTGCCACGGCAACTTCGTCCATCAAACTGGTCAGGACTTAAAGCCACCCTCAACACTTCTCTTTCATTTGTGTCCCATAGCTATCACCCCAGCAAACTCAGGGGGCTCTAGCTACAGAACCCATCCAGTGGCTGACTACTTCTTCCCATCGCCTTTCCATCGACCCTGGCGGGTCAAAAGCATCTTTAGCCACAGCTATGCTGTAGACCTGCTGACTCGTGGTTGTGGCTTTCAACTAGACCTCATTTAAGAGAATGACCCTCTTCTCACAAGTCCCAACCTCACGCAAGAGTCACGCGAGACTCTCATCAGCAAAAGCCTGCAGAATTCAGCCTGCTGACCTTGGCCTCTGTCTCCCACTCCTCTCACCATTATCAACTCCTCTCCAGTCAGCCTGCTACCCTCGCGCTTCCTCCAACATGCCACTGACACT
>NW_022111372.1:75756833-75758601 GCF_000313985.2 Echinops telfairi
GGTGTTGGGTATGGGTTAATGTTGGACTTGTGGGCTTGGGCAGCATTGGGTTGGGATGTTTTCATGATGCACCTTTTCTTTACATAAAACTCTCTCTTATACGTGAGTCGCCGTGGATTTGTTTCTCCAAAGTACCTAGACTAATACACTAGGGTAAATAATTCATTACTCTGCATGGCATACACACTCAATAAATGATTGCTGCTCTTAATATTAATTTTTCGTGACGAGTGTTGCAGGCTTACCCTCTCCAGGACACCTCACTCCCTATTGGTGACTGGAGTTTTCCTTTCTTTTTCCTTGTCCCTTTGTGACTTTGAGCCAACTTTTCCCAGCTCAGATGTATGCAATTACCCCAACTGCCCCCATACTCCAGGGCAGATGGTAAGGCTTTGTAATGTGGAATACTCACGTTTTCTAGTCCGTTTCTTGTCCGTATGCTAATACCCAGCAATTTGAGGGTGATATTGGTCCTACTATTAGAGCAGACTGATAATTACAAGCCGCAGCCCACAATTATTCCTGCATTCTAAAGCCAAGAGGCACAACTTGGGAAGCAAACAATGCTGCAATTCAGCACAAGGATATATCGTGTTATTAAATACATTGTGCTGGCTGCTTTGAGAATTCAAACCTCAAGTCCATCCAAATACATCTCTCTCTTTCTCTCTCTCTCTCTCTTTTTTCCTAACTTATATTAAGAAACTGTCTACATTTCAGGAGTGGCAACATAAACATTATCACCTACCTTTCAGGTTTGGTTATAACACAACCTAATAAAAAGTTAAGCTGCTTTAGGGAAAAGCAACTTACAGTCCATTGTAAGTCACTCAAGGGCGTGCTCAGAAACGCATTTACTCAATGGATGATTTGCTGTGCACTTTAAGGATTCTAGATATGTCGGGAAATAAGAAAGAAGATATTCCTACCCTCATGAAGTTTTTGTTCCCTCAGTTTTTGTACACAATCTGCAATTTCCTAACACATGTCTGAAAGTGAGGGCAGGGAAAAACTCTTGCGAAGTTGTTGTTGGCAGTGACATGGGGTCTGCTAACTTACGTGTCCTCATTTATGTTTTATGGATAGAGACAATACCAGAACGCTTGGTTTTTCTCAGGACAATGACTGCCCCGTTGTCTTTGTTTGGGTCTCAACACTGACACAAATACCTTCTAAATTGATCATAGATTAGTTGTCTATTCCAGCAAAGAGGAAAAAAATCAAGCAACCCATCAACACACCATCCATTAGCACAATAGAAAGTTAGGCAAAATGGTACAGTGTGGAGAACGCAGCTCTCAAATGGCCCTAGCGTTCACTTCCTGCTTCCTCCATCGTAAAACCTTGGCTAAGATAGTCAATCTCTGTAAGTAGATTATTTCTTGGTACAAGTGAAATGAAAGAAAAATAATGTAAAGAGAACATTTGGCAATAAGCTTGAAGTTTCCAGAAATTTGCTTGATATCTTTGGAAAATAGAAATAGATTAATGTAGTTATATACTAGTTGAAATACATACACGTGTGTATAAGATATATGAATATATGGAAATAGAGGGTAACCTATATATAGCTGGGTATGTATGTATGCGTTGTGTATATATCTCTTTATATAGATTTATATACCTGGATAATACACACACATATACTAGTATTATTATCAAAGGGAGCAATATCAAGTCAAAAACAGCTCACATCTGAAATTGTCAGAGGCATATGGGTAAGACTGCAAATCACGGGGTGGGTAGCAACTTGACCTGTCGGAGTACA
>NW_022111372.1:75759172-75776967 GCF_000313985.2 Echinops telfairi
TGTATGAGCACCCAGTACAATGATTTTTAAAAAACTAAAACAACAAAAAAGAAAGGATTCCTGTGAGCATACAGCACACCCAGGTACTAACCACAGACATGTCAGTACCCTGAGAGGCAGACATTTAGAGAAGACAGAACCATACAGAAGGGGAGAGGTGCATAAGGGGAATCCCAATCCAAACGCACTGGATTGGAATCCATTTGATTCCAATCCCTGTAGGGCAGAGCAGAACTCTCCCAGGGGTTTCCAACGTTGCAGTCATCATGGGAGCGGAAGGCCTCATCTTTCTACCAGGGAGCAGCTGGTAAATTTGAACAGCTCACCTTTCAGTTGGCAGCCCAGCACTTAACCACTGTGCCATGACGGGTCTTTGTGCAATGTTGCTAGAACTTTAAAACAAAAGGGTCTCTATAAAGATGTTTCCACCGATTGTCAGTTTGTTGTACTGCGGTGGTTTGTGTGTATCTGTGATGAAGGCTATGTAACTGGCATTTCAAATACCAGCAGGGCCACCCAAAGGAAACAAGTTTTGGCAGGACTGCCAGACGGAGCACAGACTACAAAGAGGAATTGGCTGTCCACTTCCGGGACTTTGCTACCGAACACTCTATGAACAGCACTGAAAAATTGTCCATCACTGCGAAGCTCACGAGTAGAAGCAGAACACTGTCAGAGGTCGTGCCAGAAGGTGAGCCCCTCAGGGGCGAAGGCAGTCAAAAACCGTGAGTGAGAAAGAATTGCCTCCTCTGAGTAGATTGGACCATGGTGGCATGGGGGGAGCCTGGGAGAGGGAAGCCTTCATACCTTCATTTGCTAATGGGGCACCACTCAAAATGAGAAGAAACAGCTGCAAGTATCAATTAATAAATGGAATTTGGAATATATGAAGCATGAATCTACAAAAATTAGAAGTAAATAAAAGCAAAATGAAACATAAATATCAATATTCTCAGTATTTGTGAGCTCAAATGGCCTGGCATTGAACATTTTGAATCAGAAAACCATAAAGTTTACTATGTCAAGGCTGACACAATTAAAAGGAATGGTATTTCATTAATCATTCAAAAGAACATTGCAAGATTTATTTTGAAATATCATGCTGTCTGCAATAGGATGATTTCTATCCAAATACAAAGAAGAAATTGAAGAATTCTACCAACATATTTAGTATGAAATTGTTCTAACATACCATCAAGATGCATTGATTATTATTAAAAATTGGAATGCAAAAGTTGGAAACAAAAAGGAAAAAATAATAGTTAGAAAATACAGTCTTGGTGATAGAATTGAAATTGGACATTGCATGATAGAAGTTTGTAAGACCAATGATTTTATCACAACCACCTTTTTACAAAACAAAAGGTGAGTATATGCGTGGAATTCTCCAGATGCATTAGAGTAGAACCCCGGTACTCGAACGCATCAGTACTCAACATCATCAGATTTTGATGGGAAATGTTGAGAAAATTTTGCACCAGAACTCGAACAAAACATCGGAATTTAACCCAACACATGTGATTTTTGTAAACAAAAGCAGTTTGTGTTTTGGTCACACATCGTTGGATTTGTTAGGACGTGTTGCTTAAATCGTTTGAGGCTGTGTTCCAAGCATTTTGCTATAATTTTCTTAGTTTTTGTGTTTTTTTGGTACTGTTTTAGATAAAAAACATGGGTCCTAAGAAAGCGTTTTTATGAAAAGAATGATCGTGAACCGTGTTATCGATACTCTAGATGATAATTTAGTAAACCTTTTAAGAAAACAGTTGAGGAAACACCAATAACCGATCACATTAGACAGATTTTTTTTTTTTAGAGAAAGCCAGCCAACTCCTAGTGAAAAAAGGCAAAGAAGGGGAAAAACTCCTGAAAAGTAGCTACCAGTTGATTTTATGGGAGGGGATCCCCCTTCCAAACAATGACTCTCTCTCCATCCTTCCTCTCCACAGCCCCTTCTGCAGATCCAGATCCTCATCAATCTCAAGGTATGGGCCATAATGTAGTTGTTAAAAATAGATATTTTTAATGTTGAGTTTCTTATTTAAAATATATTATTTAGCTCTGAACTTATTTATTTTGAAATTTCTGTGTAGTGGTTGTCATAAAACGAGAAGGTTAGGGTAAAAAATTGGTGGACGAGAATGGATTAATCCATTTTCAGTTATTCTTATGGGAACAATTGATTCAGAACTCGCCTGCATCCCATATCAACGCTCCTTCTAGAACAGATTAGCGTGAGGTCCGGGGTTCTACTGTGTATGGAAATCAAATTGACTAACGCTGCGAGAAAAGATGACAGAGAAGCTCAGTATCAGCAGTAAGACGGGGCCAGGGACTCGAACCAACCGTCAATGGCCCATACAGAAGTTCAGGATAAAGCTGAAGAAATAAAGTTAAAACTAGTGCACAAGCACCGAAGTACAGCCTTGAGAACATCTCATCCGGATTTTGAGAACAAGGGAAAGAATGAACTGTGAATTTAAATTTAAGGACACAAACCAGCAGGGAACTGGGGAAACACTGTTACAGGGACTTCATTTCAAAAGGAGCAGAACTTTTCTCTATACCACAGAGGTATGGAAGGTGGTGTTTACATGCCTACGTGTAACAATCATGTCCACAGGAAAGCGGCCCTCTCACTCTGTGTACAATAACTCGCACTTGCATGTTGAATCTTATTTACCTAAAACCATGCAATTAGAAAGTGATACAGCCAGCATTCAAACTCACACCTGGCCCAGAGTATAGTGGTGCTAACTTCTCTCCGGCCCTCAAGTGGCTTGTGTTCACACTTACTACCCCAAAAGTTGGTGGTTCACGTCAATTCACTGGTAGAACAAAGAGAAGGCCTTGTGATCTAAAGATACAGCCGAGAAAACCCTATTCTCTACTACAGGGAGTCAGGGTGAGTCAGAATCTAGTATTTAGCGACAGTTTTGGTTTTGCTTTATATGCTAAGAATCATGGGTTTTATTTTCCCCTTCCATTTTATTTCTGGTTAAGACAAGTTTCCACATACCTATCTGTGAGCAATTCAGTCTCCTAATAGCGTATAGACTCGAGTATAAGCCGACCCAAATAGCAGCCGAGGCACCTAATTTTACCACAAATTTGCATAAAAATGTGCTAAAAAACTCGCCTTATACACGAGTATATACAGTCATATGAATGTAATATTTGACCCCGATCAGTCTCTTATGAGGTGGGTGAAAGCAGCAAGACAGCGGTGGGCACAAGCCTTCGAAGCCACAAAAGAGGCCACCATGCAGCAGAGCGGTGACTTCCTGAACAGGGGAGACAGGCCACCAGCACTGAGTCACCAGCGGCCCGAGTCTTACAGAATATGAATTGCACTTTCAGGCAGCTGACAGCACTGAAACAATGCTGGGTCTATAATTCTTAACCTACATTCGGAGTCGAGCAATTAACTGTAACTAAAATCACTACTTTCTGGCTAACGATTATGGATTTTTTTTCAGAACCCTGGTGGCTTGGTGGTTACAATGTGAGCTGCTAATTGCAAGGTTAGAGCTTTGAATCCAGCAGGCACTCCACAGGATAAAGATAGCGTTTTCTATTTCCCCAAAGATTTAGTCTCAGAAACCCACAGGGGCACTTCTAGTCTGTCCCTATAGAGTCACTATGAGTCAGAATCTACTCGATGACAGTGAGATTTTAGTTTTCCCTTCTGTTTAGTCCTAGTCTGATTCAAAACAAAACAAACCAATTCCTGTCCCACTGGATCTTGAGGGTTATAGAAACCATTCTGGGACTTCAGATACCTGATCACTTAGCAATGTATGAATATCGATGGGCTGACCCGGTGAGCGTCTGGAATTGAAAGATGGCATTTTAAAAAGACACCGGAAGAAGAGGTATTGGCACCTGGGCTAATCTTTCGGACTTCATACATTTATCTCATAGGAACAATTGTGAGGCTGGCACAGGACCAGGCTGTGCTGTGAGCTATTGTTCAGCGGGTCCCCGTGGGTTGGAGCAGACTCGAATGCACCCAACAACAACATATTTATGTCGTGAATTAGATCAGACACTGGAAATTTGTAGGTGGTAATAGCAGTGCTCGAGAGACTGTTCCCTTCAAATTGAGCGTGCATAGCAGGAGCCTCTTGCAATTGACTCCTATTCATAACAAACATACAACATAGAATAGAACTGCATAAGAACATAGCTTATGAATTATAATGGGTTAGTTGACAATGGGTTTTGGTTTGGTTTTGAATATTTATGGAAGCAGATGACCATGTCATTATCCCGAGGAGAAGCTAGTAGTTCAACACCGGAGAAAGATGAGGCGTTTTACTCCTGTGAGGGTTAGAGCCTCAGAAGCCCACAGTGGCAGCTCTACCCTGTTGTATAGGGTCACTCTGAGTTAGAACTGACTTGATGATACTGAACTTAGATTAAGAGTAAGTGTTCAGTAAACACATTGCTCTTTGTATTATATACCTGTTCTGTCACAATCCCACATACACTTCTGTACATGCCTGTGCACCAACATACCACAGACATACCAACAAAATTTGCAGTGACAGCATGTGATTTTCCCTGTCCTCAATCCCAGGTGTTGGATATTCTGTACTTCTACAAGCATAGATAATAGCTCACTTTACTGTACCTCCTCCTTTCTTGGTAGCCCAAAGAGAAAGTTAGCTCACATGGCTAGGTTGACCAGAGAATAAATTAAGAAGGACCAGTTTGGAAACACACTCTTTTATATATAGATTTGATTACAGTTTGGGAAGCCATGGCAGCCTGTTGTCAGGCATTTGGCTGCTAACCACAAGAAGAGCAACTCAAAGGCACCAGCCACTCCCAGGGAAAAACATGACTCTGTTTGCTCGCATAACAATTGAGCCTCAGAAACCATAGGGAGCAGTTAGGCACTGTCTTATAGGAGTCTTATGTGTTGGGATCAACTCAGGGGCAGTGCATTTGTTTATATGGTTTTATGGTAATGTTTGGTTTACATCCCCAAGACAATTTTAAACTCCAACCCTCAGTATCTGTAAAAGTGACTTTATTTTAAAACACTACTCTGAAGATGTAATTATTTAAGTTAGCATGAGGCTGTAATGGAATACTATTGGGTCTAATCAGACATGACTGTTAACCTTATGAAAAGGAGAGGCACAGAGACACAGACACACAGAGAGAATGCCATGTAAAGTGGGAGACAGAGACTGGTATGACATATCTGTAAGCCAAGCAATGCCAAGGACAGATGGCGACACTTGTGTAAGGTGTGAACAGATGATCCAATCAGAGCCTTAGCAGGAGCCAACCCTATTGATTGCCTAGGGTTTGGACTTCAGACTTCAAGACTCACAAAAGAATAAGTGTGTTGTTTGAAATCACCCGGTTTGTGGAAGTTTTTTAAATGAATTCTCTAGGGAACTGATGAAATGCTCAATACAACAAAAGAATAGATTAGCTTTACTGCCATTAGAGATAACAGAAGATGATCTAGAATATGACCCTCTGATCTCCTATTCTGGGTGCCCCATGGGTGCTAGTCATGATGCTATGATGATACAGAGAAGACCGTTCATGGGAAAATGTACTGTTATGGGGGCTACCAATGAGCACTCTATGGCTTGATAGCATAAAATTAAAAAAGCAATACTATTTCAGAGTATTACATCCTCTTATGGGTATGTTTTCTGGCTGAGCTACCCATTACCTGTGCCCTTAAGTAAGCTGCAGTCTTTGTCACTGTCTCATCTGTATATATAAAATAATAATAATAATAATAATAATAATAATGACACCTACCTCCAAGGGGCTTTTTGAGAAATAAATAGATTAACTTTAAAGTGTTTAGAATAGTGTACAGAAACCAGTAAGTATGCATGTATTTTCTGTTCCTAACATTAAATGCTGGTTGAGATTGTTAATTTTACTCTACTGTTTGTTATTTTCCTCTAAAGCAAAACATGTCAGTTTACCTGCTATAGAAAGAAATAAACATTTAAAAAAACGAGTAAAGACTTACCCGAGTAGGGCATCACATCTCTTAAGAACTAGAAATATGTAGTTCAGAGTGGTGGGTCTTACATTTGCACAGTAACATCTTTTTTAATTGACAGTCATTGAGTGCTGACATCGTTATCCTTTTGGGTCAAACGTGCCCCACATACAACTTTCCTTACAGGGTTGGCAAGCTTCCAAGCTTGAGGGAAGGAGATCTATAGGCCTTTCCTCCTGCAGTGACGCTGGTGGGTTTCACCTGCTGATCTATCAAGGAGCAGTCAAGTACTGAACCACTGTACCATCAGGGGTCCTGAGTAACTACCGCCAAACTTTATACTCACTGCCAAGGAATCAGTTCAATAATGACCCTATAGGGAAGGGCAGAACTGCCCCTGTGGGTTTCCATGACTGTAACTCCACGGGGGTAGAAAGCCTTATGTATCTCCCATGGAGCCAATGGTGGTTTTCAATTGCTGACCTTGCAGTTATCAGTCCAATATGAACTGAGTATGCCACCAAGCCTCCTAGTAAATCTACCAGGGCCTTCAACTTCAATTCTGGCAATGGTTCCAAATTTGCTCTTAATTTACTACTTATAAAATGGACATAATAGTAACTAAATTATCCATTATGAGAATGAAAAATGGTCATTTATCTGATCATGTATTCTATTTTTTTTAAACTGCAGGGCAGGGTGCCAATGCAGTCCCCCACTACCACAAATTATGCAATCGAGTTTCTCACTGTGGGGATATCACAGGCGTCAGCATATCCTGAGTGCAATATAGATAAGCCTCATGCTGAGAAAACCACCTCTGTGATCACGGTATTTCCCCTGCTAGGTAATTATGATCATGTATTCTTGTCTCACATACCAGACCAAGTCTTTTAGAACATGCATCATAGCACTTTATGTTCCATGGTTTACTAATAGGTAAGTCTGGTAGTTACATAATCTGTTGTAAATTTGAGACTTAAGAGTGAAGGGGTGGAATCTAGCTTGTCAATCAGGTCACAGCTTGATGGCCTCATTTGGAGGCACTAAGGAGATAAATAGCTCGCTAGAGGCGGGACACATGCTTCACTCCCTGGGAGACATGCTTATGGACAAGACACATGGAGCTACTCTCGTGGCCTGGAGCTGAAGGAACCACGTGGAGACCCCTGTCAGCGCTGAGATGCTTATACTGTCACTGGATCCATAAGACTTTTCAGCCCCTGTGCTCTGATCTTCCTGCTTTTGCCATCATTGCATGTGTTTCATGAGTCTGAAGAGGAATTTATAGATTGTTATCAAACATACGGGCTAATATCAGATTATGAACTTGATCTGGACTGGGCTGGGATGTTTCTCAATATTCAATTGCTCTTGTAGATAAAGCTCTTTCTTATACACATATGAATGTTTCTGGATATGTTTCTCTAGTCAACCCGGGCTAACACAGTAAGAATGCAATATAGACACTGTATAATACTGACAATAACTGCACTTCGACATAACTGCATGCATGATGCCCTTCACTAATTGATATCTGAAAGAGACTGTGTGATATTTCCTTGCTATCTGGGGTGACCAGAAGCAACGCTGGCTTACGGGCAACATATCTTCTACCCAACTGATGTATCAGGTAAATTCAAAGAATCTTTTGGATAAACTCAAGAGTGGTTGAAGTACTCATCTCTCAGCTGTTAGTGAAAACATAACTGTTGGCATCATGTTCACTGGTGATATAGAAGAGTCTCAAAGGCTAAAAGGGAAGGAGCTTACACGTGACAGCATCATGTGGAGCTTATATATACATATATATTTCCCAAGGAATTCCTTCTATAAGCTAATGAAGTTGTATTATTAGGATTCCTACTTTGCATCTAAGGAATTTGAAGGATCCTAATAGGAAAGTAGGGATTGAATTGTAATGTAAAAAATCCTGAGCTTAGAATCTGGGCTTCCAACTACTGTGTTGCATGTTCTTTCCTGTTGAATCATGAAGTCATCTTTGTTTATGATAAACATTTTAGACATGCTTTCCCTGTTTGAAAATTGCCTTCTGACGTTGTTTTAGGAATTTTGTAAAGAGACAATGTTCAATTCAATATGAGCCTGAAAAAAAAATTCCTATTACTGAAGGATCTTCTAAAGATACAGAAAAGAAAAAAAATTCACTCACAAAAAAATCAACAACCTTCTAGAAAAGCAGGAAAAGGATATACAGAGAAAAAGAAAAGGAAATGGAAACGGCCGATGAGGTCAGTGTCACTTCTAATAAGAGAAAGACAAATTAAGGAAGGGAAAATTAGAACATCCTTGAAAATAAGAACCACAGAGGTTTAAGACATTTCAGATGCATTTAAGTCTATGAATTAATAATTATTCTCATGGGGGAAAACCACAACAGAATGCCTTTCTGGTCACCAGTAGAAAATGGTAGAGAATCAACTCATTGTGAAAACCAACCAAGTGTATTGCCTTTCTACATGACCTGTAAACAAACACAGATTAAAGGAAAGTATCTCTTTGTAATAGATTTCCACCAAAAATGGAGGAAGAATTAGAAAACTTGAACAACAATATTTTATAAGCCTTAATAAAATAGTTATAATAGGCAACAATTATCAATGAGTGACAGAAATGATTAAGCACCCAACTGAGCATAAGATTCGTGGTTTGGATCCACCCAGAGGTGCCTTGGAAAACAGAACTGGTGGTCTGTTTAGGACAACACAGCACCAGGGACAAATGAATAGTCCCTGTCCATGAAGTGCGTTGGACAACCAGCCCTGGAAAGCTTACGGAGCTATTCTACTCTGCACAAATGAGGGCACCCTGAGTAGGAGGAGATGACCCACTAGTTAACTGACCACCACCACCACTAGGAAATCTGGATATAGACAAAGATTATGCAAACTGTTGCATTGAAAATGAAAGACAACAGAAGAGTACAGCTCTACCTATGTAATTGTCTAGCTAGAAACATTGAGCCTGAATCCAATCAAGCTGGTAGCTACAAATTCATGCTTACCAGAACTGCAGGGGACTGAGCAATCTGGTAAACATCACGTTACAGGATGCAATCCGCACCAGTTAGTCTGTGGGCCTGTCCATGTGGCAAATGAGCCCATTTTCTTTAGCAAATAAATTACAAGGAAAATCATAAAGAGTAACAGGAAATATCTGGATTGAAAGTCCATTTTAATGGCTGGAACTTTTTTGGATTTGAATTAATAAGAAAAAATTTAGAACCAATAATTAGTAAAGTGGGCATTTGATGATAGGAGGGGAGTTCAAAAAGTGTGGGGGAAATGCCATCATTTTTTCATTTCCTTTTCCATGAATTTTTCAAACCCCTCTTCATACAAAGAGTTAGTAACATCTTTGTAATAAAATGGCATTGGGATGTTTATAAAAGGGCATTGCCCTTTAGAGATGAATAGTGAAACACTTAAGTAAGACATTTTACTATGTGGGGACCTTTTCTCCCACAATCATTGGGAGGAGTACTAAACAAGCCGGAGGCAGGGACCAGCAACTCTTGAAGTTGGCTGATGTGCACGTAGGGCTTTACTATGCTGCTCTCACTGTCTTAACACGGAGCTTCGTGTTTTTCCAAGTAAATTTAGATTGAAAAGATCTCTTTTCCAGATTCAAATGCATAGATTAGCTATAAAACAAAGGAAATTTGGGAAAATGTTTAAAGCACCTCTGGGTGTTAGGATTATATGTATTTAACCTTTTTCACATACCAATGTTTTTCCTCAACGAGCATATATAACACATTTAAAAATAGAAAAGGGAGCGTTATTGCAAAAACACATTTTTCCCCACAGGAGGCTTCATATGTCAGCAATGTTTTATGGCTTAAGTAATTTGGAAACAGGTACTGTGAAGTGTTAGGATATGCTTATGCAGGGTAGTAGGCATACAGGTACTCATTATATAATTTCGCTTGATTTTAAAGTGTAGCAATGTATAACATAATACATAACATTTAGAAAAAATAGTTCCTAAGAAAACCCCCAAAAAGATGTCAAAGTACTTAAAAATTAGATTACCCATATTAAAAACAGTAAAAAAAATCATTCCAGCAACTGTTTCCAATGGGTTATATTAGAGCTACTACGAATCTTCCCTTTGGACAAAATCCAAAGGATAATTGCTGTTAGGCGTGCCACTAAGTTGGACCTCAACTCACACAAAATGGAACAAAACACTATCTGGTGCCGTATACTCACTATATTGAGATACAGATTAGGTAGTGCTGATTCAGGGTTGTCATTGCCTCATTTTTCTAAGTAGAGTTCATGTTTTCTAGCCCATCCAACTGACAACCCACATGACCAGTGACAAATGAGGAGAGTCTACCCATGCAGCGCTTCGGACAGGAAACAAACACAGACCTCCTGCACAGAGGCAGAGAATTCTACCACTGAACCACGAGGACCCCCAAAAGGATAGCAAGCGATTTATGTATCTTTAAGTGTTTTTATTTCCAATGAAATAAAGCATGTCTTATTCCACATGCTTTTGGAGGAATTTTATATAATATTGTTAAACAACTAGGAAATAATTCTTAATCATCCAAGTAAAAATATTGCAGAGAAATAGACAGAGCCATAGGGATCACACAGTTGAATGCCTTCCTGCTGCTGTTGTTATTGTTGTTGCTGCTGCTGTTTTTGTTTGTTTGTTTTTTAAACAAATGAGAGGACAGAATGGATGCTCAAGTCACAGAAGTAGTATGGGTCACATGTTGGCCAACACCTGGGTCTCTGATGCCCAAACCCCATATTTCAAAGCAATAAGACATATTACAAAATGCTTTTATAGTTCTGAAAAAAGACTATAAATCTGCATTTTCATATATTATCAGAAAAAATGAGTAAGTAAACATACCACATAGGGGTAATTGTTTCCCGTGGAAGAATCCTTGTGGTGAGGAGAAAGAGCTTAATTTTAAAAACCAGAACCCAAGTATCAAATACACCCAACTAATATTCACCTTGAATATTCCTGAGAAAGACCACTTTGTGTATCTCCTTAACTAAGCCAGACGCTCCGTAACGTAACAAGTGCTTCTAATAGTGCATTGTATTCCCGCAGTTATTCCCAGTGTCAAGATCCACACACATGCAGTCTCAACTCATTCTCACCAGGCCGATGCTGACATCAGTAAATAGGACATAGGACAGGGGCGAGCTGCTCCTTTGAGTTTCAGAGATGTAGGTGTTTAGCAGAGTAGACAGATTCTGCCAACCTTGCATATAGCACCCCAACCACTATGCCACCAATTTCTCATTAGATATTTCTTAAATAAATAGAAAAACCCCAATAAAACAAAACTTTCCTCACCACTTGTAGGAAATAATTCTTTGGTTGAACAATAAGTAAGTTGGAAACTCATCCTTAGGGGCCGTGTTGTGTAAATTCCATATTGCTAAGCATTGGGAGCTCACTTAGGTAGGTGGTCTTCACTCTGCGAGAGGTACACGAAAAGACCAGTTTCTTATGGAAGCAGAATTCACTCGTTTGTCTCATTCTGGGTCATGTGCTCATTGTGTGGAACAGGGACAGGATCCTCTGCACTGTTTAAAGGGTCCTGTCTTTATCTGCCATGCACATACAGCTGAATTTACATAAATGAAGTGCACAGAAGCTGAGACTGCACTATAATTGCATGGGAAATAAGCTTTCATTGAAATCACATTAGAAGCGAGAAAGATTAAATTAGATTTGGAAACATATTTAGCCCATCAAGAGGTAGATTACTGAAAGTTTATAAAACAACACGCTCATTATAGGCCGGCAACGCTTCTGGCGAGGGCACAGAAGAGTGTCCTCATCTCTTCTCGGAGGGAAAGCTGTCCTTTAACTTCAAAGCAAGTACTATGGATTCATTCAAACCACCGAGCCAAATGTCTGATGCTCAAACATTGAAGTCGCTATGCAATTCCCCTAACCAACCTGCCTGTTTCAGAAACTCTGAAATGGGCACAACAGGGTCTTCTCTATGTGGTTGCTAAAAGTCTTGGCTCTCAACTCATAAAACGAAGTGGCCCTAATAATAATTCTCTAACTCTAGGTATGAAGTATTGAGAAATTATTTTAGTCTTAATACCATCATACATTTGGTGAGTCTAAACCTTCCCTAAGCCTTATGCTTCCCATCCAAAGTGCAAGCGAATGTTCTATTTTTATTAAGAATCCACAGAACCTTCCAAAATACATAAAATATGTGCCTTTGATAGCTGGCTACTATTTGCCCGCACCCTTCTTACCAGGCAAATGTGAAGTTAAATTAGTCACTTATCATAAAGTTCTCACAGAACATTAAAGTCTAAAGAAATGCTTGATAATTGTTCTTAGCCATCTGGCACCAAGTGATGTTCATGAACTTACATGAACCATTTGGTAAAAATCCAAAAGTGTCTATCTTAATTTTACATCTCACTGAAAGTTCCAAGTTGAGAAATTTCTAAAAGAAGAAAATGGCTTATAAAAAAAAAGAAAACAAATGGGCAAATCCTCGAATGTATTTACTCAGGAAGGATTTTTCTAAAAATGGTACCTTTATCAACCAATATTAATCAATAAGCTCTATCTCTGTCATTCAAGCACATATACATGGAAACATGCCAGAGTGCTGTTCATAATAATAATCGATGAATGTGGAAGTCTTCTTCCATTGGAAGACACACGCGCATACAAACACAGATGTAATCAACATTGCAAAAGGTAGCATGTTGTTGCTCTCCCTCCTAGTGCTTTCGCATGCCATCTTTCTAAGCAGCAAGCAAAACTGTCCACCAGTAGCTTGTTTCCAAAGCCTCTCCTATAAAGTTCTGCATCTCCCATCGCTTCTCCTTTCCCCAAACTAAGCCACAGATTATTATGATTAAAACAGCACTCTGACTTGACTCTGTGTATATGCACGTTCTTACTTGTCTCTATGGACCCCTGGTGGTGCGGTGGTTAACTGCTCAGCTACTAATTGAAAGATTGGCAGTTCAAATCCACAAGCCTCTCCTTGGGACAGAGATGTGGATATTTGTTTTCCCAAAGATCACTATCTTGGAAACTCTATAGAACAATTTTACTCTGTCTGACACAATGATAGGATTGCTGAGTCAAAATCAGTCAACAGCCATGGAAACTATTCTCTTAGCAAATACATCATCTGCAGCTCATTACAATCCATGCTGTACTTTGAGCTGAGTAAGCCTCCACAACGAAGCCATTCCCAGCACTCAGTCTGAAAAACCGCAGAGGAATCTTAGTACTCAGGATAAAAGTATAACCTGAAAACATGACTTATGCAATTACCTGAGACCTGGCCTCCAACGACTTCATCTGCCTCAGGTTGTACCATGTCCATTTCGTCGCTCACTGTGTGGCTGCCATATTTGACACCTCTGTATGCCCATCACATGACACACTAACTCTGGTCTAAGGGTCTTGAGTGTGGTGGAAATATGTTCTCAAAAAAAGGTATAGAAATAGAAAATGCTTGCAATGATTTAGGAATAACTTGATCCCTTTTTCTTATTCAGAAAGAGGTTAGATCCATTGACTTAAAGATTGCCAAAACATATTTGGAGTATTTTTTCCCTTTTGCTATGACAGTATAAATTCTATTTGCTGGAAACACATTTCCAAAGGAATAATTTTCACTTAAATATTCTTATTTCTCTCCTCATCTCTTAGTTTACTTCACAAACCCCAAGATCTCAGACACATAATAGCACATTTACTTTCACAAAATATATACCCTGAAAATACAGATGGTAAACTCACTTCTCGAGTAGCAATTGGGCTCCTCTCCTGCAGTAGCTGGAAGAACATTACTTATCTTTCAATGATTTTATGACAAGCTCCAGCTTCTGAAAATTACTAGATATTAATCTGAAACTACAACATTACAGATAATTACCCCTTTAGAATGGAACCAATTAATGTGAAATGTTATTTTAAATATGAGGGAAAGAGTACATTTCTGAAAATATACTCCTTTTGTAAAGTTTTTTGAAAAAAATTACCAGTGTACATGATAAATCTCATTGCTAGAGGAAATAAAAAAATAAAAAATGTTTCATGCATTCTGAAAATCTTTATCCTGATGCTAATACCCAATCCAGCACTGCAGTGTCTCACAGAAACCTCGAAGAAATGATCGGAAAGATATATAGACAGAAGTCAGAAGGAACAGTTTAGGTGACTGCAAACTCACTGCTGTTGAGTTGATGGTGATGTCCCTGTGAGTTTCAGAGGCTCTACAGAAGTAGAAAGCTCTGTCTTTCTCACGAGAAACGGCTGGTGGATTTAAACCTCCGATCTTGTGGGTTGCAGCCCAACTGGAAACTACTCTATCACCAGGGCTGTCAGTATTCCTTGGGATAAGGACTCAGGATAAAAACTAAAATTAGAAAATATCCATTTTTAATTTCAAAGAGGAACTACAAAGCTTTGTAGATGTCAGTGAAACAGAAGAAAATAAAGTATTAGTTAAAGTAATCATGACATTTTGAATCTTATTCATATAGGTTGATTGATTTCTTCCCCCTTAAAACTCTGTAAGAAGTGTTCCTTTATGATCCCACTTCATCTATGGCAAAAACAAGCCACTTTCCCCAAACAGCAATTCTAAGACTGTGTCCCCAGAGTACACATTCATAAACCTGGTCTGATCCTGTTTCCCATGTCTAAAGAAAAAAGAGATGCACAGAAAAATTTTCTATGTGGCTACTACTTCTCAAAGCACACATGAATTAGTAGCTCCTAGCAGTTCAGTTATAGACTCACAAAATATTATATAAATGAGTTCAATTAAATTCTAAAGATCTTCAAACTTGCCTCAGTGATACAAGATCTCCTAACTCTTAGACCATGGTTGTCTTAGTAAGAAATGGTACCTAACTGGACAAATGCACATAAAGCACCTTTGAAAGACATGTCACATTCTTGACAAATAAATAAGATAAGGGGTGGTTACTGGTGTCACACAAAGGATACCAGAACTTGTGAGGTCAAAAATGAAGAAGCAGCCCACCTTGGGGCAACAAAGAGGTGGTTATCGTAAGATACCAGAGTAAAGAGTGGCAAGCTTTAGGAAAGCTTTTATAAAAGGTACAGTGGTGTTAAAGAGCTTTCTGGTAGAACAACCTTCATTAAAAAAAGATTAAGTCCTTTGACTCTATAAAAGGGCATTTATAGAGGTCTAAATAAAGGCATGTGCACATGCATATATTTATATATGAGGATGGGGAAATAGATCTATGTGCATTTATTTATAGGTTTAGTATTAAGGTAGCAGATGGATTCAAGTACTCCCTCAATGCAAGAATACTTTATTCTATTAAACTGGCATTCCATGATGCTCACCTTCTCGACATAATCGCTGAAGACAAAACAGGTACATAAGCAAATGTGCTGAAGAAAGCTGATAAAGCCCGGCTATCAAAAGATATAGCGTCTGGGGTCTTAAAGACTTGAAGATAAACAAGCGGCCATGTAGCTCAGAAGCAACAAAGCCCACATGGAAGAAACACACCAGCCTGCGTGATCACGAGGTGCAGAAGGGATCAGTTATCAGGCATCAAAGAACAAAAACTATATCATTGTGAATGAGGGCGAGTGCGGAGTGGGGACTCAAAGCCCATCTGTAGACAACTGGACATCCCCTTCTGGAAGGGTTGAGGGGAGGAGACGAACCAGTCAGGGTGCAGTGTAACAATGATGAAACATAAAACTTTCCTCTAGTTCCTAAATGCTTCCTCCCCTTTCCCCCATGCCCCCCATTATAATGACCACAGTTCTACCTTACAAATTTGGCTAGACCAGAGGATGTACACTGGTACAGAAAGGAACTGAAAACACAGGGAATTCAGGATGGATGATCCCTTCAGCACCAGTGGCGAGAGTGGCAATACCAGGAGGGTGGAGGGAGGGTGGGCTGGAAAGGGGAACTGATTACAGGGATCTACATACATATAACCTCCTCCCTAGGGGACGGACAACAAAAAAGTAGGTGAAGGGAGATGTCGGACAGTGTAAGATATGACAACATAATAATTTATAAATTATCAAGGGTTAATGAGGGAGAGAGGAGCAGGCAGGGAGTGGGGGAAATGAGGAGCTGATGCCACATGCTTAATTGGCGAGCAAATGTTTTGGGAATGAAGAGGGTAACCAATGTACAAGCGTGCTTTATACAATTGATGTATGTATGGATTGTGATAAGAGTCGTATGAGCCCCCAATAAAAAGATTTAAAAAAAAAGATAAGTCCTTTCAAGCCACCACTTGTCTGTCAATTTGCCCTACTGTGAGGGCTGTGTTGATTTGATGCTGGAAACTCTGTCACTTTCCAATACCAGCAGGGTCTCCCAACGTGAACAGAATTTCCAGTCTATGAAGAAGGAATCGTCCATTCACCTCAGAGGAATTAGCCATTGAGAAGCTTGTGGACAGTAGGAAAATGTTGTTAGATATTTAACAGCACCAGAATATTGTCAAGAAATAGTGGCAGAAGCTAAGCACTGGGGATTAGAAGGCATTCAAAATAGGACTGAGGAAGAGCCCTGTGTTCCACAGTAGAGTGAACCATGGTGAGCCGAATACAGGAAATTCTTCAGGAGCTAATCTTTTAGGACCTTCATTTGCTGGTGGGGTGTGACTCAGAATTAGCTCATTATTAGCTACAGAAATCTAATAATTGGATATTGGAATGTATGAAATAGAAATCTAGGACAATAGAAGTCTTATAAAATTAAATAGAACTATAATTATTAGTAAAATTTATGAACCAACCATTAAACTAGTAATGCCAAAACTGAAGAAGTTTACTCAGGTCTTCAGTCTGAAATTGATTAAACATGCAACCAAGCTACATTAGTAAATATTGGCAATTGGAATAAAAAGAAGTTGGAAACCAAGAGGAGGGAAAATAGTTGTGACAATATAGCCTTAGTGATAGAAAAGAAGCCAGAGACTACATGATACAGTTTTACGTGACTTCTTCATCACAAATATTCTTTTTTCAATAACACAAAAAGTTGATTATATACATAGACGTCTCTGGATGCAACACAAAGACATCAAATGTACTACATTGGTGGGAAGAGACGGTGGTAAAGCACAACATCATTAACTAAAGCTAGGCCAGTGGCTGACTGTGGAACATCCATCAAATGCTCATCTGAGGGTTGAGATTGAGGTTGAAGAAAATTTAAACAAATCCACAAGAGTTAAAATACGACCTTCAGGATATCCCACCTTAATTTTGGAACATTTCGGGAATTAGAAGCATTGAGGACAGCATGGATGTCAAACAAGACTCTGAAACTTGCTCTTGGTTGTAAAGTAGTTAAGGCAAATGGAACAAATTATTAAGTCAAAGAGTTGAACAGCGAACGTAAAAGGGTAGTTCGAGAAGACAAAGTAAGATATTATAATGAAATGTGCAAGAACCTAGAGTTAGAAAATCGAAAGGGAAGAACACGCTCAGCATATCTTAAACTGAGAGAACTAAGGGAAAATTTCAGCCTTGAGCTGCAATATTGAAATATTTTATTCACAGAATATCGAGTAACTCAAGAAGCATCAAAAAAGATGGAAGTGATACACATAAGTGTACAAAAAGAACTAGTTGACATTTAGCCATTTCAAGAGAGAGCATGTGATCAATAATAAATGGTATGGAAGGAAGATGTGTAAGGTGAACTGAAAGCATTAGCCAAAAACTAGGCTCTAGGAATTGACAGAATAACAATCAAAATGTTTCAACGTGATGCTAATGCATTGGAAACACTCAA
>NW_022111372.1:75777964-75783233 GCF_000313985.2 Echinops telfairi
GACCCGCCAAAAGAACTGAAAAATCTGTCTTAGAAAAAGTACAATTAAAATGCTCGTGGAGCCAAGGATAAGAACATCTGACCCCTCATCCTTCGGACATGTTGTCAGGAGAGACTAGTCCCTGGAAAAGGACACCGGGCTTGGTAAAGTAGTGGGGTACTGAAACAGGAAGGGGCTGGACAGGATGGATGAACACTGTGGCTGCAACCAGGGGCTCAAGGGTAAGAACAACTTTGAAGACAGTGACACCAACAGTTAATAATGTCAATTAACATGCACGCACCCTGGCTGCATTCTGTTTTCATAGGGTTTCTATGAGCAGGGACAGGCTCAAAGGTATCTAATAACAATATGCTCTCAAGAAACTTAAAGATGTCTTATGTGGGAGGAAGATAGAAAATGTCGAGGATACAGCATTTTAAAGGGTCAACATGAAAATATAAATGGGGTGCAATGCCACAGGTACCTGCAGACTACTTTAAGAACTCAAAAGGACTAAATCACTTGAGAGTTGAGGATGAACAAGAAATTCTTGATAGAATAGTTTCCTCCTGAATCCCCATTGCACATCCTACTACACTACTCCTACCGTACGAGAATCAGAAAGCAGTGAATGACTAAACTGTGCCTAAGAGCTGAGACGAGGAATCCAATAGCAGGAAAAAGGCTATATCCCAAAATGGAATTTACTGAACAAACAGCAGGCAAAAAGGTAGGTAATGCTGAAGATCAAGGGACTTATCAGGGTGTGGCACACAAGCCAGCTAGTTGAGAGTTTCTTTGTAAGTTTTCAAGAATTTCAGGAATTGGGATTTAAGTCATAGGAAATGTTTTAGGTTGTTTTTTGGTAATGTGAAATAAGCCATGCTAGTGGTATTAATCCACTGCCAATGAGTTTATTTTATGTAATAACATCTCTGTACAGAGTTTCTGAGACTATAAAGTTATACTAGAGCACATATCCTCATCTTTTTCCTGTGGAGTAGCTGGTGGCTTTGAACTTCTAATATTAAATTTAGCAGAGTTCATTGCTTACCCTATAGTACCACCAATACAACATGGAAATTGACAAACACTATAAGGCAGATGCTTTTTAGAAAGCTGAAAGCTAGCTTATAGTGCACTGCTGCCTAAACTCACAGTGGATTTGGTGTTGGAAGGAGATACGTGAAATAACACAAAGGGATTATTTCTGAAATGTTGTATTAGTCTTTAAATATATAAGAAAAACTTGAATTAATGCATCACTGCTAAGTAATTTATTTCCCCTCCTTCCTTGCATTGGCTTGGTCAATTTATATCAAAGCTAAACTGGACTTTATCACATCTCTTTATCATACTTCATGAACTCCAGTGGCACTGTCAGGTAAGTGCTTAATTGCTAACTTCAAGGTTAACTGTTCAAATCCACTGTGGAAGAGAAGTGAAGATCTGTTCCTGTAAAGATTTGAGCCCTGAAAATCCTACATAGAGTTGCTATAGGTCGGAATTCACATGATGGCAGTGGATTTTTTTTGTCTTTGCTTTTTAGCTAATCATACCTCTTATCCACTCATTTCTCTACTTAGGTATATAGTTCTAAAAAAAGCAGTAAGGGGAAAAAGCAGCAGATTTGCTCAGGAAAGGCAATCAGACTTGGTAGAAGTTTTATTTATGACTTAACATTTCCTTAATGAGATGAGTATCTTAACATCAACATTTAAAAAATAAATAGAATTAAAACTCATATTTTTATGAGTAAAATAAAAAGTAAATAAAATAAAAATTGAGAGCATGTTATAAAGAAATGAATAGTCAATGTAACATTTAAAAAGGTATACCCACCATATTTAATTATTAATATTTATAGCATTATACAGTGAACCCTCGCCACTTCGCGCTTCGACTTCCGCGGCTTCACTCTATCGCGGTTTTTGCGTAACAGCGCATGCTCTGTCATTACTGCCACTGATTGGCTCTTGATGCCATAAATAATATAATAAATAATAAATGATCATTGTAACGTCCAAAATGTTTTACTGTATTTTCCCTATTTCATTTAATAAATTGGGTAATACGATTGTAATGGTGACTAAAGGGTGTTTTTTCATGTCCTCTATGCTCTAACTACGAAAATATTTGATTTACAAATAAGGAATCCTACTTCGCGGAATTTCATTTATCACGGTAGGGTCTAGAACCGATTAACCGCGATAAACGAGGGTTCACTGTATTCATTTAATGATTGCTATGTGTACCAGAGACTTTTATTTGACACACATGGTTCACTATGAGTCAGCCTGATTTGCCAGCAAATGGGAAGAGTGCTTGGGTGGTGTAAACAGTTACTAACTGAGAGACGAGATGACTGAGTCTACAGACAGACCTTGAAAGACAGACCTACAGATCCACTTCTGAAACATCAGCCATGGCAACGCCAGGAGAGACGAGCTCCTCAGACACGGGGTTCCTCTGAGTCAGAATCAACTTGATGACCGGTTGGCTTGTGTGTCTCGGTGTCTAGTGTGATAAATTATATTAGGCATCAACTATCACCTTCCATTTACAGTTGAGAATATCCAGGGCTTCAGGATAAATTTCTGGCCCAAAGTTATATGATCATTAAGAGGAGAGAGTTCCCAGTCACTGACTCTATAGCAAAATCAATTAAATCCTAAACCTAACAATATTGCAAATATAATACCTGATTCAATAGAACATATACTAGTAAAATAATTTAATTTAAAAAATTGGAAATTAGTTTTCCTAAAATTAAACATTAATAATATCAACTAAATGCATGCACCCTGGTTTATTAATTTTCTTTTTTGCATAATTATTGGAAATCCTTTTCAGTGCCCAAATTCTCCTGTTTGGATGATCAATTACATGGTCCCTATACTGATGCTAAGAAATTTGGAAGACTGAAAGTTATCCATACATGTGCTGTGTTAGTTTAGATAGACAAGAGAAACAAATTCATAGACATTCATGTGTGTATAAGAAAGAGCTTTACACCAAAGAGTAATTGTATATTAAGAAAATATCCCATCCCAGTCCAGATCAAGTCCATAAGTCCAATATTAGCTCATATATCCAATGCTAGTCCATAAATTCCTCTTTAGACTCACACAGCCATCCAATAATGCCGAATGCAGGAAGATCAGAGGCCAGTGGGTGGAAAGTCTTATAGATTCAGTGGCAGTAGAAGCATCTCAGTGCTGTTGTGGCTCTCAATGTGGTTCCTCCAACTCCAGGGCTCAGGGTCCATCAGTGTCCCTCCATGTAACTTATCAACAGGAATGTCTCACAGGGAGATGAAGCAGAGAGTCTGTCCTCCACTGAGCTATTTATCTCTTTTGCGCCTCCAAATGAGGTCATCAAACTGCAACCTGCTTGACAGGCTAGACTCCACCCCTCTGTGGGTTGACACCAGATTATGTAATTACCACATGTGTCAATTCCAAAGAGAGGTGATTCAATGAAAGGCAAAATATAAGATCAAATAATATCTTTAATATCACACACAACTGCAATTTTTCTGGAGATAATTTAAAAACATCTGCAGCCTTACATCAACAAAGAACTTCAGAAGTTAAAATTCTAATGAGGAAATGCAATGAAGAATATAATTGCTTATGTCATATGGATCTTGGGAGAAAGCAGAGAATATCAGAAAATTATTTATTAGGAGTCCTGGTGGTGTGTGTAGTGGTCACTGATTGGGTACCGATCCACAAGGTCCTCAGTTCAAAGCTACTAACGAGTCTGCAGGACAAAGAAAGGGTTTCCTACTCCTGTAAATAGTTACAGTCTCAGAAACTCAAAGGAGAAGTTCTTCCCTGGCCTATAAGGATGCAAAAAGTCACCATTGATTTGATGGTAGTGAGGGAGTGAGCGATTGGATGTGTTTTATTGACCGTGCAAAGACAATCAACCATATTGATAATATATTATAGACAATGTTGCAAAAATTTCAAAACAATCATGTTCGTGAGAAATCTATATATAGATTAAGTCCTTCTAACAGAAAAAGGGGATACTAAATGTTGTAAAATCAGGAAAGGTATGTGCCAAGGATTGTATCTTATCATCATACTTACTAAATCTGTACACTGAATAGATAATCCAAGATTATATGAAGAAGAATGCAGCATCAAAATTAAAGAAAACTCATTAACAATCTGCAATGTTGTTTTATTTCATTTGGGTCCACACTCAATGTTCATGGAAGTAGCAATCAAATTAAAGACATGTTAGATAAACAGAATGAAAAGGCATCTTTAAAGAACAAACATGTTACTTTGAAGATTAAGATATTTCTGACCCATGCCAGGGTATTTAAAATCACCTCATGTGCATATGAAAATTGGACAATGAATAAGGAAGAGTGACAAAGAATTGATTTATTTGAATGTCATGTTAGCAAGTGAGATTAAATTATCACAAACTACCAAAAGACTAAACAAATATATCTTGGAAGAATTTCAGTCAGAATATTCTTTTTTTTGGGGGGGCGGGGAGGGACCCTGTACAGGCAGAAGTCCATGAATAGCTTTTATTTATTTATTTATTTTAAAGAGATGCAACACGATCTCACCAGGGACTCATTTCATTCATACATATATTGACAAATTTTTTTTTTCTGATAGCAAGATTGTAAAACATGGGGAAATGGTAAAGATGTGATCATTTTAATAGGAGTTATTTTTTTATTAAATACTTTTATTGGGGGCTCTTACATCTCTTAGGACAATCCATACATTCATCCATTGTATCAAGCACATTTGCACATATGCCACCATCATCATTTTCAAAGCATTCTCTCCCCACTTGAGTCTCAGATATCAGTTCCTTATTTCTTCTCCTTGTCTCCCCCGCCTGCCCTCCCTCAAGAACCCTATAAGTTATAGATTATTATTTTCATATCTTACATTGTGCTCCGTTGCCCCTCACTAACTTTTCTGTTGTTTGTTCCCCTGGAAAAGGGTTATAGGTTGATCCTTGTGATAGATTCCTCCTGGTATCTCTATTCTCATTGTTGGCCCTGACCAACCCAGAGACAAGGGAACAACAAGTGAACTAAAATCAATGGAGAGAAGTGTGTACGATGCCTAGAGGGGCTTAAACAAGGGCAATGTAGCAACGAGGAATTACTAAACTTGAATGAAGGCCGAATATGATGGTGGGACAAGAGGAAAGTAAAAGGAAATAGAGGAAAGAACCTAAAGGCAGAGGACATTTATAAAGGTCTATATACATGCATGTACATATGTAAATATTTATATAT
>NW_022111372.1:75783857-75791968 GCF_000313985.2 Echinops telfairi
TCAATTCTACCTTACAAATCAGTTTAGACCAGAACATGCACACTGCTACAGATAAGAGCCCACAACACAGGGAATCCAGGACAGAATATTCTTTTGAAGGGAGGATGGTAAGACATGGTAAAAAGGATGATTGCATGAGGGCATTTCAAGTCCATGGAGAAATGTAATTAAAAGATATAAACTTTATTTTGCAGGCTAAACTCCTTTAGCGAGGCCCTGATGGCACATCAGGTAAAACATTGGACTACTAACACAAGACAAGCAGCTCTAACTCCCCAGCTACCACAAGGGAGAGACTTTCTCCTATTGTAGCCTTTACAGCCTCAGAAACACAAAGGGACACTTCTACTCTGTTCTATGGGATTACTATGAGTCAAAATCCACTAGATCACAGTGAATTTGAAGATCCATCAATTTCATGGTATTTTAGTCAGCAATGATACCAGCCATTTAGTCCATTTCTAAAGACCCGAGAGTAATGCAAATTTAACCGTCAACTCAGTCGTTATGTTTTAACAGTATTAACTAAAAAAATGTGCCCTTTAATAAAATATTAAAAGACACAAAAAAATCAGAAGCAGACAGATCAGAACTGTGAGGTGGATGTCTAATGATTTCCCATAGAAATTCCCCCAGAATTGTCCTTGTTTGATGAGAGAAATGGGGGGAACAGTGTCCTGGTGGAGAACTCTCTGGTGAAGTCCTGTCCTGGGCATTTTTTCTGCTACAGTCTTGATCTACTCAATACACGTTGCTAATAAGCAGATGTTACTGCCCTTTGTTTTCCAGAAACTTAACAAGAAAAATGCCTGAGCATCCAAAAATCAAATAACAACAAACATCTTTTATGACCTTAACAGAATCAAAAAGTTTAACTTTTTCTTGTGGTAAGAGAAACTGTAAATAACCCACAATGCAGCAACTCACTGAATTAAGTAATGTTCTTCATCATTTTTTTCAGGTATGCTACTATTGCCCATAGAGTGTTGAAACACTTGAAACACTCTCCTAAATCGCACACAGTTACAGCGTGATCAGCTGAACAGCATACAACCCAAGAAGCAACTGTATTTGTTCCCAAACCTATTTATGTGTCTCTTGTTTGTCATTATGTAAAAGTACATGTTTCTGAAATATTTATATTAAACATTATGCAAATCAATAAAATGTGTGGATAAAAAGAAAACAGACAGAATTTCTATCCATGGAAAATATGCAGAATAAGAGTGGTAGAATATAAAATGCAGAAAATGCCAGAAAAGATTACCTTCTGAGAAAGATACATCTATAATGCAGAATAGTAATTGAGAGCAGGATGCCTGAGAGACAGAGAAACATTGCTCTCAGTTGATTTATGGGCTGCTGGCAAAGACAGAGAGGTAGGACTTGATTCAATATTGGGACATGGGTAGTATTTGGAAAGAAGAATACACATTTAAGTTAGTGTCACTGAATATAGACCATTGGTTGAAGTTAACCGAGAAAAGAACAAAAAGAGTATTTTTTAGAAGAGGCTATTGAATGGCAACAGAATAAAGGGGTACCACTAAATCCAAGTGACTTTATAACAAGGTTTGAGTCCGAGGCCATAAATAGATGGTAAAGGGTTCTATGAATTCTCTGTAATTTATGCAAGATGTGTCACTTGGAATTTTCTAGACACACGGATGATAGCTTCTAATCCAAAATACTTTAAAACCATTGACTGAGAGACTCATTCCATGGTACATTAATACGTTAATGGTATTGCTACTGCCTCTTCTCCACAATTAGAAATGTGACAAGTTAGTCTTGATTCCTAGCTTGCTTTTAACTATTCGTAACCACTATTAAACATCGCTGATAGCAGTCCTCCAGGCCAGAGTAGAACTGGCTCATGGGCGTCTGAGGCTGTGAATCTTGTCAAGAGTGAAATGCCTCATCAGTTTGACAGTGTCTTTATGAATCAGAATCTATCAGAATGTAGTATGTCTGCTTCTGAGTGTTTTAGTATTAAACATAATTGGCAGCACCTCTGGAAGGAAGAAAAACAATCCTAAAAAAAGTAAAGAGGGTGACCATATATAATGTTTAGAAAACCTCTTAATTGGAACCAATCCAACAATCAGACCCATTGAACCTGGAGCTCAAAGTCTGGGTGAAAAGACGACCTCCGTAACCTGAGAGAAAGTGAGCCTTATCATACACTGTCTTAAAACGAGCCTCTCTTGTGTAAAAAAAACACTTGTCTTTCACACTTATGATCCTGGAGATGTCAAAAGAATGCATCACTCCGGAAAAGTACATGTCTAAGTATTGTTACTCCATTTCATCAACACACCACTGCAGGAGGGGAATGATTGTATGGACATTGCACCGGACAAGAGAGAGAAGCATTTTTATCTTTCTTTTTCTCAATGACATTGGTATGAAACATGTGCACATCCTAGTGCCCTCTGAAATTCTACTTATATTAGTGTGCTTCAAAGTGGGGAGCAGTTAAATATAGAGCATCAGTGCATGTTTAATTACATACCATCATTTCTTGAAGATAAAACAAAATCTTCAGTCAATTATTCACACGTAGCGGAGCTCATTTTCTACCCATTCAACTTGCAACAAAATATATATTATTTTAGATTAAATTTTATTTGAAAGTATTCCATGATGGTAATTTCAATGGGAAAAAAAACAAACAAAAACACTGCTATACAGCTCTGGGAGACTACAAACTACTGCTTTATACCTTTGTATATTCATGGGAATCCAAGTAAATCAGACCACAACTACCTCCACTCCCCCCCGCCCCCGACATATATACATTGCCTTCTGTGCATTACTACCTTCACAATGTCATTTTTTACCCAGCTCACCTTCAGATTGAAACCAGGCAAAATTGCTAAACTTTCTGTTAAAAGGACCTTCTCTCTGACTTAGAGGTCCAGGTACCAGGAATTATGCAGATCATCTGGAGAGATGTGGCTTGTCTCCCACCCTTCCCAGCATCATCTCTGCCTAATGAGACCCAAGTGCTCCTCAGCAAGGGGAGCTCACCCTTCAGGAAGGAGGAAAATGTGACAGTGTGTAAGTTCTGAATTTCAGAGGGGACCAACAAAGTATCTCTAAAAATGTAAGTGGCGCTTGGGATAATTCACTTGATTACACGTACTGCAAGTGTTTTCCTTCGTATTTTTGTAATGAACCTGACCATGAAAATACAAATTATGTCTGTCGTCTGTGTCAATACGAGCTGAGCTCATTTGGTGTGGAAAATCTACAGTTTAATTGCTTGACTTAAATTTGGCTAGTAGAATGCATACTGAAACATTACTCTTTTAATGATGTTAATTTAGAAGCAAAAAGCTAAATTTACAAAGGCAATAACATTAATTATTTACTTGCCCATAAAGTTGAATATATATTAACAAGATAATTGGCATCATGAGTCTGCCTAAAAAATGAAAAACAAGTTTGTACACAGATTCGTATGGGGAGGGTATACATTTTCTCAGCAGGTTACTTGTTTCTTACTGGATTAGACAGCAATATGTGTAAAATACTTTCTTCATCTATTTGATTCTCCACCTTTCTTCTTGCTAGGTTAAAACGTTTTTTAAAAGAAAAAAAAAACCCGAGTGGCTAACATTTATTGATTGCACAGTCTCATTTTTTTGCAAGGATTATGCCATTTAATCGCACAACACCTTACTAAAATAACCAGCATTATATACATTTTACAGATGAGAAAAAAAGGCTTAGAAATATTAAATCATTTGCCAAGGCAAGAAGCTGACCCATCCATCAGATCCAGTCTTCCCTTGTTGGATACTGGTTTGACTGCCTGCAATTCACAGCACCTTTGACACTGACTGGCGCATTGGGATTTCCTAAGCAGAAGATTTGCTTTAATGTCTAACTCAAATTCTATAACACATGTCATTAAGAACCCTATATACATCCTTCACTTGGCATTAAAAAAGGGCAGAGGGGGCAAAAACTTAAGAATACACTTAAAAGTAAGGATTTCAGAGACGACACAGCATCCTAGGTAAATCCGTGGGTTTGGCATTGGGCTGCTAACCAGCCCCTTCAAGGGAGAAGGAGGAGGTCATCGCCTCCTGGGAAGATCAATCTAGGAAACCCTGTGTAGGGTTGCTCTGAGTCTTGATCCCCTTGATGGCAGGGGTTGGGTTGGGGTCGGTTTTAAATATCACAATAAAGCATAATAAAAGGAAAAATTTCGACTAATATACTTAAGCCTTATCTTTAAAGGGGTATCCAATTTTAAGCAATTTCTTCTTAATGTCAATGCTGGGAATAGAGAGGTTTAGAAAATTGAGATGTAAATGTCTGTATTACTACTCATGAGCATAATAGGTTGGTCAAGGTGAAATGGGCTTAAAAAGAGGGCTAGAAAATGATTCCACTTTATGCAAACGGAGTTAGTAGCATAAGTAGTATAAGATTGATTTGCACCTAAAGAATCCCCCTGGAAATCACCCTCAGTTTATGTAAGACTACAGATTAGCTAAATCTCATGTAATTTAAACTGTTTATAATGCTTCTCTAATGTATGATAAATGTAGCCAGTATCTGATGCAAAGAAAATATTCATGAATCTGTGTTCTTAACAAGAATTCTTTAATTAACTCTCAATAAAGTATTCAGAAATAAGAATGGCTTCAAAAGGTCTTGGGTCACTCTACTCAGTAATATTTAAGCAAGCTTTCTATACACAGGGAAAACCAAAATCTTAAGCATGTATTTATGCATGCACACTTTAAATAATACAACTATATTGCTAATGGTTATAGAGCAATTAGGGTCGCAATAATATGTAATGAAAGCAAGTTTCTGCATTTTCTAAGAGAGATTTAAATTACAATTCATATGCCTGTAAATCTACTGGGAAGTAAAGCAATAATCCACCTTAGATGAACTCCCAGAAACATTTCCAAATGTGCCATGACAATTTTAGAGTTTGCTCTGATAGTAGTTCTAACTCCAATCTAGCATAACTAATTATATTCTTTGATTACTATGGAAAACTTCATAAAACATTCATTATTGATTATGGTGGGGGTTTTCTGTGTGTTGGGAGGGGAGCTGACACAAACTGATTAATTCTGAATTACAGTTGATTTATGACATGTTTAAGTTAAACAATGTGATATTATATGTGATAAGAAAGGGCCCTTCCAAATACAGAAAAGGATAATATATATTTTTATGTCCCTTCTATCATCAACATTTATACATTTTTTAAGTATGTTAAACTGAAAGAAAATAAAAGCACAAGTCAATCCATACAGCGTTTAATCCGGGACGACTACCTACTACACAAACCAAACCCATTGACTCTGAGTTAAATCAGACTCACATCAACCTTGAAAGGTAGAGTAGAGCTGGCCCACAGGGCTGGGAAGGCTGGAATCTGTAAGCGAGCAAATGGCCATGCCTTTCTCCAGTAGAACAGCTGCTGGGTTCAAAAGCAAGAGCTTTCTGTTAGCTGCTAAGTACTAGGTCACTGCATTACCGGCGCTGTACTAAGTATTAACAATGTTTTCATATCCTGAGATTGCATATGAAAAGTTCTTTGTCATTTAACAATAATTCATTCCTATCTCACAGGGCAGAAGAACATCTTTCCACATCAGAACTGGGCATGACATCCTATGGGCTAATCTTTCATTTTCATTTATGACCTTTGGAATGAAAGTGGGAGCGTAGACATTAGCTCTTATTGAATTCTCTTAACTCGTCTAATGTCATGATAGCCTGAATTTGAAATAGCATTATACACACTGACCTTCAACTAGAAGTAGTTAAAACTTGGCAAATCTTGAAAATCTGATCTAATTAATAAATTGTATATACTTATTATCATTAATAATTGCACAAAATCCTAGTAATCAATTATAGCTTAGATAACAGATATAACCTTTGGATGAACTACTTAATCATATTTTGATCCTCAAAAGATGTTGATTGAACATTGGTAGAAAAATTGCACTTCATCTAATATGGTTTTGCTTCTTTTGAACTGTAACCATGGGTAAGAGGGGATTTGTTTTTGTTTTGTTTTTTGAAGAGGAAGAGGAAGTATAAAAGAGGAAGAAAATTAAACATACTCAAAGGTGGGCTCTCGTGTTCCCAAGGAAATGTTCCAAAGGTTTTGTATGACTCTGTACCAATTAAAAATTATTTCTCAGCAAGAAATAGAATACATGCATGACTTTAGCCAACAAAGCACCAGCACTGTGTAGGAGCCAGCATCAGATGCAAGCAATGCGAAGCAAATAAACATCAATATTGCTCGACATGGGTGACTTCTGAAAAATTTCTCAGAAACTGTTAGAATCTGAAAGAATTCAACAGCTAACTTGCGAGGACAGCTTTGAACTGATTCATTCTGGTTCAAACCCTCAGAATCTGCATTTCCATGCCAGATATACTGAATCAGACTCCATTTTAGCAAGAATCACCTGGTGAAGCCTGCTAACCCAGACACTGATTCTATACATTTGTGTTGGAAATGCAAATTCTCAGTAGGGTGAGCAAACAAGGATGAACCAATTCAAAGCTTTGCTTGAGACAAAAACTTCTTAAATGTCCTGGACTCTTACATTGAAAATGCATTTCAATGACAGCCACCGTCGCTAAAGAAGGAATCGGAAATTATGCAGAAATTCTTCAGAACTGTTAGTGAACTCCAGACAATCAGCTCAACCATGTCCTTTCCACCAAATCACACCTTCTTTCACATGAAACAATAATCATGAAATCTTTGTTTACATTGGAAGGGCAAATATCTCATTGCATAAAGCGATAACAGGTTAGTCAATGGAAACGGAACCAAGAATCAAACCCACTGTCTTCCAGAGGATTCCTACCCAGAGTACTCTTGTGGGACACAGTGGAACTGCTCCAAAGGGCTCCAGTGCTAGAAACCTGTACAAAAGCGATTGCCTCTTTGTTTTCTCCAGGGAGGGCTGGGAGATCCAAACTGCTAACATTTTGGTTAGCAGTCCAGTAGTTTACTCCATATGTTACCAGGACTCTGTCAATGGAAATTATTTGGGATAAATATTTTGATGCATTAGCATTCCTCTACTCCACCCATTTGAGGCATCTGGCTTAGCTATCTAGTGCTATTATAATGAGAGCCAAAAAAAAAAAAAAAGACAAATGAATGAATTTGGAAAAAGATGTACTGTGTCACAGTTTTGGAAGCGAGAAGTCCATATCCAGGCATCAAATCTGAAGGAGGGCCCGCCCGCCATGTTGATACCCCAAACTTTCCGTGTTTATAAACCTTTCCTCATATTATCTCGTTCTCCTGTATGCACAACTCTCTTGGTTCCCATTTTTATAAAACATCACTCTGAAGATAGCAGGTTTAGGACCTACTCTACCTCATATGATCTCATTAACATAACAAAATAAAACGTTGTTTCTAATCCAGGTCACATTCATTAGTACAGGGATTAAGGTTTCAGTATGTTTGGGGAGGACACCATTTAATTCATAACAGCTACCAAGTCAAGAGATCTGAAAAAATATTTTTTTTCTGCTTCCAGAAATACAATATTTTAAAAAATCAGAAATTTTCTATTTCTGTGGAATTTATTCCACACAAATGTATTGAACATGGTATCAAAACAATGCAATATAGTACTGATGAGAGGCCTATGAGTGTAATTAAGGGAAGTAAAATGCTATGACAGTGTAAACTCTTGTTGCTTATATTATATATAATATTAACACGTTAGCTCTCAAGAAGAGAAAGATTTGGATGCACTCATATTTAAACTCTCTTGTACATTTATAAAATTGTAAATTAATCAAATAAATAATTTATAGTCCACTGCAAGATTACTTTGGATCTTTTTTATCCATCTCCCTGCCATTTTCTTTTAAAAGTTGACTTTCTAAAAGTCTCAAAAGTCTAAAACTCTCCTGTAATTTAAGATAGAGACAAAACTAATGATGGCTTATAGCAAATAAATCAAAGAGCAACATTAAGGAAGACTGTGGTGATCTGTAATTGGAGTAATAAAAGGACAGTCTCAGAAATGGCATGTTGGTAATCATGTAAAATTCGTATATGAAAAAACACGTCCATCTATAAA
>NW_022111372.1:75793078-75795278 GCF_000313985.2 Echinops telfairi
GGAGAAAGTTGGGGTTTTCTATTTCCACAAACAGTTACACTCTCAGAAACTCAAAGGCGGCAGGACCACCCTGTCCCATAGGGTTACAATGAATCAGCTTTGACTTGACGTCAGTGATTTTATTGTGTATGTGTATTTTTTTAGAAAGAAATTAGGCTTTTGATCTAATAGCTATGATTAAAGTAAATCACAATCCCCACAGTCATAAATGACGATAGTAAATGATGAGATAGCAGAGTGATAACCTGACCTGGATATCTAAACAAACGCATCGCCTTTACAAGAGCCAAAGAAAAGACGCCCAGTGCCGACTGCTTTCTGTGAAAGACATGAAGTACAAAACACATATGTGGTTGTGCACCTGTTGATATGTTGAACATACTGTTTAGAAGAGCCATAAAAATGAATGAAATTTTGACATTCCTGGGAGATAAAATTTAATAACGTTTTACAGTCATTTTTTTCTGTTGTAAGCCAATCCTATTCTTTGTTGGCATCCTGAAAGCATCAGGAAGAACAAGTGGGGTTTTCACTCTCAAACTGAACAGCATGCTAACCTAACCAGGACTTACCAACACTCACAAGATAACAGATTTGCAGAAACAGCTGCTGCTTTCTTCAACTTCTTTTCTGCCAGCAAGGAAGACTGGCAATAGATGGAGCTGGCTAGCAAGAGCAAAGCTACTATCTCTCATATTGTGATCACAGTTAGAAACCTCCCACACTTTAGCTGTATGCTATTGGTTAAAACTAAGCCATTCAGCTAGCAGAGCTCCCAGTGAAAGGATTGCCCACGGAGGTGAATGAACATCACGAGATGAGGGACCGTGGAGGACATCTCATGTCACAGTGGGCAGATGCAATCACAGAGCATTTCACGTGTCTGTATCTGCTTTGGCAACCTTTTTTCCCTCCACTCATGGCATCACAATCAAGAATCTCTGGTGACATAATGCTTAAGTGCTCAGCTGATAAATGAAAGGTTTGTAGTTCAATCCCACGCACCAACTCTGTAGAACAACTACATCATGCTCTGCTCTCATAGTGACTAAAGTCTACAAAACTGTGTGTCACTCTTTCACACTGGGTCACTTCGAGCCATAATATATTCAGGGGCTCCAAAAAAACAATCATATAATAAACATCTTTCCCCATTGGTCACAAATAAGATTTCTTTATTTTTATAAATCATCACATAATAGTTCCCGTAGATACTGTGTATACTTGTGTGTAAGCCAAGCTTTTCTGCACAATTTTAATGCAGTTTTTGTGACAAAATTAAGTACCTCGGCTGATATTTGGGTCAGCTTATACTCGAGTATATGTGGTAATTAATTTTTTCAAATGACTCCCTCTGTTCTAGTCTTCTCTTTATGCCCAGGAAATGGAGATAATCATATATCTTTAGCCTATTGAAGATAACTTCTGGCAGGACCTTTAATTAGGTTGATGTTACTTTTTGAAGTTACTGAGGTTCCATATCACACAGAGATGCAAATGTCAAGTATACTTTCTTTCAAAATTTCTACAGAAATGACTCAGTAGTTCCAGGAATATAGAAATCAGGTGATTCAAAAGTCAATTATATAATTCTCACGTAAATTTTGTGAAAATTTTAGAAAGCTGAGTAGGAAGCAACTCACTTCTCTTTCTCACTACCAATTTTGTTTATCTTAAGTACTTTAAATTTTAATCAACACTTAATGAACATAGTATCCTCTAAGGTATAGGCACTAGCTCACTTACCCAATGCCATAGGACTTTTGATCTCTTGCCTGCTTCTCCATGAGCTTTGCTTATGGATCCAAGTAAGACAAAATCCTTATCAACCTCAACATTTTCCCCATTAATGATGATGTTATCTTTTGGTCCAGTTGTGAGGATTTGGTCTTCTTTACATTGAGTTGTGATCCATACTGAAGGCTGCAACCCTTGATCTTCATCAAAAGGCTTTCTCACTTTCAGGAAGCGAGGTTCTGCCACTCGTGTGCCATAGGTTATTGAAAAACCACCCCTTGTCTGTCAGTTTGCTGGACTGTGGTGACTTGTGTGTGGCTGTGATGGTGGAAGCTATGCCACTGTTGTTTCAAATGCCAGCAGGGTCGTGCAAAGTGAATAGGGCTCCATGGAGCTTGCAGACTAAGAACAGACAAGAAGGGCTCAGCGACCCCTTTGGAGAAAGAAGTCACCGGAAACCTTA
>NW_022111372.1:75796236-75797925 GCF_000313985.2 Echinops telfairi
AAGGAAGACTTAAATAAATGGAGGAACACACGATGCAAATTGGCAGGAAATCTCACCATAGTCAATATGTCTATCCTTCCCAAATTGCTCCATAAGTTTAAATGAGCAAAATGTATGAAGAAGCTCATTTTGAAATTTAATTAAAAGGCACATGTTCAAGCATAGCTACAATAATCTCACCAAAAAATTACTAGGCAAAAAGACTTCCTGATAAAAGGCTTACTATTACCTCTTGTTTAGGTTAAAGACAGAGCTTTCTACTTCACTAAGACATCAGTTTCAGAAACTCAAAGAAGCAATTCTACCCCATCCTATAGGATCACTGTGAGTTGGCATCAATCTAATGGCAGGGAATGATTACCTGTTGCCAAAGAGTTGGTCCCAACTCATAACCACTGCATGTGAATTAGAGCAGAGCTGCACTACACAAAGTTTTCAATGACTGTAAGGTTTTAGAAGTAGGTTGGCAGGCCTTATTTTGTGCTACCAGAAGGTGGATTTGAATAGCCAGCATTTTGGGAATTGCTGCATATAAGCCATTTCTGCCACGTAGTGATCTAGATTTACCACAACATTGTAATAATCAGCACAGTATTATATGAACAGAAGACAGACGTACAAATATCAATGGAAGATCAATGAAACAGAATAGAGAAGAAAGGAATTGATTGACCCAAATGTGTTTGGTTGACTTTTGAAACAACTACAAAACCAATTTCATAGAGGAAGAACTGTCATTTCAGCAACTAATACCAGAGCAGCCAGATAGTCAAAAGCAAAATCAATGAAAAAGATAATCTTGGTAAAACTATAATACCTTATTTAAAAAAGGAACTAAAATGGATCCTTGAATTAAATGCAAAGCAAATCACTATACCATTTTTCAAAAAAAAAGGTATCTGTGAAGTTTAGGGCATGGTTAAGAATTTTTATATATTTGACATCCAAAACATAAACCAAAAGAGGAAAAATTGATAAATTTAATCTTATCAAGTTTCAAATATTTAACTCTATGAAATTCCATATGAGGGTGAAGAGACAGGTGATATATGAGCAAATATTTGTAAAATAAAAATGTGAGAAAAGATTTGCACCTATACTATACGCAGAAACATCAACTCAATAATTAAAACAAATAAATTAAAATTTATTTGAAATGAAATTACAGCAACAAAGGCATTTTGAAAATGAGCAAAATATGAGTCAGTCAAAAAATAATGCAACTAAGGGTCTACTTCAGGCATACACAGGTTTATTCCAAAGAAAACAGGTTTCAGTATGTCTCTGCAAATGGTAGATGGCTGAAGGCAGCTTTCTTCTAAATAGACTGGACGTTCTACTCCTGTAAACAGTTACAGTGCCGGAAACCCAGCATTGAAGCAATGGCGGTGACTTTGGTTTGGTTTTCAGCTGTCTTACTATCATTCCGATCCCTGGTAATACAGTGACTGCATCCTGGGCTTCTACCTACCACAGTAGTCATTTGAAACCACAGTTACTCTGTGTGGGAAAGATGAGCCTTTCAACTCCCTGAAAGAGCTGCAGTTTAGACACCGACAGGGACAGCTGACCCTGCCCTTTAGGGTTGCCATGACTCAAGATTGACTTGATGGAAGTGCATTTGTTTTTGTTTTTTGGGCAGTGAGTTTCAGAAACAAAACAAAGAATGGTCCATGTGAAGGGTTTTTT
>NW_022111372.1:75798800-75799927 GCF_000313985.2 Echinops telfairi
CTTTGTGTTTCCCCAAACCCAAAGTACATCTAAAAGGAATATAATGTGAGCCTCTCCGGAATGTTTACAGTTGTGTCAATCAATATGGCCCTTCTAGGCATGATTTCTTATGAGATGTATTATAAACCTTGCTCTCTATGCCAGGGGCTACAGTCCCATTTTATAAGGAATTCTTTGCTATGATAATAGACAGGATTAAAGTGGGATTAAGTCTCCACTTTAGTAGAGAATCTGAATCAAGTGATATCCTTTGTTTCCTTGGGGTGTAACCTGCTGAATGACAAAAACATAATAATAATACTAAATAACAGACTACCACCAAAACCATTCCTCTGTGTATAAGAGCCATCCTGGAAACCAAGAGATAAATCCCAGGGTCGCCAAAAGAGCCACCAATAAAGCACTTTTGAGATGTCTGTTTGAAGGGGCAGATTCGGAGACCAGGGGCCACAGCACAGAGACCATAGGACAAAGCAAAGGAGTCAGACTAAAACTAGAGGCTGAGGAAAGGAGACCAGGAGACAGAAGAAATGAGCTGAGCCAGACTAAGACACTGAAGCAGAGCAGCAAGTGGGCTTCTTGGACAACAGATGTGGAAGACAAGGGGCCATGTGATGAAGAGGCTAAAGACCAGAGAGGGACACGGCTGCTAGCTGCACAGAGGCTCTACTGTGGACCAAATAAATGTTTCCTGACTTGCAGACACGTGTTGACTTTACGAATAAACCCCCCTTATTGTGAGTATTGGCTACGTGTTGTGTGTCCATTGTAATGAATGATTGAAATCAGCAGAAAAGTACTGTGTTATGGGGGGAATAATTGGTTTCAGAAGAGTTTAAGATGGATGAACAATAGAGGGATCTTTGACCTCTGCTTTGCGGCAACAGGGAAGCCAGAGGAAGTCTGATAAAACCCCTCCACACAGTTTTAGCAACATCCAAGCTACCTCCTGACGGGTTATAAATAAAAGAGCACAAAATTACTCGGAAAAGTGTTTTAGATGGAAACATAACCTTCACAACTGTATAGACCTAGAAGAAATGCTGAGAAATAATAGCTTCCCATTTTAATATTTTTGTCTCATAAATGTTTTTATGACTTTTTAGCAATGCCTTTTGAATCACCCT
>NW_022111372.1:75802079-75803630 GCF_000313985.2 Echinops telfairi
TTTGCTGGCCTACATCTGATTTTTCCCCAAAGGAAAATGAAATTAACCATCATATTTCCTCCACTGAGTCTTGGGGATATTAAGAGAGATGCTACATGCCACATGCCATTAGCCCAGTGCTGAGCTTATGGGAAACATTCGATAGAAGGCGGATTCCATCCACTGGTTCCTTTAGATAGTTACTGCACATTTTGTATGAAATATTCAGACTATCATTGCAAAATGACCCTAACAAATTCCCTTTTGGAAGTTTCCATTTGTAGCTTATTACCTGGACACAGAATTTCTAAATCCAAAGTGGCCCCATAAAACTTACAAAAATTTGAATAAAAATTCCAGGAGGGAAGGTGAGAAGGCATTGGGGTAACAATGTGATTATTTACTTATTGCTGATCTAATATCTAAGTGACATCATCAATAAATACCAAAAATTTAAGAAATTTTAAGGAAATCTAGGTAAAAGTGTCCCACTTTGGCACTGTTTCAGCACAATGTCTATTTATTTCCCTCACTTTCAGCCTCTGGAAATTTCTTAGAAAATCTTGTGAATTCTCCCTTTGTATTGAGGGGTCTAAGTTTGAATTGAACGAGGTGGTAAAGGTTTTACACATGATATGAAATGACAGAAAGCACCCCTTTGTAAGACTGAAATGAGCAGAAGTGCTTATGCCCAGAAGGTGTTATCAAAAGAAACAAGACCAGGAACAAATCCAGTGACGGGGAGGGAGGGGCTCCTGTTATATCAAGGTGAAGACGCGTGGAGAGAGGGAGTGTGCAGACAGGGAACACCTGTACATTTGGAAGCAACCAAAACAAACAGCATTGTCAGAGCATTGACCCACTTTGCTACCCGAAGGGATCAACTTTCTTTCCCCATTTCGGTTTACTCACACCAACAACAAAATGTATTCCTGCCAATTCACAAAACTTACTCTGAAACAAGCACCCGGATCCACAATTAACCCCAAAATAGCCTATGATATTTTACACATCAAAAGAACAAATCTGGAAAAGGTTCCAGGGTGTGAACTAGTGCAGACTAGGGTAGGGTTCCATCTCGGTGGAAGGAAGTCCCAAAGCCTTAAAGAGCTTTTGAAGTGGGACTGAGATTGCGACTACAGTCAGCAGGTTAGAGCTGGGAGATGACGCAGGCTCAACGTGGTAAACAAGAAAAGGATCCAATTGATTCTTAAGCTAATTCAGGCCAGTCACCGAATCTTCACTGCCTCTGGGAGGTTTCCCGCTCCCTCTGCTTCTGTGTCCACTACGGTAAGTACTAAACGGAAACATGAAGAAGCCACGCCCACAGCCTTCACGTCCATTCAGACGGACTGCAATCTAGTACGGCAGAGTGGAATGGCCCCAAACGGTTTCTAAGGTTCTAATTTTTAGGAAACCAAGCTACCATCTCTTTGGCCCAGGGAGTTGGTGGTGGGCCTGAACCACCCATATTTTGGACTTAATCACTGTACCACCTGGGCTTCTTATAGCCCAATTGCCCTGTCCTAATTCCCTTGATAACCCTCGGATGTGACAAAGGCTTTTCATCAG
>NW_022111372.1:75804306-75869304 GCF_000313985.2 Echinops telfairi
AAAAAAGCCTTTGTGCTTTCTTCATTTAATCTTGTTTTCCCTTTAAGACTAGGCAGGGTCCTCTCTCCTCCACAAAATGTCCCGTAAAGCCTCTTCTAGCCTAGACCTTAGTAAGTTCTTTCTCTAAAGTTTGAGACCTTATAACGAAGTTTTACAATATCCCTTAAGCAATTGTTCCAATGAAATATATTGGTTTGTAAGTTCAGCTCCCCAAATTGTCGTCTCCTAACATTTAAGTTTAAAAATCACATATTTGAAGGGTTTTAGGCATTTTGACCTCCAAGAGCAAATGAGCCTCCTTAGTTCTTCCAAGCCTTGTACGTGTCCTAATCACCCAAACCACCGATTCACTTTCATCCAGTAATATTCCTGCTCAAAATATGTTGAAGAGCGCCTCACTGGATATTGAATAAAGATCAGACTTCTTAGCATGGGAACAGTGTTTCCCCAGGACCTGGCCCCAGATGTACCATCCATCCTCATACTCATTTTTGACAGCATCCTTATATGACAGGGAGTGAATTAAGTGGGCAATTGGACTATTTGGGGCTTGAAAAATATGTCTTTTGGGGGGGGGGTGTTCAGCTCTGTCTTTTGGGGCCTTGATCAGAAGGACTTGGGCCCCCCACGAGCGACGCCGGGGAATATGTCTTAAAATAATGTTTAAAAAAATCCCAGGCTAATAATTCTGTAACAAGAGTTTTCTATTTTACATGGTTCTGTTCACTAACTTAGAACCATCCTGGGAGAACATTTGACCTAAATAATCTTGTGACAACCACATGCATAACGATAACTGATTGAGCACAACGCAGCACTCCTTTGGGGAGATGATTCAAGGCTGAGGTCCATTAGCAGCTAAAAAGGAGAAATAGAAAAATAAAAAGTCAGCGAACTGGGAAACACTTCAGAGAATGATTTAAATAAGAGGTGTACATATTCTATATTTTATGGACAATAGCCGCACAACTAGCTTCCAGGTATTATATGTGTATTATTTACAGGTACTAGCTACTAAGACTGAGAATCAGCCCTATTGTGTCCCCATTTTACCAGTAAAGACCTCAAAGAAGGCAAATTATATTGTCAACCCCTGTGTTAGTCTGGGTAGACTAGAGAAGTAAATTCATAGATGCTCATATGTGTATAAGAAAAAGGTTTCTATACAAGGAGCAATTGAATATTGAGAAAACATCCCAGCCCAGTCCAGATCTAGTCCATAAATCCGATATTAACCCATATGTCTGAGCCAATCTATTAATTCCTCTTCAGACTCACGAAATACATGGAATGATGCTGAATGCAAGACAATCACAGTTCAGTGGCTGGAAAGTCTTGTGGATCCAGTGGTGGTAGAAGCATGTCACCACTGGCTAGGGTCTCCATGTGGCTCCTCCAGCTCCAGGGCTCCAGTTTCATCAGTGTAGCTCCATCATGCTAGTTGTCAGTAAATTCTTGCTGTGAGTGAGCATGTGTCCCACCTCAAGCAAGCTATTTTATCTCCTTTGCACCTCCAAATGAGGTCATCAAGCTGCAACCTGATTGACAGACTAGACTCCACCCCTCCACAAATTGACACCAGGCTATGTAACTAACACAAGCCCACCTAGCAGATAGTAGCAGAAGTGGGATTGGGATCCAAACTGTGATGCCTCTAAAGTGTCTAAGCTTAAAACACAATATTGTTCTTACCTTTCATATGCCACAGAGCCAATCTTGCAGAGCCTCACATTGATTGATGTACTCTTTTTTGACAAAGACTAAACTTGACTGACACGGATTTCTCAAACCATTCTCTCCCAACCCTCAAGTCCTGAATTCTTAAATATTACATCCTCCATCCTCAGTAAAAGTCAGCAAGACCTCCACACGTAAAACAAATCACCTCAGTACAGGAAGGTACTAAGCAGCTCCTTCCTCTCCATGCTAGCTTCTTTCTTCTTCTGCAACAACCTTACTGAATCAACTCGTGTTCCTCTATTCCAGGTTGGGTTTTGCCTGTGATGCCTAGTTACCTAGTTATGCAGCTGGCTATTCACCAGCTGAAATGACTCATTAATCAGCGGGAGCTCTCAAAATCAGAATCAGAAATACCCAACATTTTCTTGATTATAAAAGGAAGATACGTGAGGACTTGAGACTACAGAAAAGTACCAAGAAGAAAACAATATGTATCATATCAAACCACTGTTAAAGTTTTCACTAGTTTTCATATTGCTGGTTCTTTTACATATCTTTCTTCTCACTGCCATCAAGTAGATGCTGACTCATAGCAACCCTACAGGACAGAGTAGCATTGCCCCTGATGTTTCACAGACGGTGACTCTTTATGGGAATAGAAAGCCCCGCCCTTCTCCTGTGGTCAAATGTGTTTCATCTCTATGGCTATCCGGCTTATTTTGAAGCTATCATTTCAACTGCACACAGTACTTTTTATTAAGCAGAGTATAATGCTGTTGTTTCATCCATACGTTTAATAGTTTATCATTATCATTACATTTCCAGTAGGCACATATTTTCAATTATGTCATAGTTTAGGGTTGTTTGAATTAAAATTCATTTTAGGCTCACACATGCAAAGGGAAGTGTTTTTCTTAAGTCCTAACTACTCAAAGTGTAGACAGAGGGCTAGCAGCATTGGTCTTACCTGTGAGTTGGTTAGAGCTGCTAAAGCCTCCCCCACTCCCACCAATTGAGTTAGCAGTTGTAGCTCAACAGGGTCCCCAGGTGACTCACATCACCTGACAGCTGCAGAGCACGCATCTGGTCTCTTTTCCTCTGCAGTTTCTCCCTTCATGTTACCTTCCTTTTTCTTCCTTATAGAGCATTTTCAGAATAAACCTGGAGTTTCACACCGTGTAGACACAATACTATCTCTGTTAACGTGTTACTGTACTCCTCATTTCTTGTGTTTAGCGTATGTTGAAAATTAGAACTAAAGGCTGAATCAGAATCAGGGTTGATTTGGGGCAAGAGTACATTGGAAATCGTGTGTAGAGTCTGGTTGCCTCTTCTTGTGTGGGAAGTGTGTTTTGGTTGTTGCTGCCAGTGGTGAAAGGTGATAGAAACCATTCGTGATCACTCTGTGGATCTAGGGTTTCATTAAGGCTCATATAGTCTACTGGAGTTATTCCTTTTAAGAAGTGACAATCTCAGTTTATTAAGTGTTACCACTTGGTGGGGCCCTGGTGACCATTAATTGTGGCTCACCCCACTCGTGCCACCACCAGTCTATTAGAGACACATGTATCCCATGTAATTGTATCAAAATCCATTGTCACCTCAAAATTGGTGCTCCTCTACCCAATTTTGGCTTACCTTCCATTGCTGAAATAACATGACAGCAACAAACATTTCAAAATAGTTACATTGCCTCCTCTGCCTGTTGACAAGCCTTCAGTAGCTTTTGATCACCACCCTCTGTTCTGCTGTGGTGATGTGTTCCAGGTTCAGCACAGGTATTCTCTGCCTTAGACCTGGATCAGTCATTTCCCAAGGAGCCCAGGTGGTTTCCAGGTGGTCTTTTTCCCACAGCCCTTTTCAGAGGACAGATGGACTATATATAGGTTAGATAGAGCCATCGTAAGGTCAAATGCACACTTACAATCAAAGTCAGAGCTACCCCGATTTTCTACAATCTTCTCTCTGCTCTTTTTCATTTCTCACGCACCACATACCATGGATCTCAATGACACCAGCATCATTCCTCAATCGTCCCTAATGACAGAGTTTTAGGTGCTTCCAGACTTCTGCAACTGCAGCTAGTGCTGTGGTAAATAGGCTTTTACATTACACGTTGCACAGTTTTGCATGTTTGTCTTTGGTACACATTTGAAAAAGTAATTGGTGTATCCGATGATTGACAATGCGTCTATCAAAGGTATGATATATAGAGCAGCATATATAATTACATAACATTCCTGTCATTTTTTTAATGGCCATGAGATATTTCATTTAATCTTTCCCTTATTATTGGCCGCCCAAATGGTTTTCTATGTATTGCACATTTCAACATTTGAATGACTATTCAGCTAGATAGAACACTAGGTCTGACTGTTTCAATCCAAATTGATTATAGACTAGTATCCATTTAAGCCTGATAACAGATTTGAATAACCTCTTACACTAATTAGGTATTATTTAGAGTATGCTAAATATTCTATGGATATTGGAACATGATGACCCTCAAAACAACTTTCCATGAAAATACAATTAATGAATTTGCAGGTGACGCATCTTTCTAATCTTAATTCTGCAGTTGACGTGGGCTGAGGTGTCTAGGCCTTGCTGTCCTGTTTTGTAGAAACAAAGGGAGCAAATCAGCAATGTTCAAAAGTGCCTAATTCTATTTTTTCCCTTCCATTTAAAAAATAAAATAATTCTAAAAAACACACCGGGGGTGTTAGTGTTGTTTTTGTCCTTACACGTCAAGACTGTTACCTACTTATATATTCTTTTATTATTACTATTATTTTTCCACTTTGCACCTAATGTTATGCCTTATTCACGGTAAGTTTCATTACCTGCATGCTGAATTAGCTTTTCAGACTTCCTTCTGGCTGTTGAAAATATAGCTCTGAGTATAGGAAATATTCATGCCCAATTTAAGTCCTACAAATATTTACTGACTGTCTCTTATTTACAAGACACCATGCAAGCTCAAACCTAATTTTTGATAAATTAGGTTTGTTAGAGGGCAAAGTTACCAGGAAAACACATCATCTAAAAATTGTGCCCTGAACCATGTTCCCCTTAGCACCTAATACTGCAGATGCATTTCTTTAAAACTCGGTTCCTGTGCCAATTTGAACATGAAGTTGTCATCATTAAGTCTATGTTCATCTGCAAGGACCGGTATAAACTTTATCATAATTTCTTATTGTGCTCCTGATCCCAATGGCTTACCTACAGCATGACGTAGAAGAAGTGTTCAAATTGAGCTAAATACAAAAGAGTTTAAAGAGAGCTAAACAGAGACTGTTAGGTCCCATAAAAGTGTAAAGTCTGGGGACTCCTGTATGGGAGTGTGTCCAAACTGACTCTGTGGCAGTGGGTTACATTTAGAGAGACAGCTTAGACACGTATGTAAAGCAGGAGCATGTTGCTGTTTGGTATTATTGCGTCAACTCTGGTCAGAGTAGAAGAGTCGCACAGTTTTTTCTACTCTGCAATCTTCATAGGAACAGATCACCAGGCCTTTCTCCTGTGGAGCTTCTGAGTGAGTTTGAACTGCCAGCCCTTCAGTTAGCAGCAGAGTGCTTACCCATTGTGCCATTATGTGCTGAACATAAGGATGGATAAAAACAAAACTCAATGCACATGATCTACACTGCTATTTCCTAAACTTATATATGATAAGTTATCTAAATTTATGATTAGCTCATGTAAAGTTTATTCAAAATATCAATATTCTGTATCTCTTTCTTAAACATTTGGATTCAAGTTTCTTAGTGCAATCTAGGGCATTAACAAATAAAATGCCATATTGGGTACTTAAAGAAAAAAGGTACAACTCTGGCCTTATATTTGAGCCCATTGTTGTGGCTACTGTGTTAATCCAACTTGTTGAAGTCCTTCCTCTTTTCCCTCCCCCATCTAACAAGCACGATGTTCTTCTGCAGACACTGAGCTCTCGTGACAACATGTTCAAAGTACATGAGGCAAAGTCTCATCAACTGGCTCTTGAGTAGTATCCTAGCTGGACTTCTTCCAAAACAAATGTTTGTTTGTTGAGTGTTTTTTTCTGTTTTTCTCATTCTTTCTTTCATTTTTTTTTCTGTCACTCTTTGGAACTTTTAATATTCTTCACCAGAACACCAATTCAAATCCATTAATTATTTTAACAGAAAGCTCAACGTATAGAACAGCACATGCATTATCACATGTAAGTAAACTTTTTCAGAAAATCATCCAACAATGGTTGCAGCAGTATATTGACAGGGAGCTGTCAGAAGTTCAAGCCAGACATGGAAGAGGATCTGGAACAAAGGATCCCGTTACTGATATCAAATGTATCTTGGCTTGTGAAATCTAAGACTACCAGAAAGAGGCTTACTTATGTTTTTTGACTAGCTCAAGGCATTTGACTGTGTGGATCTTAACAAACTATGAGAAGAGATGAAATTCTAGAACATCTCATTGTGCTCATGGAGAACGTGTAAGTAGATTTAAGAGACAATGGTGAGAACAGAGTAATGAAATAATGCATGATTTAAAATAAGGAACAATATGTATCAGGGTTGAATAATCTCATCAAGCTTATTAAATCTGTATGCTGAGGAAATTAACAGAGAAGCTGGATTTACATGGAGAAGCATGCAGCACTTGCATTGAAGGAGGGCTTATTAAGAGATGCAGATACGCAGATGACACAACCTTGCTTGATGAAAGTTATAGGACTTGAAGCATTTGTTGGTAAAGACCAAGGATGATTAAAGCCTTCAATACGGGTTGCCACACAATTTAAAGAAAACATGAATCTTCACAAGTGGACCAATAAGTAACATCATGATAAACAGAAAAGATATAAGTTTTCAAAAGATTTTGTCTTGCTAAGATCCACAATCAATGCTCATGGAAGCAGTATTCAAGAGATCAAATGATACATTGCATTGGGTAATTCTGTTGCATAAGGCCTTTCAAAGTGTTAAAAACAAGGATGTTACTTTGAGTAATAAGGTGTGTCTGAACCAAGCCATGGCATTTTTCAAAAGTTTAACACTGATTAAAGAAGACTAAAGGAGAATCAATGCATGTGTATATGTTGACGTGTGTGTGTTTGTGTATGTGTGTGTGTGTGCACACGCGTGCGTGCATGTGTGTGTGTGTGTGTGTGAGAGAGAGATGCAACCCATGTGGAATGTAGATTTTTCTGTAGTATGAATGTGATCTGTTGTTAAGTTTACTTGTTTGTATTTACTAATTTTCTATACTTTACACTAATTTTCTACACCTTACCTATAAAAGCAGGTTACACAGCTTTAACTGCTGAGAGTGAGAAGACCTTGTAGCACTTCTTGATGAAAATCAAGGACTTCGGACCTTAGTAAGAATTACAACTCGATGTAAAGAAAACCTGAATCATCACAGCTGGAATAACAGACATCTTGAAAGACAGAGACAAGCCTGATGTTGTCAGGGATCACATTTCTCTTGTATTGAGTATTCCATACTCGAGTCTCCTGGAGGCTAGAATTGAAAAGATGTATTGCATTGAGTAAACCTGCTGAATAAGACCTCTTTAAAATGTTGAGGAGCAAGGCTGTCACTTTGGGGACTAACATGCTCCTGAACCAAGCCATAGAATGTTTAATCACCTCAAGTGTATGTGAAGGTTGGACAACGAACAAAGACTGCAGAGGAACTGATGCGAATGACTCACGTTCCCGGAGCGTATAGCAAGCACCGTGGACTTGACAGGAGAACAAGGAAATGCGTCTTGGAGGAAGTACAGCAAAGTTCTCGTTAGAAGCGAGTACGCAGAGATTTTGTCTCATGTGCCTTGGGCATAGAGACACTAGTCCATGGAAAATAACATCATGCTTGGCAACGTAGAGGGTCAATGAGAAAGAGGAAGACCCACAGTGCTGCATTGACATAGTGGCTGCAACAATGGCTCAAACATAGCACCAGTTATGAAGACCGGGCAGGAATAGGCCGAGTTTACTTCTTTTGCATACAGGACAGCACCAAACAACACATTGCATTGCTTCCGTCGAAATAATTTAGTATTTTTAAAATGTATCCAAACATATGTAAAGGCCGCATTAAGGGGGACATTTTAAATCTGTCCATTTGTAAGATGCTTCTGATTATCTTCAAAGTCTAGCATTGAGTCATCCACACTGGTCCATCTGTGTGCTAGTGACTCAACAATTACAATAAAACAGTTTTTTGCAAGAAAACCTGCTCCTGGACATTCTACCTTACGAAACAGAAAAGATAACAAGCTTCAATGATCTATTAGAATGCCAGCTTCCCTTCATTTGTGATTGAATCAATCCAATAGTCAATATAACTCAAATGAAACTTCCTGGGTAAATTAATTCATTCTCAGTATGAAAATACAGAGCAAATGATCAGAGAAGCTGGATTATATGAAGATGACAGTAGCATCAGGATTATAAGAAAGTTTATAAACAATAAGCAATATGCAAACAGCACACCTTGCTTGCTGAAAGTGAGGAGGACTTGGAGCACTTACTGCTGAAGATCGAGGATTGCTGCTTCTAATGGATTGAAATTAAATGTAAAGAAGACAAAAATCCTCACTCCTGGACCAATAGGTAACATCATGATCGATGGAGAAAAGACTGAAGTCGGTGTGGATTTTGTCTCGCTTGGCTCCACAACCCCTGCTATGGAAGCAGCAGTCAAGAGATCAAATGGCATATTTTGTTAGGAAATCTACTGCAAAAGACTTCTTTGAAGAGTTGAAAAGCAAGGAGATGACTTTGAGGATTAAGGTGCACCTGATCCAAATCAGGGTATTTTCAATAGTGTCATGTGCACGTGAAAGTTGGACACTGAACAAGGAAGACTGAGGAAGAATCAGTGCATTTGAATAATAGTTCTGGCAAATAATAATGACAGTACCATGGGCTTTCAACAGAACAAACTAATCTGTTTTGGAATAATTATACCAAGGAACAGGCCTTAGGTGTCAAGGATGGTGAGATTTCCGCTCACATATTTTGGACAGTTAGTCGGGAGAAAGCAGTCCCTGGAGAAGGGCATTGGGCTGTGTACAGCAGAGCTGCAGCAGAAAAGAGGAAGTTTCTCTGTAAGACGGATTAGCACAGTGTCAACAATGTGCTCACGCACGGGAACAGTGATGAGGGGGACAAGAGATCAGGCAGTCTTTCCTTCTGTTGTACACAGGAATTCTATGAGTTGGACACAACTAGATGGTACCAAACAACAACAGGAAAACAAATCTTTAAATACCAAGTGACGCCATCTTCTGGCCTGCAGTCAAAATATTCAGGAAAACGTCAGACACGGGGTGGACGGCATCATTAAACATGACAGTGGGCTTTTATTCTGTTCACTCTCTCCTGCCTTAAATGTCCTATTCTTCAATTTCCTAAGTTTTACTTCTTTTAAAAGACCCTGGTCTAATTGCAATTTCTCTAAGAATTCTTATCTGATTTATGTCCAAAGCAAACACTATCCACCAACCCCCTCTGAGATGGACTATAGAATTTTAAAAAACGTCTGGTGCCTGCCACAGAATTTTTACGGTTGGTAGACACTGAATAAATGCTAGTTGGTGAACCGACAGATAGGGGACTTGTCTTTCTCTTAGTCCAAAAGTCTTGCACCAAATTTGTTAGCGTATAGTTAATGTTGATTGAAATGGATGCCAATTTTTGGTCTGTTAACATGGTCATAAACCCTTTAATAAACAGCATAGGATTTTACTTTGCTTTTTTAACTGGCTCTAAAAAGGCATAAGGCTGGTTTGTTAATTTACGAGACAAAGAAGAAATCTCTTCCTTCCAGTTGGTGCCGGCGGGGTTGAGATACTGAAGGAGCACTGGGGATTTCCACGGTCCTGCACCAGGTGACGAGAGAGCAGCTTTCTGAGCGATGACACTGTTCCTTCTGTGCTCAGAGGATGTCTTAAGCAAGCAACGGCCAGGCTGAATGCTGTTTCCTTGTCCATTTTTTCCAGTGCTGAGCCAGGAACATGAGATACTAGAAAGGTGAATTTCTGGCAAATCCTTGAGAAAGGAGACATTTTCTCCTGGGGATGCAAGAGGGTTGGTGACATTGAATTGAGAAATTGCCCAATTTTCCATCGATTTGAGAGGGAAAAAAATCAAGGTGAAACAGTTGGGCCTGATTTGTGTGACTGAGCTGTAGAGGCAGGTGCCACCCAATTCTCATTTTCTTTAGGCAGTGCATCTGGACAACAAGATCACGCTGCTCCCTGGTCTGAGGACACACTTAGAAACAGGGGAGGAGGTGCATGTCTTCATTCTTGTTCTTCCAGACACACGCTTAGAGTATGCGGAGTTTGGGCTACTCTGCTGTGCAGCAACAACCAGACATGATTAAAATAAGACACGTGTAGTGTAGAACAAAAGAAACCACAAATCTCCAATATAATTGGAAGGATAACATTTATTACATCCTTATGCTGGACAAGAGGGGCCCTTGTGGCACAGTGGTTACGTCTTGGGCTGCTAACTGCTCCTGGGTCGAAATGCAGGTCTTTCTAAAGTTATAGTATTGGAAACACAGAGGTAGTCCTACCCTGTTCCACAGGGGTAATATGAGTTGGCATTGACCCAGTGACAGTGAGTACACAGGACAAAGACAAGACAAAGACACATCATTGGAATATGAGAGACCATCAGCAAGGGGTCATAATGGTGTCCAACGTTTGCTGAAACTCACTAACTTAAAAAGAACAAACCAGGAGGGGCAGGGGCAGGGGCAGGGGCAGGGGAAGGTGGGGGAGAAAGGGGAACCGATCACAATGATCTACATATAACCCCCTCCCTCTGGATGGACAACAGAAAAGTGGGTGAAGGGAGACGTCGGAAAGTGGAAGACATGAAAAAAAATAATACTATTTTATAAATTATCAAGGGTTCGTGAGGGAGGGAAGGGGAAAATGAGAAGCTGATACCAAGGGCTCAAGTAGAAAGAAAATCTTTTGAGAATGATACAACAAATGTACAAATGTGCTTGACACAATGGATGTATGCATGCATTGTGATGAGTTGTACAAGTCCCCAATAAAATGATTAAAAAAGTAATAACAAGAATAAAGAAATAAATAAAAAGAACATGGGAGAGCCAAGGAAACTATCACAAAGCATGATTAGTGGCAGATTAATACATCATAGTTACAGGTGGGACTACAGAAGCAAGACCTGGACTGTAATTGAGACATATCCATTATGGTAGAAGAGCTACAAGATCTGTTCAAGGCCTTCTGGCCAAGGCAGTGAGGGCATGACTCACAATTCTGCAACCCCAGTAGAGCAGTGTCCCCTCATGGATTCACCTAGGCAAGGCCCTAAAGGAAACTGCCCCTCCCTGGGCTGAACATGAGGTGATGGTCATCTACTGTCCAGTGTACTCTGCCTGAGAGCAATCTGGTTCACATCCCTAAATAACGGTCAGAAAGAATTCAGAGGAGACTTAATCCATGTGGGCACTCTAAATGGATTTGGGGCCTCTATTGTGATTCATAGCCTTCTGAAAACTGAGGGTTCAGTATGTAGGCTCAAATATAATTACCTCCTCTGATCATGAATTTTATTGTTAATAATCCTTTGATGAGTTATCATACGGACTTTGGTTAAACTCCTGTTTCTATGAAATATTATCTATGTGGACTTGGGAAAGTGCCTTAGCATTTCTGTTTCCCAATTTCTCTATTTGTGAACTGAACAGTACAATAGGAATACCACAAAATATTATTGTGACAATTGGGCAAGGTAAGTGACATTCTGAGGGTGTCTGGCCATACACTTTCAAAATGAAGGTTCTATTGTTTTCTTCTTTATATATAACCAATATAACTCTACTAAATGTTTTTATATTCAGTATTCTGATTATATCAAATTTTCAGCTTCAGAGAAAATGGTTGAACTAGAGAATGTTAGAGCACAATAGAATTACGTCCATATATCTAGATCCAGATACCTAAATCCAAGGTTCTTGGCATCCCCCTATTTCACCATTTCAATATTACAACTATATCAACTGATCATTCGTCCTCATTTTGGTTAAACTTATTATATACCTTTGCCATCTCACCTGTTTTATACCCCACATCTACCATCTCCTTCACTGCCATTCTCAATCTAGCAAAATCCCATCACTCTTCAAGTCAGAACCACCTGTCAATCATGAAGTGCCTCACAGTACTTAAGATAGTGCCTTTCCTTCATGTTCGTTTCCTTCTAGTTTAGATTATGATGATCTATTTACACACATTTTGCATCCCCAGTAACAAATGCCTAAATTCTCAATGAGTTATCTTTTTAATAGAGAATGTACATTCTTCAAGTATGAATCGTTCACACTTAGAAAAATATAAAAGATACTTAGGTCTTGACCTTAATAAAAATATATAAACTCACTAAAAACTGGCTACTGGGTAAATAAATGCATAAATAAGTATACTTCTATCTTTGACTCAATTTTAAAACTTAGTCTACACATCAGGAACATCAACCTCCCTATCTCCAACCTCACTGGTTTCTGATATTTCAGCCCTCCCTCCATTCTATTCATACACAAATGATGAGGTTGGACCAATCTCATCAGTAAGGTTTGTAAATTATCCAAGTATGTTTCAGTGCTCTAAAGTGCTCTAATACTAACTGAAAGGTTGATGAGCTGAACATACCCAGCGGATTGCGGGAAGACAGCCCTGGTAAACTATTCTGAAAGATCGCAGCAGTCAAAACCCCAGGAGCAGTTCTGCCCTGCGTAAGTTGAGCCGGTGTGCATCGGAATGCAGGTTACAGCAACTGACAATGCAAAGAGATGAAGCATTCCAGTGCTCAGATGGTTTCAAAGGTGCTATTGATCTAGGCCACCTTTCCTCAAGTAATTTCCTAATGACTTTTGTGTCTACTTTGTCATCGGTCCATAATTTATAAGAGGCAAGTCAGTGTTATCTGACCCAGAACACACGTCTGATATTATCTGACATGTCCTAGCATTAAGCTAATGCTGCCAAGAAACCGATAGTTCAAAATATGATAATTCAAAAAATATGTACCACACTGCAGTTTTCACATCCCAGGAGTTACATCCCTTCCTTGAGTTAAGATTCTAAACATGATAATGTTTTATTAATAAGATACTATAAAATCAGTATGTGCTTCAGGCCAGTGCACACCCCTAACTTTGAGGTTTAATCATGGGAACCAGCTCTACCAGGTTGGCACTTGACTCAGTCAAGGATGTTAAAAGCATAAAATAATCCGATGTAGTACTGAGATGCTTCACTACAAGAGATTACAAACATTATCTAAATGGAAATGAGGGTTTGCATCTGTTGACACTCATAGTGGAGGTTAGGACTGAGGGAGTGGCGCTATCACAAACAGCACAATGACAGATCCTGAACATGCTACCCACCCCATGTAGTCTTTGAATTCATGTGCCCTAACTGTAAAATCAGAATGTAAATTGGTGCCTTTCCACAGTGCTTGGTTTTAATTCAACAAAGATCTAATCACTTTCTACTCAGTGTGCAGCATATGAATAGTTGGTTCCCCTGGGGCTTAAAACACATGTCACCTAGCTTACTCTGTCCTTGATGCTAGTATTTCTGTTTAAGGTCCTCAGTTGGATAAGTGAAAATCAGGGGCATATCCAGGTTTTACGGAACTTAAGCTTATAAAACTTGGAAAGACACGTTTTAAGAAATAGATTAATTTTTTTTTCTAAGTGTGGTTGCAAAGATCCCTTGGAAATCAGAGACACCGAGGGAAAGGCCTCATTTGCTTCTCAGCAAATCCTCCTGGGGGCACAACACAATCATACTTGCCCTACTAAAGTCCTCTGGTTAGTAGCCTGTTGAGTGTTTATAAAAATTGGAGAGATAAAAACAAGGATGAAGATAATGGCATATAAAGAGCATACTTGCACATCACTTCAAACTCTTGCCCTTACTCAGAGTAAACTCATATCAGTAGCCTGGGAAAGTGCCGTATCCTAGCTTCAGTTTTACGGATGTAGCTCCACTCTCTTCTACACGCTTCCACACATAACCCCTTGTCTGGAACCTGCTGCTCTTACAAACAGCCTGCCACTCACTGTAACTTATCTTCACAGTGTACCATTTAGAAGAATTTGGAGGGACTGCACATCAATCACTTTCATTTCCAGAGCATTTTAAAAGTTTGTACTGTATTCCACCCATCCCTCCCCATCCCTACCTGACTGGAGTCATGACAGGAGCCAACTGCAGCTTTCCTGCAAATATGTGTCCTGTGGTGCATTACTTTTCCTTCCTTCTCTTTCATGATCCTGACATCGAAAAGGAAACTACTCTCTCCTTCCTAAAAAGAAAATACATCGTTCTTCTCTATTCATTCTTCTTTATTTCGCATTATGCTATTAGTTGCATATGAGGCAACTAAAACTACTATGGCTCGGGTCAGGCACATCTCAGTCTTTAAGGAACAGGGTTGGCTTTTTAACACTGGACAGAGTGCTTTTGCAGTGTGTTTGCCCACTGAAATATGCCATTTAATGTACCGAGTGTTACTTCCATGGGTATTGATTGTGGATTCAAATAAAATTACATTCTTCATCATGCCAGTATTTCTGTATTCATCACATTACTTATTGATACAGTTGTGAGTTTTTTATGTTGAGTTATAGTCCATACTACAGATTGTAGTTTTTAGTATTCATCAGTAATTGCTTCAAGTTCTCTTTGCTTTCAGCATGCATGACTCTGCCATTTGAAACTGAAATCTCGATATACAAAGTGTCTGTGGAAGGGGTTGCTGCTCGTCAGACAGGTAAGTGATCTTGAGGCAGGAACGGGAAGGCCCTTTGGAGGGGGTGAGCAAAGACATAGATGACAGGATGGTATGTAGAGAAGCTGAGTCTGAGATGAAGTCATTTAAAGATTTGTTCCTGGTTGGTACAATAGTAAAAATTCTCAGCTGTCAAGTCTATGTTAGAAAAATGAGCCACTTAAGATCCAAAAGGCAGTATTCCCCAAGGACAAGGATCAGAGGGCTAGGGAAGGAGGAGTGGAAACTGGAGACCCAGCGGGAAAGTGGGAAAAGCGATGAAGCGTTGAGAAGACAGACTGCAAGACGCGAGCTCAAATCAAATGTGCATACGTATGGAGAGTAAATCTGATTATTTGCTCGATAAGCCGTCATCCAACTCACAACAGAAAATAAAAATTAACACCAGCCACTGAAAACTCTTTAGAGTCTGTTACACACTCACAGCTGGCTGGGGTCACTAAGCATTGAAGTGGACTCAAGGGCAACCGAGTATTCTGTTGTAAGGCTTTGGCCTTTGGTCTAATACAAACATATCTGAACATAATTCATTTCCCTTTAGGTAGGAAAATGTAGACTATTTCAATGCCTGGTATGGTATAAAGAGCCATTTGTGGGATTCCCTCAAGTCTTTTGTAGGAATCCAGACACAAGATTCTTCTCTAGGATGGGAACATGCTATTCGTCTCCAACCCCCCCTTGCCAAGCACAGTAAGTCAAAGGGAAATGCTTTGGGTGGGCATGCTATCGGAGTTTGGAGTTTATTACAAGTAAAGTGAAAGTTTGGGGACAGATGTATTTTTGTATGTAGGCTCTTTTTTGTGTTTTTTTTTTAATTAAAGAATATTAATTTTAGGTTTAGAATGAAGTTGCCAGTATAGAGTTCCTATATGTACCTGACCCAGCTTGTCCTAAAATTTGCATTTTATGCCCATGGTATATTTATCAAACGTAGGAAATTAATAATGGTATAATCCTGTTCACTAAAAGATAGGCTTTATTTAAGGTTTCAGCAGTTTTTCCACTCATGTTCCTTTGCTGTGCCAACAACTGTTTGAGCGGGTCAGTCTTGCATCTTTAGTCTTACACCCTCTCTCCACCCTTTCTTGACTTATAAGATCTTGCAACTTTTGAAAATTACTATTCTGGCATTTTGTAGAATGTCTTTCACTTCAGGATTTATCTGATACTGTTCCATGATTAGACTGAGGATAGATTGTAGTGAGTCATACTATAGGGATTATCTGGTCTTTTCAGTGCTCATGTAATGTTTGGGGATTTGCTTTTTGTGTGTTGATTTTAGTTTGGGTTTTTGTGTACTTCTTTTTAGATTACATTCACTTTTAGTTTAAGGTCAGACTTTAAAAAATAGTTAACTATAAACAAACATGGATCAAAATTCAATTTTCTTATTTAAAATAAAAATATTCTTAAAACAATAGTATTCCCCAAAGGGGCAATACCACCCCGATGGCGTTGAAATGTGGGTGCTGCAAAATCAGATACCTACCCTTCATTCTGGATTATGGGCTAAATAGAAAGATGCTCAGTTGCCAAGGCACCCTGAATAACTTTTTTTCTGAAAAGGAGGCAGTTGGAAAAGTACATTTGGAGACCTATGTTCTAAGTATAAAGTCAGTGAAACATTGGTTAATCTTCTAAACTTCATTTTTTGTTAGCATTATTTTGGGAGTCATTTTTAAATGTATAATTCAGCGACATCTTAAAGGCTCACAAATTATACAACCATCACAATGAGCAAGTTTCAAACTTTCCTATCACTTCAAATAGAAAGTCTCTACTCCAAAAGCACTCACCTGTTCCTCTCTATATGCCCCAACACCTGGTATATACACCTGGTATATACACCTGGTGTATACACCTGAGAGCTTCTGGTATAAATTTTCCTGTAAGTGGGATCATATAATATTCATTTTATCCATTATATTGGCTATACCACACATTGAGTTTTCCTACTCATGTGTCGCTGGACTGATGGCTCGTGTCCACTTTGGGGCTATTGTGAATTAGGCTAAACGAACATTGCCAGGCAAGAATCTCTTGGAGTTTCTGCTTCTATTATTTGGGGTATAAAAGTATGCTTATAAGCTTGGCCATAAGATAATTCTATGTTTGATATTTTGAGGACCACCAAACTGTTTTCTACATTGTTATACTAATTTATATTCCTTCCAGTAATGGACAAAAAGGTCCCAATTTTTCCATATTCTTGCTAACAGGTGTTATTGTTTGTTTCTGATAATAGCAAGCATCATGGCTACTTACTGGTATTGCCTTGTGATTTTCATTTTCATTTCCTAATGATTAACAATGGGGTCCCTGTGGCTCTCTTGGGTAAGCACTGGACTACTAACTCCAAGGTCAGTCTTTCAAACCCACCAGCAGCTCAGAGGGAGAGAAGTGAGACTATCTGCTCCCATAAAAATGCAGAGCCTTGGAAATCCCACATAGGCTCACTAGGAGTATAAATTAACCTGATTGAGACATTGACAATGGCTAATAATGTTAAGCATTTTCATGTGCTGATTTGGTCATGTGATATTTACTTGCTTACTAGCTCCGACCTCTAAAAGCAGACCTATTTCTCTGATCTCTGTCCTTCTCTGTGCTCTACCCGCTCCAGAATAATAGACATATAATTAAAAGAAGCTTAATATATGACAGTCCCACAAAGTCCTATATAAGTCCCTATCCAGTTGTTTTTTTTAAGGAGCCTCATTACTTAAACATATTTGTTTCAATTTGTTTTTTCTTTCATTCTCCCCCACTCACATTTTTGGCAATTTGAAGCCACTACAGATGCAGCAGGTCCATAAGAACATAAATATTACCTTGCACAGAAGAGTTCTCCTTTTTAACATAATTCTTTCCAGTCTCTACTACACCGCTTTCCCCAGGGAATCTCTAGCTGGTAGCCCAGTCGGTCTACATTGGCAGGGATTGACACACACAAGACCTGTGTCTGCTTGCTCTCTATAAAGAAAATGATTCATTCCAATTACCTTTGCTATTGAAGATACATCTGTCCCCGTGCATTAAATCATACCCATCAACATGCTGCCTAAAGTAGGGATCTGTAAAGATGGGACACAATAGAAGGAAGACTTCTCTGTGCACTGAGATTATGTCTCTAAGGAAGTGGTAGAGGAAAATTAAAATGATGGGAAAATTACTTGGTTACACATTTGGGAATGATAAACTGAATGCTTTCAAGGTGCTTTCGGTGGAACTTAAACACTTGAAAACGTTTCTAGGTCTGAGACACGCGGAGGAAGAAAGTCTTGTCACGGTGCTGCTTGGCAGGCTTCAGCACAGGTGTTTCCTGTCCTGGAGTGCAAGGTGTTCGAGTCTGCCGTGGAGCCTTTACACGTGCTTTCCTTCTGCCCAGTGGCTCTCTCTTCCCCTTCGTTTTCCCTGCCTCAAGACAGCCTTCACCCAGCTCATAGAGCACACCTGCTTCTCCTTCCACGTCCCTATAATTGCATGTGTCCTTCCTTCATAACATCTAGCATTTATGATTAAATATCTGTGGAACAAAGCCTCTCATTTATCCTTCAGAACAAAGCCCCAAAGATCCAGAAATACAGTTTTGATATGAGTTTCTGAAATGGTTGGCACTCCATGAAAGTGTATCGGATATGAGGGCCATTGTGTCTTTTGATCCACTGTTTTTTGGTGAAATGCCTGGCTGGAAAAAGACACATCATGTCTTTATTAAGCAATGACGGCAACATGATGCAGCAGGAGGAGAAAAAGCATGCATTTCAAAGCAAACACATGTGTGTTCAAACCTCTGTTCTGTGATTAGCTATCTCTGTGAGTGTGATAACTAACTTAGCTCCTTTAGGCCTTAGTGATAATAGCGCTTCATGAAAATGCAGCTTTATGAGAACTAAAGAAGACAGCAGGTAAAAGAACATACCAGTGCCTGTTGTGTATTGTGTGCAAGGTATCTTTCTAGTCATTTTACAAAATTGGAGAAACAAGTTTCCATAATATAATATCCTGATTCCTAAATATCATTGGGAGCCCTAGTGGTGTAATCATTAAGTGCTTAAGTGAAAGGTTGGCAATTCAAATCATCTGGCCACGTCAAAGGAGAAGAGATCTAGTAATTCATTCCCATAAAGATTTCAGTCTAGGAAACCCTAAGGGGCTCTTCCACTCTGTCCTCTAGGGCCACTGTGAGTCAGGACTGAGTCAATGTCACACACACAATGCTTAGATGCCAGTTTGCTATGTTCCTCATCCATGTCTTAACGCTTCAAGATATACATTCTGAATCCCACTTATAGTATTAATGTAAGAATGAAGATGCATTTATTAATATTCACAAGAATACATGTCCAATGTAAATGAGCAAATAAATAAGAAGTCATTTTCTAATCCATTTTCCCTGGGTTACCAGTGGGAGGAGGTGCACACAGGTCGTACTCAGCTGATCACAGTAAGTTTGGCAGCAAAAATCCACCAAGACCACCTCAAAGAAAGATGTGGCGATGCACTTCAGAGAAATTTGTCATTTAAAACCCCAAGAGCAGAGTTCTTCTCTGGAAAGCACAAGGTCACTGTGAGCCAAAATCAGCTCCATGCATGCACGCTTCATTTCAGTTCCTAGATAGCCGCCCAGGCCTCTGACCTGGATCATAAATTTGCTACATTAACCACTCTGCTGAAGTGTGGGTAGAAAATTTAAATTGTACTGCTAGATAGTAGAAGTCAATCCCAAATTAAAAGATGTACAAGAGAACAAGGAATAGTTACATTAGCACTTCAAAGTAAAAAAGCGAAAAGTAAAACTTTCAAGGGTAAAGTTTAAGAAATACCTTAGAACAAAATTATTTGAAGTGCTTCAATTCATGAAATAAAAGAATGGTTATCTAATGATATCCATTATATCCTGATAATTACCTTATGATACATAGTGAAACAATTAAAAGTGGTCAAATAAAATATTGATAATAAAATATGTGAGATTAGAGATTGTTCATACAGAAAACAAGACTTGTTTACATTTCTAAAACATTTACAATATTCTATGCTCTCTACTGGACATTTTCATTAATTTATTTTTCTTTGGATCTTATATTTAATCAAGAAATATTTACTGAGTGCTTATTACTATGGTTAAGGCACTTCAACAAGATAGAATTGGTCAGTGCCCTCATGATACACACCATACAGTAAGGGAATTGTTTCTTAAACTTCCCAGAATAATCTAAGGTGAGCAAATCATCTCAGCTGATCTTTGAGACTCGTTAGGCAAAGGGGGACAGTTGGTCAATGTGGTGAAGTAAAATCGCTTAAATATGGCTTTTCTATCCATGTCTTAGAGGAGACCTGGTGGCATAGTGATTACACATTGGGGCTGTGATCCACAAGTTCAAAGCTACCATCTTTTCCTCAGGAGAGATATGGGAATATCTATATATACTCATATATAGTTACAGTCTTGAAAAGTTGCATGAGCAGGTCAACCCAGTCCTACAGTTTACTATGAGTTGCCATTAACTTGATTTTAGTTTGGTTTGAGTGGAGCCGTGTCTTAGTAATCCTGACGGCATCATGGTGATGCAGTGGGCTGCTGGCTAGAAGATAAGCAGCTCAAAATCACAAGCTGTGTGGTGGGAGAAAGATGAGGTTTTCTAATTCTGTACAGCGTTATAGTCTTGGAAACCCACATGCGCAGTTCTACGCTGTCTTATAGGCTTGCCTGTCTTATAGTCAGCATCAACTTGATGGCAGAGAATTTTAGATCCGTCTTTGTAAATCCCACCAAATTATTTGGTGAGACCAAACAGAGTGCGTGAGACACTAGCAGGGAAGATGGGTCAGTTTTGCCATTCCTCTGAATATGAGAGCCATCTCAAAAAAAGAGAGAGAATCCCATGACCGTCAAGAAAGAAGAGTCACGAGTAGAGTGTGTGTGAGGTTTCTGTCTGAAGCAGCAAAGGCCACACGACTGAGACCAGAAGACAGAGCAGAGCAACATTGCTGAGGCCGGAGGCAGAGTGCAGGGCGTTCTGGCCCACACGTCAAGGCACCACTTTGCTGAGAGAGAGGCCAGAGGGAGATTTGATTGCTGACTGAGAAGAGGCTTTGCTGTGGACAAAAGATTGCATGTATCTTTAGAGCTCTCTGATCCAGCCTTGTTGTAACCTATTTACTTCCCTAATAAACCTCTATATTCATGACTATTGTCTGAGTTCTCTGTTGTCATTCTGATAGGTTATCTAACTCAGCATAAAAGTAGGGTGTGGGCAAAGTGCAATGCTCTGGGAGGAAGGTTTGTATCAGAAAATGTAAAGGAAGTGGGACTAACGGCCTCTCTTACCTCTGAGTTGTGGCAATAGGTTTTGGGCTGGTGTGGCATTGGATTCTCCTATTCCTTTGTGCAGCCCGAGGGGGTCAGGGGTGCCCCCCATTCCATTCCCTCAACTAGTCAAATTACCCAATACATAATAAATAGCAGTAAGTTCTACCAAGAAGAAAAGCAAGACTGTACAGAGATCAAGTTTTATTAGGTAAAACCAGGGGTGGGAAGGTGGGGAACCAAAAAAGTCACTGATAGGGGTTCTGAGATTCTGTTACTGGTGGTAGAATCATGCGGAAATGGATAGTGGTGATGATGGCATCACGTGACGAGTATAATCCATGTCACTGAAGTCCATTTGGAAAAATTGAATTGGCGAAGGTTTCATTATAAATATGCATGTATATTTACCACAGTAAGATCTTTAAAGAAAAAAAGTATACTGTTTCATGAACAAAGTATAACTAGCTCTCTCTTGCAGATAAAAAAGTTGAGAATTAGGAACCTTAAGTAATACGCACAAATTAGTGTGTGGTGAAGTTGGGATTTGACCCCAGGCTGCTTTAACTCCCGATCTCATGACCTGATTTTATGAATGAGCTACTGCCTCCCCACCTATTTTGCGTAAGAGTCCAAATCTCAATTTGTGCTGGTTGTTGAAATGCTGGGGTGGCCGAAGAATGCTCATCAGAAGAAAGAAAGGCGGCAGAGCCAACGCCGCGGGGCTGCGTTCCAAAAGCGGCTACGAGCTTGTTCAAAACTCCTGAAAAAGAAACACCTGCACATTCCTTCCAGCCCCATACTTCAGCGGTAAGGAGCTTGCAGACAAAACAAAAGACAGCATATTTCAGCTTGGCTGGAGTCTTTTGTGGAGATAAATGGTGTTTTTTCAAGTGTGAGGGGTAGAATTGGAAAACGGGGCTATTAAAAATTGGCAAGGCATACTACAGAACGCCAGGGTAGTGTGCGGAAACTGTCCCTGGGGAACATCGTCATCCACCAGCTGTGTATTTGGGTTATTGAGACCCACTTTTCTCCTGGTAGAACGTCAACAAGGAAGGGGCCATGCATTAAGGTCGTTTCTTTGGCTGCCATCACTGATCTAAGAGACCAAGTGGCCTTGACAATCGGCACAGTGGCACATAGAGAACAGACGGCGCGAGGAATCCATTATCGCGTGTTAGCATCCGTGACGCAATGCACTTTGCCTGTGCTGCTCACTATATTCCGTCTTCACGTAAGTGTGTCTTGCACACAAGTGGACGACAGTGTTTATAGGAAAGACAGAGGAATGAGGGGACAAAACTTCTGTTTTCTAGTTTGTAATTGTGTGAAAGCCACTTTAGCTCCCCGGGCCTTCATGTTCACATCTATTAAATGAGAATATGTGACTAGATGGCATCTCTTTTTTCTGATTCTCAGAACTTTTGCACAAAGTACTAAACTCATCTGAGGTGTGCTCTCCAAGTTAGGAATCCCATCCATGAGCAGGATGATCCTCAAAGTCAGGAGTTATCTTTAAATGGCCACATAGAGGAGCAGGATTAAGTTAGGCATGGCCTAGTCATATAAAAAATAAATTCCCATTAACCTCAATGCTGCCGAAGTATATTCTTCATCAGGAAATTATTCATAGTAATGCTGACTTGAAAACAAGCTAGAAAAGAACACATAGTATAATGTGATCCATATACAAGATGGCCTTCAAAATCCATGAAGAAATAGAATTTCAAGGTAACATCAGCCCCTTTATATGCTCCATTAAAAAAATCTAAAAAGATATATACTAGCATATTAGCAATTAATATCATTGGGCGGTGAATTTATGGATAAATTTTTATGGTTATCTGCATCGTTTAATTTCCCACTATGACTATGTGCTGTCATATAATATAAATAGATATAATGATCCACTACCTATTAATCAAAGCCTGTGGCGGCAGCAGTCAAGATATAAAACAACCTACCACACTGGGTAATGTGCTGAGAAGACCTCTTTAAAATGTGAAATAGAAAAGACGGCATCGTGAAGACTGCCTGATTCAAGCCACGGAGTTTTCCATTGTCTTATATGTGGAAGTCTGACAACGAATAAGGAAAACCAAGGGAAAACTGATGCCTTCCAATAATGGTATTGGCTACGAATATGAAATATGCCATGAACTACCAGAAGGATGAAAAAAACTGTATTGGAAGAAATAGCGGCAGAATGCTCCTTAGAAGGGAGGATGGAAAAAGACTTTGTCTCGTGTACTTCGGGCGCAGTACATCCTAGAGAAGGGCATCGAGCTTGCTACAGTTGTTGCTGTTGTTGTTATGTGCCAGGATGTTGATTCTGACGTATAGGGAGGGGCCTGTGTGCAACAGAACAAACTCTGCCTGGTCCTCGCCATCCTCACAATTGTTCTGACGTTTGAGCCCATCCATGCGGCCACTGTGTCAACTCATCTCGTGGAAAGCCTTTCTCTTTTTTCCTGTTCTGCTACTTTACCAAGATTGATGTCCTTCTGCAGGCACAGGTCTCTCCTAACAACATTTCCCGAGTACATGAGATGAAGTCTCAACGTTCCTGCCTCTAAAGAGCGTTCTGGTTGTACTTCTTCCAAGACAGATTTGTTTGTTCTTTTGTCAATCTACGGTAGGAAGACCCTCGCCAAGGGGCTCCAGTGTAATGGCTGTGAAGATGATTCAAGACTGGGCAATCTTTCATTCTGCTACGCGCTGGAATGGACACTTGTCATCTACAAACAGCACCTATAATGCAGCAAGCTCTTTTCTGGTGAAGTGAAAGAATGTCGGGCATAGAGAATCCTCTCTGGAATCAGATGCCTGATTTAAATCCTAGGTGATCCGCTCAATCATTGCTGTGTGGCCTCAGTTAAGTTGCCCAACCTCTTTTAACTTTAGTTTCTCTATATATAAAACAATAACACTCAACTCATAGGTCTCCACTGACCTTTAAGATCCATGCAAAGTTTTTGGCATTATTCACTTGACAAATGCAAGCTATTATTATGCCAAATACAAAAAGAACTTATTTTAAAATGCCAAATGATAGTCATTATCCTTAGGGAATTTTTAATTTGATCAGAATAATAAAACCCCAGCAAAAGAAAACATTACAGTAGCTTCCCATAATCAAGAATTTGGAGAACTTTTTGTCTTCTTCCTCTCCCTTATCCTATACATTTGACTAGATGCCATCATCTGCCTTTTATAGATTTGGTATATAATTTTCATGTGCATAGTCACTCATATCTTCTCTTCCTTCTTCTCAAAAGAGCTTCCTGGCCTCCTGTCTCTTCCAAGTCTCATCACTCCATAGCAGTGGTTCTTAAGTGAGCTTCTAGACCAACAGCATCAGTCCAATTCATAAAATGATCTAACAACAGAGAAGTAACTAATGCTCCTTAGGTATCATGCATTATATGATAGTTCTAAGCCTTTTCTTGTATTAACCCCTAGAGCTATAACATAATTTTTACTTACTTCCTTTCTTAGATGTTCAGATCTTTCTCGCCCTCACGATCTCGGGTCCATCCATGAAACACCTCTTAATACTGCATTGATGAGCAAATAGAAATGATTGCTCTGTCTTCAAAATGTTCAATGCATCGACCCAGTCTGTCTTCATCTTTGACCTTATTATCACTGGTGACAATTTGCATATATGAGCTATTACCGCTCCTTAACAGTATATTGCTTGAACATAGCACATTTCTAGTTTCCCAATCTGTACATAACTCAACTCACTGCCATCAAATCAAACCTAACTCAGAGAAGCACAACAGGACAGAGTAGAACTGCCCATTTGGGTTTAAGGGTATAGAAAATCTAATTTGTCTCCCACAGAGTAGCTGTTAGATTTGAAGTGAAGACTTTGTGGATAACAGCATGCTGGGTAATCTACTATGCCTACATATTCTCTTCAATGATGCCCATAAGATCTAATTCATAAAATTAACAGATTTTAAATAGCATTGTTTAAGGGATGATACAAAATTTAGGCACAATGTACTTAATATATGTATGGCTCATTCTGTTATGGATGATTTGGCCATCAGGAAGGTCTATGAAGGGCACAAGGCTTATAGAAGGTTTCATGGAGAAAGAGGGGTTTCTTGATTAAAGGACAAGATTTGGGCAAAAAGAGTAAAAAGAGGCAGAACATTCTAATTCGAGAAATAGTATGACCAAGGGAGTGTGGAAAATCAGAAAGCATTCTGTGCTGGCAGAACCAGAGCTCCTGTGAGGGTTCTGTGGCACCGGAGGCTGATGCTGGGAGGAGATGGGCACTGATCCCTGGCTTGCTCATCTTGTTAGTTGAATGATCATTGCTTGGTCTCTTTTATATTTTCTCTGCTAGTTTATTACTCCCTGATTGGCCTCTAAATTCTGTTTCTGTGAGAAGAAAATTGAGTTGACAGCCAAATGTGCCTGTAGAACCCTGGACTTCCATTCTCCTGACATTAATCATGCTTTTGTACTAGAGGGTAAGCTAAAGAGTAAGTTTAAAGACCATGTCTGTCTTGATATTAAGGTATCTCAACTGTTTGTCATAGGATAGCCTCAATCAATATATCCCAAAGGAATCCATGAAAATGAGGAAGCTATAAGAATGTATATGTATACATAAATGAGTATATATACATGTATACGTACATGTATATTTGTTTATATACATGTGTATATATTTTTATAAGTGTATATATTTAGTGTGTGCCTGTGTGGAGATGGATGGATGCTCTCTCTCTGTACCTTTAAATTCCTGATCCTTCAAAAATAACCACTCAACTCTGTTTCCAAGGGTTTCTAACCAATGTACATTGCTTACATGACTTCATTTTTCATTCCCCAATTTTATTTATATCTTGAGTCTACTAAACAGATTTCATTCCTATTTTTGTTTTATTTTCAAGTGAATACAGCACTTTGATTCACAAGAAATATAAAGGCATATAATAATACAGACTATGCTTATATTCAAATTCAAAGCAGATTGCAAGTTTGAAAATTGTGGCCTTAAGCAATTGATTCTTAAATTGTAGCACAAAAGAGACCATAAGAGCCAAAAACTCAAATGGAAAGTGAGATATTTTTATATTTCCCCCTTTTTGCTCCTCTGTACACATCCTTAAAATGCAATAAATAAGAACTATATACAGTTTGTGATTTTGTGCCGAGTACTATATTCTTCTAATTGGTGGCATTAACCTTGATAATCGTTGACAAGTAAGAGTAGTTTTGGGCCACCATTATGCTTTACTCTTTTCTTTGCAAGGGAGAATTATTAAATTCTTACCTTGTGATTTAGATGAAATATTAAATCTCTTTCAAGGAAAAATTCTCCATAATATTTCCAGATATTCTCATAATATGTGGTATGTGCATTTTAATGACAACCTTATAATTGGGTTTATTGTATATAGGTAATGGAGTCACATAAAAATAATACTTGATTGATAGGACCTACTATTATTCCCATCATACTAAACATGTACGTATTGAATGTGTCCTATCTTTTCTGCAGAATTTCAGCACTCAGTAAGGCAAAATACTCAGTTTTCTAATATATTAATTATAATAATGCTATGACCTAAATATTATGATCATTATCACAGAAGAAAAGTGTGATCTTCATGATAAGTAACTTGCCCAAGGTCACACAGCTCGTAAGTTAAAAGGCCATACTGTTGTTCAAGTTTGTTTGACTTCAGAACGTATGTGTTATTTGTTAAATCAATCTGAACCGAAAATGGTGAACCAAAAGCAAATCAACTAATTTTAGGAAAATGGGGGGAAAATACCAGAGCAATATCTAAGGGCTATTTCTGTGCTGTGTGTACATTCCACACATCTTAAATACTGCCACCATGTTCATCAACGATGGACAATCATGCATCCCAGAAACTTTGACAGATTTGGAAGTTATTGGGGTAAAAACACTTTGCCTTATTGGCCAACCAAATTTATTCATTGCGAAATAGATATCCACTTACATATATTTTAATATTAGTCACCAGTACAAATATTTCTTTTTACCCAAAATCTATACATTATCTAAAGTATTGAAATCCACTGGTTGCGTGACTTATTTAGCTTTCTCCCCTATTTTCAGAACAAAAAATATTCAGCTCTCCATTGGCAATTAAAAACTTTTGTATTTTCCAAGATAAAGTCTAGGCATCTGCTTTTTCCCTCCACCCCCACCCTTCCTGGGTTGATCCAGGGGGTGGTATTGCTCACATTGGGAAACACTGCATTATACAAAATGAAATTTCAGCATCTGAACTTGTATGTTTATTTATTTACATGTGTATGTAGGTGTATGTATATATATATGTTGGATGAGTATTTAGAACATATCATGTATAAGTTTCTCAATACAGCATTTACATGTCCTCCCCATGTAAAAGAGAGACTAGAATAACCATCCTTAAAATTTGCATTCAATTGCCACCAAATTCTAATAAACTTAAGGTCAGAGTCAGACACATAAAAGCCTTGGAAAAGTAGACATACTTCTATTGGTATACATTTCTTTTATTCATTCCCAGGTGGGCAGGTCTTCAGTAAACCTTTTCATTCATTCAAAACTCATCTTTAGTGTCTTCATTTATATAAAACGTTAAATCTGATCTACATCCTTTCCTAGAAACGTGGTGTTGAATTTGTACTTGATATTTAAAAACAACACATCATGTTTCAGGAGAGCTTGAAATATCAACTAAAGATAAATAAGGATTGTCTTTTATGGAAAAAAGACTAAAAATCATATCCTATATTCATAAAACTATACCTCATATGTTGATCCTTGGTGAAAGCCCAAGAAATGTCACCAAAATGGCTTTCATCATTTGAGAGAGGGGGAAAAATCCTTGCTGGTTATTAGCAGTTAAAATCAGCCATGCAGGGATTGTGGACTAAACCAGAGTTCTGAAAACCTCAGTGCATGAGCCAAGTCCTGCCCACAACTTGATTTCATTAAATAAAGTTGTATTGTAATATAGCCACGCCAATTTGTTGAAGTCTTGTCTATGACTGCTTTGGCAATACAATGGCAGAGTTGAATCATCAGTGTCACAGGTCCCATGGCCTGCAAAGTCTAAAAACTTACCATCTGGATCTTAGAAAACTTTGTGCCAACTCCTGAAATAATCTATGTGTCAGGTTTTTCTGAAGGAACACGATTACATCATCTGTGGATTCTTTCACTAAGTTACTTTGAGAGTGTCCTTGGAGAAGCTCATAGAACCTAGGTACTGGACCTCTTGTAAGAAGAATCTGAGTTCTGACTTAGGCTTAATAGCAATAAGGGGCTGCTTATTGGATTTAATGATCTCATTTCAGTCTTTCTAAAGACACCTTGAAAATCGGTAGTTTGAATCCACCAGCTTCTCTGTGGAGGCAGAAATGGCAGTTTGCTTCCCTGAAGATGACAGGGTGGAATCATGGTGAAGGCAAGTCTACTACCCTCCTGAGTGCCTCTGAGTTGGAAGTGGACTTGACAGTAATTGGTTTGGTTTGAAGAACAGAATCCTTGAATAACTTGAGCTGAAAACAACTGTCATATGAAAAGGTCGATTTGTGTAATTCAAAGTGCAGAGAATCACACACAAATATGTATAAATTCTGGCTCTGCCTCCTGTTAGCTCTGAGATTTCTGGCTCTCCTCCTGGTCAGGCTCCTTACAGGAGTTCCTGCAACCCTTTTCCTCTGAACGTTTACTTCAGGTTGTGTGTGAACAGTCATCTCTGTTATTATTTAATGTAGGCCTCCAATAAACAATGACCTCTAGGAGAATTGTCATGAAGGCTCATTTTGCTTTGTAAGATGATGCCATAGTTGAATACTGTTTGGGTCACAGAGTAGACCTTCAATAAATACATTGTTGAAAGTGCGTATTAGGAGTTAATACGGCAACAATTTAAATCTTAAATTGCATAATTCTTTGTACCTTCCTCAGAGCTCAGCAACAGGCCTTACATTTACCATAAATTCAGTGACAGTTCTTTGATAAATGGAAACATTCTAACCACAGCTAACTAGAGTCTCCAGCTCTGTTAGGGCTTTGTAGATGATGATGTCACCCAGCAGCTCAGAGAAACTTGGTGACAGCTGTTATTTCACATGAGGGGTAATAGTTCCATCTCTCATCCTTCTGGAACAAAGGGCCAGTGGACTGTTAAAACAACATGAACAAAATTACCACCGGACGGCAATTCTTTCCTTGTCACACAGCAATCACTTCTGCTACATTCCAACAGCGTGTGTGCTTCCCTTTTGAGAAGGTGGGCTTTGGAGCCGGTGAGATTAGTTGAAGAATTTTAGTGGCAAACAGTACACTTACAGCAACTGACGTGATAACAAAGATGTTTAAAATAAGGGGGATTCGAAAAGTGATGCCTTAGTAGGAGTGAGAACGGAATTGTAGAAATTACCTTAAAATATCTTAAAAGTGTGCTCTACGCTAATAATGTTCCAAGATAATCCATGAAAAAAGGGGTTGTATAGGCAAATGAATTTCATTAAAACTGCAGAAATAATGGGCTTATCTTGAAGACTATACTAATAAGGCATGCTCCCATGTCTAAGGTTATCAAAACGTTGTATGAATCGATGATACTATTCATTTCAAAGTGTGACAGAGATTTCTGGAACTTCCTCATAAGTAGGCTGTTGTGCCTTTCCTGTGCAAATGGCAGATGTTCAGCATGCTGCCATGAGGTCTACTCCAAAAATGGAAGTGGGATGACATACTAGGTAGAGAAACTCACCCGTTGCCATTTAATTAGTGCCAACTCAGTGACGCTGATTAGAGCTACCTCAGAGGGTTCTCAAAGCTATCAATCTTTATGGATACAGATTATCATATCTTTTTCTCATGGAGTAGTTGGTAGGTTGAAATCTTTATGTGTTGATGAACAGCCCGATGTCTAACCCACCGTTCTATCAAGGCTGCCTGAGACAGGGAAACTCTCCTGCAGAAATGGACAGCTCCCACCTATGACAGTATCGCAAGGGCAATGCTGTGAAGACGGCAAAGAACCATGACGGAAGCAGTAGCAATGCAGATTACCAGGTCAGCATGTAGAAGCCTGGGAACGGCTCCCCAACGTCAGAAGACTTGGCATAAGCAAGAAACAAACCCTTTTTTCCCAAAGCTTGTCACTGATACTAGCAATAACATAGCCTAACATACTATTTCCAAACTCACTTGACCAAATCATTCTTCATTGTCATGAAAATAATTAATGTCTCATGGGAAATTATTACAGGGAAACATGGGAAACCTCTGTTCCAGCTGTAATCGAACCACAGCAGGACCCATATATGCTGTATTCTGAATTCTCAGCCACAGCGATTCCATGAACAAGCAGATATGGTTCAACTTTTAAGGGAGGTCAAAGGAGAATGGAAAGTTCCATGTGCAAACTTGAGGAAGAGTTGGAACTGGAAATGACAGTGGGGAATCTGGTAAAAATTTTTCAAACAAAAGCTCTTCTTTCTGGTTCTGCTTTCCTCCACCAACTTTCTCAAATCTATAGACCAAGTTGTGCCTCTTTCGTCAACAATCCACTTGGCAGGCATTTATTGAGTGTATCCTGAGGAGATCACGTGACATAATTTATTATTTAAACTCCAAATTATTCTTCCCCATTTCCATACAAATAGACCATCTTCTCCACCAAGGCATAGACTGTCTATTGTAGTCTCTTGGGATTTAACACAAATGTCCCTGCATGAATGCTATCCATCCACAACTGCAGAGACAAGACTTGAAGAGACCTAGTTTCCTGCACTTCCCAATACTTAGGTTGCTAAGTGGGACCTGAAACCTGACACCCCTCAAAGAACTGCTCATGGCTCACCTAACCAGGCTCAATCACTGTGCGAGACACCAATTCCTAGTTGCCATCAAGGCAATCTAACTCATGGAGATCCCATTTCTGCCAGAGCAGAATTGTGGACCACAGGGCTTCCAATGACCAGTTGTTCTAATGTGATCATTTGGCATTTCTTCTAACATACCTCTGATACAACTATAATCTCCAACCATTCCTTTAGCATCCAAGCATATTAAATGTTTGAACCACCCAGGGGCTCTTGAGACACGGCAGCAGCAGCAAACTAGAGAGTCCTTGGAGCCATGTAGGAAACGGTTTTTCACTGGAAATCCATCTAGCAGTCTTGCGCAAAGCCTGGAAGTCGGAAAGCTAGCAAAGCAAGTAGGAGCAAAAGAAGACACTACTGTAATAAAAATGTAAGTTGAAATTAAGAGCTAAGACCTAAGTTCACAACGCCTTTTGAAAAGGAAGCCACAGTGGATCACTGAGAAATGGCCAGGCCAAATTATTAGAGAACTGAAGAAGTACTGAGATAATATATACTGCGATAAGCTTCACTGCATCATGACTGATGTGCCAGGTCTTCGTAGTTCCTAGCTGTGACCACACAAGGACAGACTTCAGGGGAGGTAACCTGAGCTGATTCAGCAGGACCTGACACCATCTAACCTCTATGCAACAAATGTGTTTTCTAAGATGCTTTAGTACAAAGATTGAGTACTAATAATTTTTAAAGTCCCCCTTAGTGTTAACCGCAGAGCCTTGTACACAGTAGACGCAAAATCAATTAATTTCAGAAATATGTAGGAAAGCATCTACTCAATCACAGAAGGAAATCGCTCAGCTTCTTGAAGCCCATATTCTAGTTTGATAGGGAGTCAAATCTTCATTCTTAATAACTACTATTGAGTGTCCTCTGTTTGTGTTCCTGGCACAAGCCTGCATGCTTCCATATGTGATCTAGTTGACTCCCGCCTGGAGTCCCAAGACAATGATGCCATTGCTAGTGCTTCACAAGGGAAGAAATGGATGCTCAGAGTTTCCATAGCTTGTGGACAGCCTCCCTTGGTGTGGGTCACAGAATCCTTATTCAAATCTGGCTCCTTCTAAATCGAGGCTTATGCTCTTCCCACTGTGGTAGGTGAGGTAGAAGGGAAGAGGGGCATAATGAGCTTTGTAACCAGGGCACAGAGGTGACAGTTGGCCTGCAAAAGCAGACGGTTGCCCTGCATTTTCACTCTGGGCAATTTCCAGTAATAGGACAGCAGATTATTTTCCACAGTGGGTTACTCATACAGAAAAAAAAAAATCACTGTCAGATTCTACTCCTAGATTTTTTATTTTGCCATGACAAAAAGAACAGAAAACTGAAAGAAAAAAGCCAAGCTTACACTGGATGTTGTGTGTGTCTATAGAAATAGACACACACGTGTGTGTAAGTAGATGTGAATATATTTATAGCTACAAAGTCAAATGATTTGCCCCCCAATCCTCCTATGTACTCTGACTGAAATGACCCACAATCCATCTATCCATCTGTGGGAACATATAAAAGATCTAAATAACCCATTTTTTCTAAAATTGAAATTATAAAATGTGTCATGTTTACATGCCGTGAGGATTTTGCAAAATAGTAAGTGCTGAAAAGGGCTGTAGTTATTTTATTAAAAGAAAAAATATGGGCTGCTATATTTTAGTCACTGCTGGGTATGTAAATATCTTAAGAATAAATTAATAAGCAGGATATAATCTCGTGTTTTTGTAGTTGAAAGGTATGCCTGGTTTAGGAATGAAATAAGATCTAGGAAGGATCCTTAGGAGCTCCTGAGATTCCCACCACTATATAATAATAGAAAGAAATGAAGTAGGGACATACGCTATCACATGAGCAGACCTCGGAAACATTGTACAGAATGAAATAAATTGCATCTCAAGACTTCATATTGTATAATCTGATTTATATGCAATGTCCAGAATAGGTAGATCTGCAGAGACAGACAGAATTGTTGCTGTAAGAAGAACAGGGTGCACAGAGTAGCGTATGGGCTATGAGAACTGATACTGGAGTCTTTAGGTAGGAATGGTAAAAAGGTTCTAAATTTGATTGTGATGGAGGATGCACACCTCTGTGTAGACACACACATATACACACAAAAACCGATAGATTGTATACTTTATATGGGTGAATGGAATGGCCTGGTAAATGGTTTCTCAAAAAAAGTTATTTTAAAAAGCATTACCAACATTGCTACTGAGCCCTGGTAGCACAGTGGTTATAAGTTGGGTTGTGATTCAGAAGATCGGCAGTTCAAAACCACCAGCTGCTCCGTGGGAGAAAGATGGGGCTTTCTAGTCCTGTACACAGTCAGAGTCTCAGAAACTCACAGAGGCAGTTCTGCTCTCTTACAGATCCGCTGAGTCGGCATCGACTCAATGGCAGATGGTTTTTGAGATCAGCATTGGGAAAGGGAAGTTTCTCCTTGTGCCACTCTCCTTGTCCTTAGTCCTTTCTCTGCTCGCTGGTTCGTATCAGGACCCCACCCATTCCAGAGCTTTACATGCTGTTCTTAGTAATCCCGCAGTTTAGCTGTAATCTTACCACTTACGCTGGAAAGAGGGAAACAACAGCCAATGTCCTACCAGAGGTCGTCAGGTTCAAGTTATATCTTGCTCTTTAATATCAGAAAACTGTTCTCATATGTTTAGAAGAAACCGTCCCTGATTTAAAAAATAAATCCCAACAGAGAACTCATTTTCACTGGTCCCCTCCCTTCAATTTGTAGTTCAGGATTGAGCACATAATCAAACTCAAAACCAAGTCCACTGCCACTGAACCAACGCAGACTCCTAACGATCCTCCAGAACAGAGGAGAACTGCTCTTTGGGGTTTCTGAAATTGTGACTCTTCATGGGATTAGACAGCCTTATCTGTCTGTGGAGTGCGTGGTAGGTTTGAACCACTGACCTTGCTGTTAGCAGCCCCACATTTAATCCACTGTGCAACCAGAGCTCCTTTAAAAAATAATAGTCAGTCACCACATATTTGGGAAATTATTAAATCATTTGATCAAACTTCTAAAATTCTAAAGGCGTCTATAATCCACCTCTCTCTCCTCATATCTAAATTGTAATCAAATAAATATAGTTAATTTGAAAAAGAATCTGCAAGTAAAATTGTTTGTTCAGGGCATTTAATGAAACCATGGGTATAAACCAAGCATAAAATAGATTTTAATCCAATGATGATTTCTTCAAGTAAACAATGTCTTCTAGGAAAGTAACCAACATCATTGCTAAGCCAATTTGTGGCTAAAGGAAGAAATTTACTTTCAGGGTGTGAACATTTGCTTTTATTTTGTGCAAGTTTCCCTCCGCTTTGTTCTGGAGATGATCGCCCCGTCACAGCCCCCGAGAGCCTGTGCAGTACCAGAGTTAGGGGCCAGGGTTTTCTTGCCAAAAAGCTGGATTGACCAGTTTTCTCAAGCTTCAATGTCCGCATCGGCAAAATCACATTAATAATATCCAACTCCATGGGAATGTACGGAAAAGCCAAATGAAATATGCCTGTAAAGCCATTATTAGAGAGCTGGCCCACACGTAGTTATGATGGCATAACTCCTCTTGTGCATGAAACTTGCAGGCAGTAGAGAAGGCATCATAATAATTATAATTCAAGGATAAAAACAATCTAAAAGAAGTTAATCTCACTGATAATTCCTATTAAAATTATCAAATAAAAATTATTAAAATGATCAAATAAAAAATCTATTAGAAACACACAGAATTGTTTTGAATAGATTGCAAAATAGTAATAAATTCAAATGGCAAAATTATCCATCGAGGTAAACATTGCCATAGAATCATTTCCAACTCAAAGCAGTCTTCAATGGCAGAGCAGAACTTCCATTGTGGGTTCTGAAACTGAAAGTATGTAATGGAGCCAAGTGCTTCACCTTTCATCATATATCAAGATATGGCTGATTAATTAAGTTATGTTGCGTACATATGATATAGTAGACTGTAGCTGTTAAAAATAAGTAAACTATCTCAAAAAGGATGAATGGTGTGGTCCTATTTTATAATCAATCATTTTTTATTATGGTTCCTATGTTTGTCTTTAATAAAGGAAAAGACACGGCATATTTCCTTGCTTCTTATTTAAAATCATCTAAGAAATATATTTTTATAAAAAATGAATTGGTAGTATATGTTTTCACTTGATAGCGGAAGATCTTTCAGATATGCCAAGGTACATCCAAAAAGTTCACAGATAAATTAGAGAAAAAAATGGAATATTTCCACAAACTTTTTGAAGAACTTTTCTTATTTTTAAATGAAAAAGGTAAAGGATATTATGACATTGTTGAATAAAAAGCATATGTATACAAAACCCCACAAAATAAATACATCTAATTGTTAGTTGTCATCAAGTGTTCAAACATTGTTGTAAACATAGCGTACTTTGAGAGACTTTGAGGTAGTTAGTTCATTAAGCCAATCTTGTTGATAAACACATGTGGGGTTATTTGAAGGGCAGAGGGATAAATGGTTCAGTGAGCCTCACCTTTCTAGTTCTCCTGTCTTGCTTTTTGATGGTCGCACCAGGGTGCAGCTGCCTTAGCAGTTCCCTGCTTCAGCTTGCTAGGCTGACTTCCTACAAGACATCCCCAAGGAGAAGCCACATGGACCTACCCCAATGCAGCCCTGGGTGCTGGAGCAGCCATGTGGAGACCCCTGCCAGCGCTGAGATCCTTACACGTTCACTGACTCGGCTTTCCTTCTGCAGTCGGTGTCATTGCGTCTGTTTTGTGAGATGGAGGACTTTGTGGACTGGTGTTGGATATATGGGTTAATATTGGACTTGTGGGGTTGGGCAGCACAGTGTTGGGATATTTTCTTGATGCACACTTAACCGTTATATAAAACTCTCTCTTATCCATGAGTTTCTGTGGATTTATTTTTCTAAAGTATCCAGACTAACACAGTCTTCCAATGTAGGAGGATGGTCAACCAGCACTGTATGACAATATCCTCTTTTATTTCCTAAGGATTTTTTCAGCTAACTTTCAGAATGAGGAAGGGTGTATGACAGGGTTGTGTCATACTTATTAAATCTATATATTACATAGTCGATCTATATATTCCGCAATAAACAGAAAGAAGCTAGATTATATGAAGAAGAATGTCACATCAGAATTGGAGGAAAACCTATTACCATTCTGTAATATGCAGATGACACAACCTGGCTTGCTGAAAATTCAGAGGAACTGAAGGAAGCACTTGCTGATTAAGAACATGGGTTGCAGCCTTCAGCATGAATTACAACTCAATGTAAAGAAGACCAAATCCTCACAACTGGACCAATGAATCACTCAGTGATAAATGGAGAAAAGGTTGGCGTTGTCAAGGATTTTGTCTTGCTTGGGTCCACAATCAATGTTCATAGAAGATGGAGTCAAGAGATCAAATGAGGCATTGCTTTGGGTAATCCTGCTGCAGTGTATTGAAGACTTTTTCAGTATATTGAACAGCAAAGATGCTACTTTGAGAACTAAGGTGTGCCTGACCCAAGCAATATATGAAAGTTGAAGATTGAATAAAGAAGGCTGAAGAAAAAGTTGATGCATTTGAATTGTGGTGCTGCTAAAAATAACTGAAAGTACCATGGGCTGTCCAAAGGACAAACTGATCTGTCTTGGAAGAAGTACAGCAAGAGTGCTCCATATATTCAAGGATGGAAAGACTTCGTCTTGAATATTCTGCACAGGCTGTTATGAGAGACCAGTTCCTGGAGAAAGACACCATGTTTGGTAAAGCTAAGGGCAACAAAAAAGAGGGCGGCTATCAAGGACATGCAGCCGTGGCTGCAACAATGGGCTTAGGCATAGGAACAATTGCGAGGAAGGCCGAGGACCAGCCAGTGTTTTGTTCTGTTATGCATAAGGACACTATGGGGTGGAATCAACTCGATGGCACAGAACAACAACTTTTAGAAATAGGCCAAGAGGACTTTCTTCCTAGTCTGCTTTTCTATAAAAATTCTACTAAAATCTGTCTGTGTTAGTCTGGGTTGAGTACAGAGACAAATTCATAGACACTCATGTGAGTGTAAAAGAGAGCTTTATATACCAGAGTAATTGAATATAGAGAAAATATCCCAGCCCAGTCCAGATCAAGTCCATAAGTCTGATATTAGCCCATATGTCTGATAACAATCTATAAATTCCTCTTCAGATTAACACAAAACATGCAATGACACTGAATGCAGGAACATCACAGGCCAGTGGGTGGAAAGTCTTGTGGATTCAATGGCGGTGAAAGCATCTCAGTGCTGACAGGGGTCTCCACGTGGCTCCTTCAGCTCCAGGGTTCTAGCGTAGCTCCATGTGTCTTTTCAACAGGAAATGTCTTCCAGGGAGTAAGCATGTGTCCTGCTTCCAGCGAGCAATTTATCTCCTTAGTGCCTCCAAATGAGGTCATCAAGCTGCGATGTGATTGACAGGCTAAACTCCACCCATTCACTCTTCATACTCAAATTGACAACAGATTATATAACTACTACACTGTCCAACATGGATGATCCTACTCGTATTTGAAATATTGGCACTATAGCTTCCCACAGTATAGCAACGCAAAAACCCAGAGAGCATGACAAACGATAGATGGTGGTGGGATACACATAGTAGGTCACATCTATTTGGAAGAATTAGTTAATGGTCTGTAATAGATTTGGATAACTTACTGGAGATTGAGAAACCAAGAATAGAATTCCAGATAGAGTAAACGTTTTGGAAATAGAGTTGACCATGGTCATGCAAAGGTAGACATTAGAGATTACCTCTGATAGAAGCAGGAAGTGCAGAAGTAGCACAGGTAGCAGAATCTAAGATTTGACATATCTGTTAAGTCAATTATGTTGTTCGGTGTTGTTGAGTTGTTCAGACCCAAAGCAACCCTATACACAACATAATGATACAGTGCATTCCTACGCCATCCTCACAATTGTTAGATTCGAAACCACGGTTTTTAGCTATTGTGTAAGTATTTTCAGATATTTCTTATGTATGTAAAAATTGGATAATGAAGAAAGAAGGCCGAAGCCAACTATGAAGGACATTAAATACCAGAACTAAACTTTAGTTAATAAATGTTAACTAATGCCTTAACTTTATCTAATAGGTGGGGAGAGTACCGAAACTCTGTGAAGAGAAGGCTGATAGGATGAGAGGTGCACATGGGAGAGAGTCGTGTAGTGAGGTGTGTAGCCAGCCTGGCACAGAGCAAGTGAAGACTAAAACAGGGCTGTTCTGAAGTTTTACCATAGGATTTCCAGCCCTTCCTTCTGAATTTTGTAATCACCATGTTGCTACTTCAATTTTAATTCTAATATATTTTGGAATTTCAGTGGAACAGAAGTGGATAAAGTGCTTAGCTGTTTCAACCTCTCAGCTTCTCCACACAAGAAGGAGGTGAAAGACTGCTTCTATAAAGATGTTTTCCCTTAAATACTGTGGAGTTGCTTAACTTTGTCCTACAGATTCACTATGAGTTAGAATCCACTAAAGTTCATGGGTTTATTTTGTTTGCTGCTTTTATGTAAAAAATTAGTTAATGATTCCTTTCTCAAAATTTGTGACTGATGTTCCACACATCCAAAATTATTGATCTCTATTCAATAATCAATATTTGGTAAATATAATTTTTTTTAAATTATTTTGCCTCTCAAATGAAAGGAAGGTAAATCTTTAAAAGAGTTCTTTGAGTGATGCATTTTGAATAACTGAGGGGTTTTTTTTGTTTTGTTTTTTAAATCTTTGGGCGAAAAATATCAACAGTTTAAATATCAGGGAAAGCTCAAACTAATATGTGAATTCTGTCAACATTCCTGGTTCTGAGTCCAAGCTTAGCGGTAATATAGCACATAGCGATTTAATGCTTTCTAGATAAAATCTTATGTCCTTTCAATCACAATATCACTGTTTTAAGGGAAGTTTTACCGCTATTATAGTGTAAAATATATAAGTATTATAACTCCAGTTTTGTTTTAAATATGAGATTATTATACTGAAGACATTAGTGGTCTTTATTAAATGTGCCAAATGGAATTGAGCTAGAGAAATGCTGATAGATTGTTATGTAATAGTTTGTCTTTACAAAGGCATCTAATGTCTCTGTGAGCATTAGATATTCCTGTGTCTGTCAATTTTTTTTTCCATACAGCAGACAATGAAACTCTTGAAGTTGAATTAAATGAAATCATGTAGTTCAAACTTTTGGAAAAACTATGTAGTATCACTTGCTAAGGTGTAAATTTCCTAGTTATGTTATTACTGAGCCATTGTCAACAATACTTTGGTGAGGTAAAACCATAAATTCCTATGTATGAATGCTAAAATAGGGCCATAGAAAGATAATTTGCTATGACAATCAGCATTCCATATTTTACAGTCCTCCAGAGGTCAAATATTTATAAAAATCAACTCAGCAAGTTGATTGCAACTCATGGTGACCTTATGGGATTGAGTAGAGCTGATCAATAGGGTTTCTGAGACAATAAATCTTTATGGGTTCAGGGCAACCTCAAGCTTCCTTCTGAAAAGCTACTGGTGGCTTTGAACTGCTGACCTTGCAGTCAGCAGTTCAATGCTTAACACACAATGCCAGCAGGACTCCTAAACATAAATAAGCCAAGGCCACGCCATGAATTAAACCACTTCCTTGAGTCAGTTTCCATTCAGAGCAAAACCTCGTGTTTCAAAACAGAACATGTTCCTGAAGTATTCCGCCATAAATATCATGGAAGTGGGTTCGAGGGCCGTGCTCTCCTTGCGTTGGTATTCGGCTTGAGAGTTTCACTTTTAGGTGAGTAGATGGAATGGACATGAGATGTCTTCTGGACAGACGTATAGGGTTGTCACTGGCTTAATTCTCTAGACAACCCAGCTTGACACAGGTTGCCAGAAGAATCAACCAATGCTCCTCAGAAGAGAGGATGGTGAGAATAGCATGACTTTGGATATCGTATCAGACATGACCCGTTCACAGAGAAGGGTCAGCGTGGGGACGTGCAGGGTCATTGAAACAGAAAGAACATCCAAGCCATGGATGGCACAGTGGCTGCAGCAACGGGCTCAAACAGAACCAGGATGGGGAGGATGGCGTAGGACTGAGCAGTGCTGTTACACAGAGGGTCATTATAAGTCAAAGCCCATCGTAAGGCATGGAACTGAAGACCCAGAAAACATTTCATTTTGGGAACTAGTACTGAATAAATGAGAATGTAGAAAGGTACATAGTTCCCCAAATCCATTTTTAAAATCAATGAATTTCCTATGTATCCGAAATAACTAATAAAAAATTAAATAGATAAGACGCCAGCTATAATCAAAAGATGATCTACAACATATTTAACAATATATTTAAAATATGTCAACAATTTATAGCAAAAAAGCTTAATATTTTAAAATATAAACTATGGAAGTTCACACATTTCTGTGTTATCTAGATGTAGATAAATACTGTGACTCAAAATTCAGTTACTATATAAAAAGAAATTAATTATTTTGACTATATTAAAACAAGAAAAAATATATAATCAAAGTTAGAACGCAAGTGAAAAATTACAAAATATTTGTATTACAAATATACTAAACTATAAAATATACAAAAAAATTCCACTCACTGCCCTTGAGTAGCATCTGACTCTTAGAGACCTTATTGGACATAGAACTGCTCCCTAAGGTTTCTTAGACAGTAAATTTTGACTGGAGCAGACACATGCAGATACAGCCTTATCACCCTCCATGCCTATACTCCCATCCCACCTTTGGTGTGGCTGGTAGAATTCAAACTGCTGACCTTGTATTTGGTAGCCCAATGTGTAACTGACTAAGCCACAAGGACTCTTATATTTGCAATAGTACCCCCATAACACATGGCGGAAACATTGAGTACAGAAAAATTTTAAAAAGAAAAATCTTATGGAAGAACACCTAAAAGACGTGAAAAGACGTATCAGAGATTTTAAAATAGTTCTCAAACATGCAAAAACATATTAAATTTCACTCATAAAAAGAAAAATGCAAATTAATGCAATCATTTCTCAACTATTTAATTGACAAAAATTCAAAAGCTTGTCAATACACAGAATTGCTCAGACGAGAGGAAAAGAGGTGTTCTCACAAAGGTAGGGGGATAACATGTATGTGATATTTAGCATCTATGAAGGCATTGGGGTTGTTTGGTCTATTTTTAGAGGAAGGCAAAGCAGCTCTCCTTTGACTTATTCATGGTCTCTATTAGTTTAAAATATCCCAGGCGGCAAAAGTGACCACAACCAGGGCTCCAAGGAGCGTCTCCATTCCGCCCGCCCGTGCCTCTTCCTTCTTCCCCTCCACCTTCTGACTCATTTCTGCCCTGCGGCTATGGAGTCTTTCAATTCTGGGGAAAAGCAGCATTTTTCCGAGCTCTCCCACTCCTGCCAAAGCTGCTAGAAATGGTGCCCTGGCTGTTCTTGGCCTCTTAGCTCCTGGAGGTGGTTGGTAGAGGCTGGATGTGATCAGGAAGTGGCTATATACCACTAGCATGGTGGTGACCAGGATTCTCAGCACCCACCCACGTTCCCATGTCCTTGATGTGCCTAACTCCATCCCTCACCCCTTTCCAGATGCAAATATTCACAAAGTTCCAATCTAGTTGCCTGTGGAGCCCCTACCCAACCAAGCCCAGATACACACATAGCAAGGCAGGTTTCCTGTATACACTGGATCCAGCTATTGCACTTGGTCTAATGGGCTCCTACAAGGTTTAATACAATTGGTTTTATAGAATTTAACTAGAGTGTGTGTGTGTGTGTGTGTGTGTGTGTGTATGTATTTTATGGCATTCACACAACATCCAAATGGCACTTAATCATGCTTCACAGAATATACAGAAGCTATTAAATAACACTCTCAATGTATTTCCGTGCTAGGGGGTGGGAGAACAAACCCCCCTGATCTTTTTTCCTTTGATGCGGAGGTTTATGTATCTGACATACATCTCCAGCAATACAAAATTACGTACATAGCAGAAGGGCATTCGCTGAAGTGTTGTGTGCCAGAGCAAATACTGAAAATTTGCAAAATGGACAAACGCATGTGATTAGTTGAATAAACTACTGTTCAGACACAATGAAGAGCCCTGCAGAAATGAAGGAAGATGTCTGTGAACTGCAAAGAGAGTGATTTAAGTAAACAGATCAAAGTGCAATAAATTATATGTAAAATCTACCCTTGTGTATGACAGACTGGGAAATAACACAACATTATCTTCTTATTTTTTTCCAGAAGAGATATGGGAAGAACACATTGGAAACAAATATAATTGATTACCTTAAAGGGAGCCAACGATAGGGAACTCAGGATGGAATGATAAGGGATAAAGTGGCTTTCCTCTGTCCATTTTTGGGAATGGTTTTGGACTATATGACTTTTGCAATAATGTTAATATACTAAATGTTCAAAAGTAAAATTAAAAATAATGGAGCAAGGGACGAAAATCAAATTAAGTACAAATAATATTAATTCAATTGCATTTAAAATAAGTAATTTTGCCACACAGAAGGAAGAAAGAAAACAAGCTCACGTATTCTTAAACACAGATCATTAGCACTACATCTTTGGCCATACAAGGAAAGAAGAGAAACAAAAACACAACCTGTACCCACACCTTAAATTCTCCTTTAGTTGTTTTGTTTTGTGAAGGCATGGAGATCAGACTTCTGAAACTGTCTGATGTGCCTTGTAGCACTGAGCAGATGTGTAAACGTGTTGGCACTGGGATCAGGTTCTCACTGCTAGAGGAGGAAGATACAAATATAAAAGGAAGAAAAGCAAACAAGAATCCTTTGAGCTCGGGCTTGTTAGTTGACAGGTTCATTCTGACTCGTGGTGATCCCGTGGGGACAGAACTCTTCTCCTGCGGGTCTTCGAGAATGCGACCTTCTGAAAGCAGGTGGCCCGACATTTCCTTTACAGTAACTCTGGCGTGTTAAACCCACCAACGTTTAGGCTGTTACCAAAATATCAATCTCACTTTTTTTTCTGAATCAATTGTGACGCTAAGGGCAGAGAAGAGCTACCCCTGTGGGTTTCTGAGACGTAAATCTTTATCCGAGTAGAAAACCTCATCTTTGTCCTGTGGAGCGGCGATGGTTCCAAGCTACTGACCTTGCCTTTAACAGCCCAATACATAGCTCAGTTTCTCGCTAGAATCTCTGTCTAGTAGTGGAAGCCTACACTTTGAAAGTCCCAGAGACCCTCCCTTGCCCATCCCTCTGTTGCATTTCTCTCCCTCTTCTTGTTCCTTCTCTCCTTTTCCTATCTAGCATCTCTACTTTTTGGCCTGGCTAATTGGGCTGAGACGCAGGAACTTCTCAGGAGCTATGAGTCACATATAACTTAGAGCTTGATTTTTTTATATTCTCCAGGAAACAGAACCAGGTTCCATTTCATAGAGCGGGGATATCTTGTACCAGAGTGTAAGAAATAAACTTTTAAGGAATAATGAAGGCATACCAAAAGTAAAGAAGAATCACTTCAAAAACAAATCCTACTGGTCAAGTCTTAGAAAAATTTAGCATCAACAATTTAGTACTATTAAAGGATTTTAGCCATCAAGTAAGTATGAACTCATGGTTCAGTACTGAAAAACAAGAGGGGGGATTTTAAAACGCTTGTGGGAAAAGTCTCACTTTTTAATTCAATTTTTCTATGAACTTTTTGAATCCCCCCACATAGATGAGTAATACATAAAAAATACATGAAAAACGAGACCTAAAATATTAATAGAAAATTTGAAGAAAGTGGTGCAGTCAGAAAATTTTCTTTTGTAATTGAGTAAAGGTTGGTTCATACCAGAATCTTCCAGGCTGCCAACATGGGGGGATGGAGGAAACTGAAGAATAGTAAAATAGTTTTATGGTCTCAAAATATCTCCTCAAAGACAAACTTTTAGCTTTAACAAGAATACAAAAGAAACCTAAATAACTCTAGCCACAATAATTATGAGTCATGGCGGGTAGAAAGGAATCATGAGTCAGAAAACAGGATACAAGGAGCCAACAAGAGCCAACACCCCTGGTGTAGCATTCTAACCGGGTAACCAGCTCTCCATTGTGAGGGAATATCTTCCATGCACAAGGGAGCAAATGATATAAAAGAATTGGATCGTATTCATCAAAAAACACCAGCACTGTGAAAGCCAAAGCAAAACTTCAGAACTGCTCTACATAAAAGAATAAGAGACGGAAAATTAGGATTGTGGAATAGCACTTGTACTGCAGGAGAAAAATGAAATAAAGGATATTATTGGAACAACTTACAAAATAGAAATATATTTATAGAGAAAAGAAATAATGTTGAATTACTACAAACGTTTCTGAAGTTTATAAGTGTATTGGGATATATCAGAGAATTTACCGATTCTTAGAAAATAAACATTGAAGTACTAAAATTGCAAGTGATCTACCCTCAAATTAACACTAAAATAAAAATAAATCATAATATTTTAAAATGAAATAGCCAATAAAAAGACATTCATGTGGCTTGGAAATCAAAATGTTTTTTAAAACTGAATCTGGGATAAGGCTACAAAGGGTTCTTTGTACAATTTGTGCAAATTTTATGCAAGTTTAAAAGTATCTTAAAAGTTTGAAGTAGTCTATATTTCAATGGAAAACATGAACAGTAATTGAAGCCAAAGAAACTTTGAAATAACTAAGTAAAAAGGAGAGACATGCTCTACTGAGTGGTGAATCTCATTATGACATTTAACAAAATCATAGTATTGTACTTCTACAACAACTGATGAAAAAATCAACAGAATAAAATTAAAGAATCCCAAAGAGACCTTATATTTACATATGTTAAAGTTGAAATGTATATCCCTGGACAAAGGACTTATTTTTCAGTAAAAATACCAGAATAATTTCTTAACTATTTGTAGAAAAAAACAAATTAGACTGCAATTTCAAAAAATTGCCAGTGTCAAAAAAAATTTTTTGACAATGTAGTATAAACATATAAAAACAGATACAATGGTAGCATAAGATGGAAGGATATTTAACCTAAGAAGGAAAATTTCCCTTAAATTTATTAATAATGAAGTTTAGAAAGAAACAAATTATTATGTAGAAATAAAAGTTTTTTGTGGACTAAAAATACCAAAAAGAAAAGGAAAGGTATAAAACAAGTTGAAAAACATATATTCTTATAAACTGTGAGAAAAATAAAATATTCTTAATATCAAAGAGGGAAGATGGCTTAAAGGAGAGTTAGCTAATCATAATGCCATAAAATCTTTGTGGCAACCAAAGGAGGAGTTAAATAATGAGATAAATGCCCTTTATTAACCTAGAGAAATGTAAGAGCTTTTGATTCCCATGTTCAAAAATATTTTCAATATGTTAGCTAAAGGATAGGCTGCTATACTTCTTTGGAATAAAATTAAGGAATACAAAAGCCTCCAAAGTTTCTAATTTCTCTTTGATTTCAAATTCCATTCCACTATATCTTAAGGGAAATGTCAAATATATGTCCAATGATTGAAACTAAGGAAATTCAGCACAAAATTATATGTGATTTAACCCTTTTGAAATCTACCTAAATGTCCAGCTATATCGCCATCACCAAGTGAATTCTGACTCACGGGGACCCTATGAGACTTGGTAGAAAAAACTCCACATGGTTTTCTAAGATATAAGTCTTTGAACTTATCATCAGGAGCGACAGGAAAGCTGTTTACTTGTGTTTTGCTGACCATGTAAAGGCATTCAACTGTACGGGTCATAACAAAATGTGGATGACATTGCAAAGAATGGTAATACCACAATTTGTACTCAGACAAAAATGGTACAGAGACCGAGAGATATTCAATGAAACAGAACAAGGGAATAATGCATGGTTTAAAATCAGAAAAAGTTTTATGACCCAGGGGTGTAGCCTTGTGCCACACCATTCCATCTGTATGCTGATAAAATAATCAGTGAAGCTGGACTGGGATTTGAGAAAAGCTCATTAACAGCCATCAATGTGCAGATGAGAAGCTTGATGGGTGAAAGTAAAGATGACTTGAAACATTTAATATTGAAGATCAAAGATAGTAACCTTCAATATGTTCTACAACTCAATGTAAAGAAAACAAAAATCCTCCCAACTGCACTAAGATATAACCTTATGATAAAATTAGAAAAGACTGATGTCATCAAGGATTTCACTTTACATGGATCAATAATCTAGGTTCAGGGAAGCAGTGCTAATAAATCAAAGTCTATTATATTGGGCAAATCTGCTACACTAGAACTCTTAAAATGGGAAAGAGTAAAGATATTACTTTGAAACCAAAGCTATGTTATTGCAAATCACCTCGTGCATATGAAAGTTGGACAATGAATAAAGAACGCCAGAGAAGAATCAATGAGTCTGAATTGTGGTGTTGGCAAATAACACTGAAAATACAAGACTGCCGTAAGAAGAAACAGACCTGTCACGGAGCAAGTGCAGTCAGTGTATTCGCAGAAGCTATGATAATGAGGCTTCATCTCACGTGGTTTGGACATTTTATAGAGACCAGTCCCTGGAAAGGGACATCCCGAGAAAAAGACGATGGCCCTCAATGGGTGGTTGAGCCAGTGGCTGCACCAGGGGCTCCACCTTCGCAATCATTGGGACGATGGCACAGGAGCAGGCCGTAATGTGTTCTGTTGTACAGAGGGTCATGGGGAGGTGGAACAGACTCAATAGCCCTTAACACATACCACATATGCATATAATTCGTATGATTTGATTCTTGTATGTTTCAGTTGTCAAGATAAACCTATGTATTTGCCATTTACTTTGTAAAAAGGTATTTGTTGTTGGTTTTGCAAAAGTATATCATGTTCTCTCAAGGTGGTTTCCATCATCATGGATATATTTTCCAACTACTGATCCTTCATTGTTTCCAACTTTCACATTCTAAATCCACCTGTAATTATATCCATGTATTTTGATTGCATGTTTGATCAATTTTGGATTGCAGAAGTTTATAGAATTCCCCATTATTATTTCAATTATTCAAAATCAGGAGAAATCCTGATGATCTATGTTTAATAAGCACAGGCTTGAAAACTCTCTGGAACAGTTCCAGTCTACATGTAAGGGTTCACCATGAGCTGGAAACCACTGAGAGCAACTAATCACAATAACTTCTGTTTACAAAATCCTAGTAATAGTAAGAGCTATAATTCTAAAAATAGATAGAAGTGCATAAGGGGGCTTCAAAAAGTTTGTAGAAAAATCTATTATCTCTCAATTCTATTTTTACATGAACTTTTTGAATCCCCCTTGTAGTTCCACACTTCTTTAAAAGTAAAGACAAAGAAGCACTGAAATGTCAATACTTTCAACTGGTTTGGGCCTTAAGAGTTATTGTTTCTATATCATATTATTGACAGTGAACATGTATTTGTTTGTTTTATTATCAGAAAGACCCATGTTATTAGACCAAGAACTTAATGAAAAAAGTGATGTTTTTTCATTTTCATCTGATAAACACTGTATTTGATAGAACATATTGGGAAAGAAACAAAATATCAATATCAGAAGATAATTATCATTAAACAGAACAATTGTATGATAAATTTCCAAATATAATCTTTCAAATGCCATATCTACTAAAGCTTGTTACTCAGTAATAAGCATGGATATGTGTAGCAGAATGTGAAGGCACATATCCCACATTGAAGTAGAGTTTGAGAGTGTCATGAAGGACATTACTTCCTAATTGCTTTTAGTTTCACTAATACATTTTCTTTTCGTTTTTATTCTTTAACTTTTTAGTGAATTGGATGAAGGTTCCTAGAGAAAATCAGTTTTCCATTCAACATTTAATGCACATTTTACTTCAAGTCATTGATTGCAATTCCCAACATTATAACGTTGCTTATCTTACTTCTTCCCTATGATTACCATTTTCACTCCTATTTTCCTAACACTTTCTGCTTTATGAGAACCAATGACTTTTTGCCAAAAGTGTATATGATACCTAAATACCCATGGTAGTAGGGTTCACTAAAAATGAGAGACTAATTTATGAGTAAAATGTTAAACAGGTAGTTTTTAGAACTCAGTATAACAGTTGACACTGCCTTATATTTCCTCCTTTGAATTCTTAGTGTGATACTCAGTAAATAATAATTATATCACATCACCTTGTAGGGTTAGATATCTCAGTCGTATTAAACAGTTAAAATAGGCAAATTATACAGAGATCAAAATCTAATAGCCATTACAAGGTGCAGGAAAGAAGGGAAAAAGAATTATTACTTAGGAAGCATCTGTGTCAGGTGACAGTGGCACAGAGGATCGATGTAACAACACTAAGTTGTTCATGTGAAAAATCTAAACTGGAAAATGTTGATATATATATATATACATAATTTGATATAAATATATATATATGTAATGCAGCAACAAAGAAATTATCTTTAGAAGTTTAATGTTTTTGTGTTTTCAATTAGAATGGAACCTGCTTAGGGATAAAGCTAGTAAGCTAGTCTATAAACCAGGGCAGGATTTTAAGACATCCCTTGGATAGGGCTAGCAGTTTAAGACATCCCTTGGATGGGGCTAGGATGTTAAGATATCCCTTGGATGGGGTTAGCTATCAATTTCTATACAAAAGGTAGGCAGTTCAACCCCCCATAGCAGTACTACAGAAGAAAGCTTGGCAATCTGCTTCTGTAAAAATTAGAACCAAGAAAAGTCTACACTGTGGCATATGGTATTCCTATGTGTTAGAATTGACTTCCCAGCCCCAAATTAATATAGTTTTTACCTTCTGCCTTTCCATATATCTGATCATTGTCCTCCATAGTCTATCTAAAGCATGGATATGCTTGGTGAGATATCTGAACTTATAATTCAAAGTACAAGGAACAAGCTAGGAATAAATTCAGATATTTACATTTAAAATAGAAGTGGACAGATGCTTTCTCATTTAGTGTACCATGTGTTAACTCTGGAAAGCCCAATCTATGTACATACTCCATAGCACATAGATCAGACAGTAAAGGTTCATGTAGTAAATAATCTAGGTTTTATATAAAATGTGGTCTCTGATGTAAACACTCAATGAATTTTGAGGTTGGGAGGTATTTTACTTAAACAGAGGAGTAGGCAGGTGACAGATGGCTTTGAAATACTCCAGCTGCTATTGAAACACTTGAAGGAGAGGCTCTGGAAATGCCCTGTAAAATTCTGGAATGCTGTTACGTCAAATTAGGCATAAAAGCCTAATGTGCTCATTTAGAAGGTTTCCCTTGACTCAAAGTGCCCGAGTTGAGCATCAATGACAGGGAAATGCCTGCTCCGATGTAGGACAGAACTTCCCCTTCTCAGAGACCTGGGCATGGAAGCCCAGGTGGGTGACTGCCTTGTGCCACACCCATGAGATCAGTGAAGAATTATGTCACCAAGACCAAGAGGACAGAAGATGCCTCCCTGGTCCAACTGCATGAAGTGATTTACACCATTGTTACTTAATATGTGGTCCATGAACTTGCATCATAACCTGAAAAAGGTCCCATGCCAGACTCCACACCGTCTACGACCTCCCGTCCTGCTTAATGTATTTGAACAGTATTAACAGGCAATCCTCGTTAGATGCCATCAAGTGGATTCCAATGCAAAGCAACCTCATGTGACAGAGTGGAACTGCCAATCCGATTTCTTTGGCTGCCATTTGTATGGGGGCTCATGAAACCTTTCTCCCATAATGTCAACAGAGGGTTCAAACCCCTACCTTTCAGTTAGCAGTTGAGCACTTTGCCATTGTGCCATTTAGGTGAGCCTTGCCCATTAGCATTTGAGCTGCCCACACCTCATAGAACTGAGACTATCTCAAGAAGGGAAATTTGAATAGAGGGTGCTACCAAACACCGGGCATTAACTAAATATAGACATTCAATTCAGAGCACATTGACTCTGTTCTGTAGGGCCATTATCAGTTGGAATTGACAACAGTGGGTTTGAGAGTTAATGAATAACCAGTGTGTACAAACACGTTTGTGGTGCAATTGGTGTAAATGCTAGGGTGCTAAACTGAAAGTCAGCAGTTAGACTTAGCAGTTTCTCTGCAGAAGGAAGACATGGCAGAGTGTGCGTCCAGCCTTGGGAACCCGTTGGGCCAATTCTACTCTGTTCTACAGGCCAGCTATGAGTGGAAATCAACACAATGACAGTGGGTTTGGCTTGCTTTGGTTAACTAGGAAGAGACTGTATTAGAAAAAGACAAAATAAATTACATGTCATCTGTACCTCTGATGGAGATTACTGATAGAGACTCTGTGCTATGTTTCTCATTCCACAGAGTTCTTGCACACATCAGTGGCTTGATAATGTTTATTACATTTTTGGTTTGTGCCTACATACCTCGGTTCCTGAAGGTTGGGCTCTTGGCAAGAAAGTCATAGAATGTTGTGTAACACAAAATAACATCACGTTGATCTGGTGCTCACATCACGCTGTCCACTGGAAAGTCTCTTGCAAAGAATGAGCTCAGTTCTCTATTAATCATCTCCAGTCCTAAAGAGAAGCCCACAATTCCCACTTCATCCTGGAAATTTACACTGGACTTCTTCACCTGACCAAGATCAAGGTTCAATCCTCGTTCCACTATTATGTTCACATAAGGTGAGTCACCTAAGCTGTTTCAGTTTCAGTTATCCCATCTCTGGCCTGGGCATCATATAAATCCACTATCTGAATTATATAATTATGAAATCAGAAATATCTGTAAATAGAGTTTTCAGTATTTATTTAGTAGTAAATTTCATCTGATGTGAACTCATTTGGCCTGAAAGCCTGACCTGAACCAATGATAGGACTATTCATAGTTTTGTATTTATTTCATTTAAAATGACTGCTTATACATTTGACTCCAATACTTAATATTTTTCAATGACAGGGTGCTATATGCATTATATAACCTTCCAAAAAATAATATAAATTTTGAAACAGATCTTATCAGAAAGCTTTGGGATAAAGAATTGAAGATCATAAACCTGTAGACTCTAAGAACAAACATGAGTGTCTAGGTCAATTTGTAGAATATTTTGGATGTCCAAAATACACTTACTTCCTTCTCTCCTTTCTTCACCTTTGAAATAAAGTCATGCTTTTAAGAGTCACTAAGGCCAAGATGCATTAAAATTCATGTTTTCCATGACCTAAGCACTTACTATCTTTCAGTAAGGCACTCATTTTAATAATGCATCTTCTTGGTAAAGAAATGAAGCAGAGTATGATAAGCCATCTTAACCAGTAGTAAACACAAACCAAGCCAAACCAACATACGAGATATATATGTATGTTAATAGGATTTTCTATATTTTGAAGTAAAGTCCTGATTTTTCTTCTGTCCATCTTGATAACATTAAAATTTTTAAGGTAATTTGTGCATACTTCAGTTTTCTAATCTATAAAATCAGGATTAAAATTGTATCTCCATCTTAATTGTGATAAAGGTTTAAGTGGCATGACAATATACAGAGCACTTACTGTGCTATCTGCTGTCGGGTGGCAGTAAGTTGCCTCCATCTCATGGCAACACCACGCGTAACAGGATCAGATCATTGTGAGCCCAAGGATTTGTACTGTCTGGTTTCTAGCAGTAAGTGGCCAAGCCCCTCTTCCGAGTCTGTTTTAGTCTGGAACTGTTGCTAAAACCTGTTCTCTATCATAACAGTTAAGCCTCAGCTGACAGTTGGTTAGGGAACTTAAAGAGCATTGGCTCAGAATTGAACTTGGTTCTCTCACATCCTAAGACCTTAATAGAAGAAACTGTTGTTATTATTACATATTAAAGTTATACTCCACAGGATACTATAATTACCTAAATATCACACTTCATAAACATCAATAGAAAAATTATCATGCCTCCATATTTCATTATGCATTCATTGGGTGATACTATGTTTATGAAACAAATTTATACACTAATTGGGTTTTAACACTAACAGTTTGGAAGAGCTGCCTAACACATTTTGACATGAGAACAGCCATCAGGCATATTCTAACACTAAATTATAATTTAGTAAATATTTAATCTATCAAAAGCCACAAAAATTTGCATTAGACTTCCAACTACATAACTTTAACCCAAGTGTAAGATATTATATAATAAACAGATAATCTAATTGATGTTATAAAAAATTTTCTACATCAGCTCCAAAGTTATGGTGTGTACCATTTATTCACTCTATCTAAACCTGGGAAAAATTAGGAAACCAATGATGCACATTTGATTTTACACATTAGCACATTTTAATTAAAACTCTTGGAGTCTATAATAATATATGTGGGTCTAATTAACTAACTCATCAAGCTTATAAGTGGACCAAAGAGTAAAATATTTGATCTTAAGCAAAGAAAGATCATTAGAGTAGAAAATTTGCACAAACTTGTTTGATTCTCTGAGATAAACAGGCCTCCGTATGCAATGCTGGCTCCAGACTTACTGAAACTAAATATTTTTATGTCGAGAATTCTGAAGATGGTTATTACAACACAGTAGTGGCTTATAAAATAGATAATTCACTTTGAATAGACTACATTTCAAAAGCTTAATAGTAGAAGAGCCATAAATCAGAGGTTACACTGGGCCGATTGAAGAGAGCACGGAAAAGCCATCCAGAAGCTATGAGTCACTGGCAGTTCAGTGGTAACATTTCCACCTTCCATATGGGGAACCCAGGCCCACTCCCCAGACAGTGCACTTCATTTCCAGATAGCACTCAGCTGTCAGTGGAGGTTCACACATGTTTAGGATGCTGAACAGACGTCAGTAGAGCCAAATGGACTAGAAAGAAAGGCCTGGCAATCAGTGAATGAAAAGGACCTCAAAAAACCCAACCCCACAGCCCATCACTCTGTTATGGTTCATGTGTTGCCAGGAGTCAGGGCTAATGTGACAGCAGGTGAGAGTGCTAACCTCAAAGACACAGGCAATGTTGAGAAGCTGGGAATTTTTTAAAACGCCAGATAAAAGATCAGAGTGTGAAAAGGTGAGTGGATTAGTGGTAATGCCCAAATCAGTCCTAAACTGCTATTTTTCCAAATATTTAATGTCAGTCTACAGCTCTCAGAACATAGTATTAGCAATTAAAATCCAGAAGTCTGGGCACAAAGCATACAGGAATCATGCAGTAGGAAGTATGATCCAAAGTTCCTAGAAGCAATGCCCCCAAAGAAAAAAAGATCAGAGGTCAAGACTAAATCCAAAGCCATTTTTGCTCCTCAGTAGTAAGGAAATAATGGAGTCCACATAGCCATGGTCCTGAGGGGGTGTATTATAGAACAAAGACTAGGTTACTATCCCCAGCTATGGGTGCTGGACTGCTGAGAGGTGATAAGTTAGGTAAGTCATGATAATTTGTAAACTTGGTGGTTTAAAACTCACAGGATTTTACCAGTGAAACAATGCTGTCAAGTCAGCATTCAACTCCTAGTGACCCAATATGACAGAGTAGAACTGTTCCCAAGAGGCTTTCTAGAATATAAGCTTTACAGAAGCCTATCAATCACGAAGTCTCTGTCCCTTCTAAGTGAGTTTGAACTGCTAACCTCTCACTTAGCAACCTGGCACTGAAGCACTGTGACACCGGGGCTCCTTAGACAAGAGGTGGGGAATGTCCATCCTAGAAGCCATACAAAACAATGAGGAAAAAACTAAACTCACTGCAGAGTCCCGGTGACTCCATGGAACAGGGTTGCGATGTCTTTGTGAGTTCCTGAGACTACTTCTCAGGAGTAGAAAGCCTCATCTTGCTACCAAGACACTGCTGGTGGTTTTGAACTGGTGACCTTGCAGATCGCAGCCCAACTCATAACCACTAAGGCCTGTGAAATCATCAATACCAGTTAACACCACACACCCTACAAAAGAGTACCATTTCCATTGACCACATTCACTTAAAAGACCATACTCACTGCTATCAAGCCAATTTCAACTCACGGAGATGCTATAAGACAGATTAGAACTGCCTCTGTGAGTTTCTGAGGCTATACCTCTTTATGGGGGTAGAAAGTCCCATACCCACCTTCCTGCCACCCTAACCTCCACCCACCACCCCTGCCGCCAAAAGAGTACCTGGTGGTGTGAAACTCTGAATTTGTCGTTAGCAACAAAACATGTAACCATTATGCCCCTAGCCCATCATATCCGGGGTGAAATAAATATCTGACCAAATATAGCAGCCTAATTTTTAAGTTGATAATTTTGTATGGCTTAAGAATGATGCCATAAATATCCAACGGTGCTTGGTAGAAAAAATATTCCCCATCTCAGCCTTATACAGACATATTCTACAATAAATCCAATGTAAAAATATGAAACAAAAAAAATCCAATGTAAAAATATGAAACAATGGTGTATATGAGAGTTTTTTATAGATGGGGAGGTGCATTCCATTACAGGCAACACCTCTTATCCTTCCTGCTGAACTGGACAGACAGTGGAATTAAGGAAAACGCCTCCTTCTCTCTAGTCTGGCCAAAGAACCAATATCATGAGATTTTCAGGCTGATCCGACATCTGCCCACCCTTCTCGATTCAAACGTTCTTACTAACCTCAGAGTGGGCGTGTCATTGGAAAAGCTGGAACATGAGGTTCACACCAAGATAAAGTGAGCATGTGTCAAAGGCTGCATTTGACTTACTGGTGAAAGAACATGTAAGACTGTAACGCTGACTGGAAGAGAACTTGAGGAACTGCATGGAGTCACAAACATGAAAGATTCTCTGTTCTGAATCCTTGAAAACAAACAAACAACTCCCCCCCAACAAACACAGAGGTCTGATAAAGACTGGTGGAACCCAGAGACTCTGGCGCTTAGGCACCCTTCAAGTCTTAACATGAACCCACCACCATCACTCATTTGTCAGCAAAGGAAGAGACGGGTCACAGGGGGAGTAATAAAACTCATGAGAGGTGCACCTCCTAAAATAACCAACCATTTGATAGCATGGGGCAGCACTTACCCAAACACCAAGTTCAAAAGAGGAATGGGCACAGGAAACATAAGAACACGGGACAGGCTGGGGTACACTGAGGTAATTGCAACGAATGGGTTCACACAAGATATGTTTGAATTGTTGAATGTTAATACTGAAGATCCACTCAATAATTCTTCACCTAATTCACATTTTAAAAGTTTGTAAACAATGAACTGGCTTCCCCCTACTGTCCTCTTCCCATGTTCCTTAGCCTTACTCTCATGTTTGGATACAATTGTTGGCATGTCCCTCTCTCGATATTAGTTCCATATTGATTTGGAATTCTCTGATCTATAAACCTGGGCATTCCCACCTACTTTCTGTCTGCAGGATGATGACGTGTGCCATCCTACCTGTCACCCAGGCTCCTGTTCTGTTCCAGACCTGGTGATGAGCTTAGCTTCTCCCATTTTGGCATGGGCAGTTCTTTCACAATTATTTCCACTACACAATCATAAAGGAAACCTAGGAAGATTCAGTTCATTTCAGCTGGAAAACAAACAGGGTTGTGGGACAGAATCTAAAAGTTTAGACAATTTTAATATGAAACCTTTTCTTTGACGTACTAGCAACATGAAAAACCTTATTCTCCCTCATGTCCCAGGAGGCTTTGAAGATTAAGTTCACCCGATCTTTCACTAAAGGGGATAGCGATCTGTACCTTGCTAAAGATATGACTCCTGGTTTAATAGGACAGTATGAAAGAATGTGTTTGGCAAAGGCACTGTGCTGAAGTCAAATTGCTTAAATATGGCTCTTCTATCCATGTCTTTGTAATTTCCACCAAATGACTGATGTAACCATGACAATAAGGTGTGTGAACACTAATAGAGGGGATGGGTCAGTGTTGCCATTTCCGTGGGTAAAAGAAAACCATCTCAGAAGCAGAGAGAGAGAATCCCATAACCATCAGTAGAGAGTGTGTGAAATTCTTGAGTAAAGTAGTTGGAGGTAACAGGGCCCGCAGCGCTGAGACCATGTAGCGAAGTAGATAATGCAGGCCAAGAGAGTGAGGCAGAAGCCAAGGGACCAGTTGGCTGAGATATCAGGGACCAGAGACACATGCCTGCCAGGATGGCAAAGAAGAATGGCTGCAGAAAAAGGAGCTGTATCATTACCATTTTAGAACCTGTTAGCTTTCCTAAGAAACCCTAATAATCATATTGTCTCTGAGATGTGTGTGGCCACTGCAATGGATTATCAGGCCTAGCAGAGTATAGTTCGGTGGGAGAAAGGGTTGCTGTCAGAATGGGGGAAAGAATGATGAAGTACAGAGGCATGTCTGACCTCAAACTAGTGGGCTAGTGTGGGGGTGGAGTCTCTTTCTCCTCCTGAAGCTGGAGGGGGCAGATGTTGCCCTATGCACACCAGTTCCTCAGGCACTTAAGTCATCAGAATGGATTCTGGTGGCACAGACCGAAGAGGGAGCCAGCAGGTCTCCTGATGTTCCAGAGGTTCACCTTCTGTTGAAAATTCCAGGAGAAATTCAAGAGAACCTGATAAATAGACCAGAATGTGGAAGGGGTACTTGGGCAGATAAAATATGTTATCATTGAGCTACTAATGAAACTCTATGAATCTATTTCAAAAGCTTCTCCAAATGTTCAGTGGGACCAATATGAAAGGTGTCCAGTCTTGGGAAATATAAAGTTTCAGCAGAACCCAAAAGGGATATGAATCAGAAAAACTGCAAAAGGAAAAAGGATTTTGTTGAGTTACTCCAGGACAGCCAGGGTTACAGGAGAAGAGGGATGGGCTCTTAGAGAAGTGTGGGCTCAGACTTCCTTCAGGGATGTATTTCAGAGGGTTGGAATGCCCACGGTTGAGAACTTCTCAGCTGGGACACTGTTAACTGATCCTGAAAACAAGGAGGTTCTCCTGGTCAAGGTCAAAATAAACTGTTGTTTCTGTGTGTCAGCTGGTCTTTCTGACTCCTTGCAAGCTCGTGTAGCAGAGGAGAACTATCATGCAGCGTTTCCCACAATCTCTTATCACCAGCTCTTTTCTGTAGCACACCTGCTGGTGGGTTTGAACCACTGGGCTTTAGTTTAGTAGCCAATGGTTTAATCATTTCACCACCAGGGCTCCTTTTAAATAAACTAGAATGCATTTGTATTTACTTTGGTCTGCTCAACGAGGCAAAAACAAACTGTTCTGTGGGCTCCAGCACTCTACTTTTCAGCTACATTCTATAATTAATTGCAACAGCCACCAAAAAACCGCACAGGGAATGCTCACAATTATAAGGCTTATTATGGACGATAGTAGGTTAAAACTCAGGTAAGAACTATTCAGGATACAGCTTTTCGATCAGAACCTTTTACGAGGTTCACTGGGGGCTACGGATAAAGATCCAAAGGGAATGCCACAGTAAGCCTAAGCCCAGAGGCTCCAGCTCTGTGGCTCAGTAAATCCGCTACACCAATTTAGTGCCACAAACACCCGATTTCACTAGGCAGCCTCTTGCCCCAAAGCGCTCCACTTTACTTGCTCTGCAGCTGGGAAGTCCACTGCTCTGTCTCCTGTCTGGCTCGGTGGCTGCTGCTGCAGCTCCTCTGCAAATCCACCATTGCCAAAACTGTCTCCTGGAGTCAAGGGGCTGACCGCATGGGGATCTCTTGAGTCCCGAGATGCTCCATTCCTGGATCTTGCTGGTAGTACAATCGCCCCACACCTGTTTCTGAGATGGCTCATTTTATAGCCAGCAGGAGGGCAATCCCTCACAGCTGAATCCTAGAAGATAATTAGTGTCTCCCCCATCTTTTTATCCAGATGAGGAAAGCAAAGGTTGTTTTCTTTGAGAAACACCTCCTCTAACTAGAAGAGCCACATTCAATAATGTGCTGCATTGACCAAAGAAAACCAACACAGGACTATTTTAACATATTTAATCTTGGGATTGTAGAAGTTCAGAAAGTTCGTTCTTTCTCCTTTTCTGTTTCCCGAGACAGACTTTTCCCCGCTTCTGCCCCTCAGCTGTGGTGAATGATTAGATGTACCATGGGGCTCTATACAGTGGCACAGTTTCATTTCCTGGGAGGAAAAGAGCTTTAAATCCCCCAGACAACTCATTTGTAACAGGCTTGCCAAGTGCTACAGAGACTCCAGGAAAATTCCAACCTGCTTGAACAAGCCGTGAATAAAAGAAAGGCTTTCAAATGTAAATGGAAAAAAAATTAAACCGTTTGTCAGTTCACTTTGGTTCCGAACTGAAAATTCTAACCTGGATAAAAAATGCCATAATGTATAAAAATCTTATCAATGACCTTTCTGGATATTATTAGCACTTGCTGAATGATCTTGACTCTCACACCTGGTCAAGGGAGTCCTTTCTATTACAACCGCAATAATGTATTGATAATAAAATTGGTCGCAGTTAAATTAATCAAATGCTTAGTCTGTTGCCAGCAATTATAGTAAGGGATAAATCTGCATGCGCTCGTTTGATTCTCACAGGAGACACTCAATGTAGATACCATCTTTATGAAGATATTTTGACAGAGAAAAAAAGTGCGGGCAGGCGAGGTTCTGTAACTTGGCAATTGTATATGAAATTCAAACCCAAGCCTTTCAGTCCACAGTCTTGGCCACCAATCACTGCTAATCTTCCCCAAATCAGGATGCTGCGGCCTAAATTATGTAGCTAATGGGCCCTGTGAACTTTCCACATAGATAAAATAACCAAAGAAGAACATCCTAAGGACTACTCTTGAAAGTACCTAATTTTCATTTTAGTGTGATTTGATTTCCTTCCTTGATATCTTCCTTAATTCTCTTAGAGTACCCTCATTGAAATACAGACTTGGCCAAAGCTGGTCGAATGCAAGCTGGCCAGCAAGATCAATCAGAAGCCCATTAGGAAACCAATGAGGGGGAAGTGGTGGAAAGCGGCCGAAGCCAGAGAGCACAGGGCTCCTTCTCAAGTGTCTGCAGTTGGTTTCAGTGTCAGTCCCTTCCGGAAATGCTGTAACTCTACATCAATTTCCCGTTACCCACCTGTGAATTCCCTACGCTGCAGACTTATCGTGACTTCTTGCAAGCTTTATTGCCCAAAATGGCTCCAATGGGTGCCTCTTCTAAGTCTGGCCAGCCACTCCCTACTGTGATCAGCTCATGCCTCTCATGTGATGGAATGCTAACTAACCCGGCCTGCTCTTCTTCTAAGCCCTAGTCAGTTCCTTTAAAAGCCATGGGGTTTTTTGATCCCCTGATTTGTGTGTGTGTCACAACTGCCTCTCCATCCCCTTGTGCTCATAGAACGCAGGTGTGAATCTAGTTTGATTGGTGTCAAAATGTATGTACTGATGAAAAGGTGAGATTCCTTCACCTAGCTTGTAGAGCATGTGTCCTGCATAAGAATGGCATTAAACCTACTGAAAATTTAGCATGGCAGAAAAACATCAAAGGAGACTAAGCATCAAAATTTTCTTTATAGAAGTGTGGTTATTTTTCTTTCTTAGTTGAGCAAAGAAGGTACCCAGGTGGTGCTTGGCTGGTATATGGAAGGTTGATGGTTCAAACCCTTCCAATGACTCCATGGGGCAAAGACCTAGAAATCTGCTCCTATAAAGATTCCAGCCTAGAAAATTCTGTGAACCAGTTCTACTCTGTCACATGGGGTTGCCAGGAGTCACAACCAGACTCAACAGCCCTTAACCACAACAGCAACGCATATGAAGAAAGAGACAAACCTTTGAGATGGGGCCACTGGGGTTTAAGATCAAGATCCACTGCACACTGGCTGAGTGACTTGGACAAGTTGCTATTTATTTCTGTGTGGTCGTTTACTGTCTTGTCTGACTGGTTATTATAATGATTCGGGGAGGTAAGATACAAAGAGCACAAGGAGCTTTGCTGTTGCTCAAAAAATGAGATTTATCATTATTGCCATTATCATAGTGAACAGTAGTAGAAGTAATAGTAGTACACATAGTAATCTTATAGGAAAAAAAGTAAGTTGCAAATATTGGATGTATTTTGAGTAATAGTTGCCCTCCGAAGTACAAATAGTATGCTTAAGAATTGTACATATTTGTACATTTTTAAAGCATGCTTTGCCTCTGAGCTATGAATAGTAAATAGCATGGTAACCTAAAATAAGGCCTGGTGTTACTAATTAATACACTTCCATTTATCCCGTGAAGACACTTTTTTCAGGAAAATTAATTTCTTTTTTCTTAATCTACTTCAGCTTTCAAAATGTGAATGGACTTCTTAGCGACCCAAAAAAACATAAGATATAGGATAAGGCCACTTGCTTTTAAATTAAAACAAAATCTGTGTTTTTATCTTTGTTCCTAATACAGTAACTAATGGAACCCTAATGCTTTGATCTTCCACTTGAAAAATAGCAAATCATCTTTAATATGCAAATTAAGGCAAGAGCTTGTGGGGTCATCCACAGCAGGGTACACATCCCCTGCCTTAAAACAGTAATTGGAAAATCTATGGGGGCTCTGAGTTTCATTACTTTGAAAGTAATTCTACCACTAACAAAAATCCACTAGCTGATCCTGAGTCACATTTCAAAATGAAATTTAGATATTAAATAGTATTGATTTCAGTTCAAAAGCTGCATGGACCACCGTGATATCAATCCACATAACTTGAAATAAGGATTGGTGAAAATCATTAATTCACTTATCTTGTGAAAAATCACTGCACTCTGCCTGGATGTATCAAATACTGGAGGAGGCTACTTTTAGTTCCCCTACTTTTAGTTGCCCTTTCCCGTGCATAACTGACATCACCCATCAGATGCAGCCCAGGTCAGACAGTCGCTGAGGTAGAAGGAAAAAGAATTTGGAAAAGAACATCATTATAATTGATGCTAAAGACTTTTCAAAATGGGGGTGGGGAAGGAATAATAGTCCTTTCCAAGTGTTTGCACCTTTTTCAGGTAATATCAACAGATAATCCTCCCATCCTTCATTCAATAAGCATCTATCCAGCTTACACACTATATACTACATGTTCCGGGGACTGAGAACACTGATAAAGCAATTCAAAAGAAAGCTCCTATACAGCATAGGATCTGGTGAGCAGTACAGAAACAGCAACATTGAAAGGTACAAGGCAATTTTACCAAGGCTGACCAATCCTCACGCCCCCTCCGATTTTCTATAGTAGAACTACTCGAGGTAGCTATTGAAAATTCAGAACCCAGTTAAAAGATGGACTGAACAAGAAAAGAATCTTTGGGTGCACAGTGCTGGATTCTGCTTTATATAATAATGTTCTGAGTGATTCCACTCCAACATGCCATGAACCAACTACCAGCAGGGCATCACAAGCTTAATGCCATGCCACCCTGAATACAGTTTCTCATGTGGTGGTGACCCACGCCCAACCATAGCATTATTTTCGTGGCTACTTCATAACTGTCATTTTGCTACTGTTATGAATCAGGTGACCCCTGTGAAAGGGTCACTTTACCCACAAAGGGGTTACGACCCACAGGTTGAGAACCACTGTATTAAAGGGTGGCAGTAGCCAAGTGGCCAGTACTTAGGTAGACAAAGATATGGGCAGGGATTGAACAAAGAGATATACCTTCTCGAATAGGGCACTTGAAAGAGCACACTTTGTGTGCAACTCCTAGGACATCATCTTACTCCTTTCTCTGTCCACTTCAAGGTTAGCCCCATGGAAGCAAGCAAGCCTTCCCCTGTTCATTTTGATAGCTGGTCAAAGGATCCGATTTTCTGACCTAACTTGGGATTCCTCAAAAATATATTTTGGGGAGTTACCTGGCAGAGTATTAATTCAAAAACTTGGCTGCTAACCCCCCAAAAGGAAAACGGTTTGAATCTACCAGCCACTCCATGAATAAAAGATGAGGCTCTTTGCTTCCATAAGGAGCCCTGGCAGCTTAGTGAGCTGTGATCCGCATGGTCGGCAGTTTGAAACCACCAGCAGCTCGGAGGGCGAAAGACTGGGCTTTCAACTCCTGTGACTTGGTCCAGTCTCAGAACACACAGGGAGTCGCTATGAGTCAGTTTGACTCCTGTGACAGTGAGTTCGATTTGCTTCTATAAAGATTTAAGCTTCAGAAACCCTGTGAGGCAGTTCTAGTCTGTTCTCCAGAGCCGCTGTGCATTGCAATCAAGTTGGTGGCAACATGCTTTTTGACTGACCTCCTGAGGGTCCTTTCTGTCAGCAGTTCAGCCTCTACAGCCCGTAGGGATCATTCTTGAGAGTGGGAGTCTTACCTGAGTCATTGAATGCTGGATTTATTTATTTGTATTTTAATTCAAATAAATCAAGAACTACCCTGCTATTTCTTAAATCATAATCACCCATTCTTCAACTTACTCTATTTCACTTAAAATTGTAATTGCTGGTCAAAATAGTGCATTTATCTAATTGGAAAATAATAGTCAGTTCAAGAAAATTAGATGCGCAGTAATACCTCTTATAGATCATAAGTATTTGGAAATTGGATTGTTAATTAACAAGAATATTGTTTAAATGGAACACATTAACTGTTTAAAATTGAGACTATGAGGTAAGAGATAAGCTATTCATACCCTCAGTTGTTCTCAACAATATGAGAGTAAAATATGATGCTATCATTTTCCAGTGAATCAATGGAATATAAAATACCTCTTCTGGCTAAAAATAACATGCTAATGAAGCAGTGGCAAGATTTTGAAATTCAGCCACTTCCCCATAAAACAAATTAGGCTCTATTTTTTGACTCAAAAAGAAGTTAACAAAACCCATTCCACTCCATTAGTTCCATTTTGTTTTGAATACTTATTTTTATCTTAAAAATAATTTGCTTTAACAGCTGTTTGAAACTAAATGCAGGAGGAGGAAGAAGATGGCAGCTTTCTCAACTGCCAGAGGTGTCCAGTCATCCATCAGCTGAGTGCACATCACTGCCAACCAGAAACAAGATCACAGGGAGACATAACGGCAAACACCAGCCAAGTAAGGGACTTTACAGAGTTTTCTCTACAGAACCTTCTCTATTTTGCTTTCTGGATGACAGTGAACTGGGAGGCATTTCCTTGGTGCCACTGAAAAAGAGCCAACTCCAAAATGTTCATGGGAAAGAAAAATTAAGTCCTGATACGTGCGACTCTATGGGAGACTTTTGAAAACATGCTGAACAAGTCTGACACAAAAAGACAATTGTTCACTTCATTTACATAAAACATCTAGAAGAGGGACATATATAGAGACCAACATGTTTTTGTACTTAACAATGGAAAGCAGGAAAGAAAGGGAAAGAAAAAGTCAATTGTGGGGCTGATGGTAAAATCGGGGAATATGTTGAACAAAATGATGAAAATAATATCACACATATGAAGATAGGTGAAATGTCAACTGATTTGTTGCCTATTTATTTACCACAATAAAAAAAAAACACAATAAGGGATATAACCTGATGAATTTTGGTATGTTGGTAGCATATTTCTTGGGGAGTTTTGAAAGGCTAAAGCTCTGACATGACTGAAGTTAAATGTGGATAATAACTCAGTACACAGATTTGATTTTCATAGCTATTCAAGTCATTATGCAGACACACTCCAAGTGTGTCCTCCTGATTTAGAATTCTTAAATCTTAATTTACACAGAGAGTGAGCCTCTGTGCTCTTGCCTCAATACCAAAGTGTTAAGGGACAGTTTGCTTACAGGGTATGAGAAGTCTGTGGGGGCTGTGCTCTCTGCCTCTGCTGTCATTTTATTATAGTTGAACTCATGTTATGAAGTGCTAGGCAGTTCTTCCAGTTGTCTTTCTGGAGGGGATAGAGAGCGAGAGTGAAAATACATCTGCATTCTACTTCTGTCAGTGTTTCCATGGGGGAGCAAGAAGACTGTGTGTTGCAAAGAATTTGAAGTTGTTATGATGCAGAATTGTTCTGTTTGGGTTTGGGTCCTTTTTCTGCGGAGTCTTGAATCCTATTACTGGGCTGGGGACCTTGTCTGTCTTAACATTATAAACTTAGTGCTGCAAAAAGCTTGACATGTAAGTTCATGATAAATATTTGTGGGAAAAATGAAAGAAAGTCCAAAGATGGAATGAGCCAGTTTAAAAGGATCAAGTTTTCTAAACTCTATTAAGCTCACCTTAACAAACATTTATTGATTCCTGCTGTGTGTTGAGCCAGGCATATAAAGATGGATAAGACATCAAACCCATCCTTGAGGCATTTACTACTTTGTTGGGAAGAGAAGCATGTGAATAGATGATTTCCATGGGATCTGATACGGGTGCAGCAGTTTATCTTGTCTACCAGTTGCAGGTGTTTATCAGAGTGTGAGTCTTTCATTCAGAAAACCCAGGGAATGAGATGAGTAGCCCCTTCTCTGTTGGCAGACAAGTCATAAAGACTACAAAGGCTTCCCGATTTCAAACGGAAGTTTCTGATCCTTTGCTCATGGCAGCAAGGGAATCCTAAGAGCAGAAAAATCACATTTTTATGCACCTAACTCATTTAACCTTGCTTGAAGTAAAATGAGAGCCAGGATGGCACAATGGTTAAAGCACTCAGCTGCCAACAGAAATGTCAGTGGTTTGATCCCACTTACCAGCAGAAAGATGTGGCAATCTCTTCAGTAAGGGGTGACGGATAAGGACACTCTATGGGAGCCAGTCTATGCTGTTGTGACAGGGTCCCTATGAGTCAGAATCAACTTGATGGCAACAGCTTTGGGTTTGGGATGCAATAAACACATGCACAATTGTCTGCAAATAAGACACCATTATTGCCTTGACATTGACTTCTAAGGTATCATAAAATAAAAAATTAATGATAAAAAAGATCTGCACTTTATCCATTTCACAGCCACCTTCCATTGTGCTATGTCCTATCTTTAAGGCATCCTATCAAGTAAATCTTTAAAAGTGGGAGTATGTATTTCTCCCAAAATTCTTGGACTTAACAAGTCTTCTAGGACAGAAAAAGATATTTTATAGATGCTGGTTTGTACATCAATAGTGTTTTCCTGCATGAAACTCTATAAGGTGCAGTCATTCAAAATACCGGACCTGCAATTTGAGTTTGACAAGACAAACCTACAACACAGAAAACGAGGTGCCACCAATGAATAGAGAATAAATGCATCACATTGGTGGCACTACCATCAACGGAAGTTCCTCACCTTTTTCTGATGACAACGGAAGTCAGAGAACCAAGCAAGCAGAAGAAAAGTGCACTAGTCAGCAACTTTCTCTCAGGGAACACCCATGTGGAATTTTAAATAGATTTTGGATTGAACTAAAAAT
>NW_022111372.1:75870034-75886444 GCF_000313985.2 Echinops telfairi
ATCCCCATATACTATTTGTTGTTGCTGTCTAAGTCCACTATACATTGAACATAATAAAAAAGATACTTCCAGGATCATTCTTCCAACTCCTGCCATTCCTAAACAGGCTTCTGATAAAAATCTGAGGCTGTCACTTATGCAAGTCTCCCAAGTTTAACCTTAAGATGTAGAATACAGCTAGCTCTCATGGATCTGGTGGATCAATTACCTTGCTCTTTCACTACATTGAGAGTTGGCATATCACAGTGGAAAATAATAGGGACTTTGGGTTCCATCTCTTTTTAGTTGGGTAACCTTCAACTTTTTCCATATGTACAATGAGAGTAATATTAATACTTACCTCCTTGAATTGTTATAAGAATTTAATTTATTAAATATAATATGGTTAGAATAATATCCAGCACATAGTCAACACTCAAAAACAATGATTGTTAATATTGAGTAGAACTATGTTCCCAATCAAGTGATCTCTTAAACAGGCAGACAGACTGTGAGATCCATTTTTAAATATTTCCCAAGTCAAAGATAGAATCAATTCACTTGCTATTGAAAATACAAAATGCAACATTGAGAAATATAGATAGCACCATGGACATTCACCCCTCGGAAATCTTTGATTTTCAAATTCCTAATATTCCTAAAAGAATCAACCACGTGAACAAAAAAGGCAGACACAATACTTGCTTTGACCCTTTGGAAACGTCTTCCATCATCAAATATCCATTCTGAAGAACAAACCACCTCTTGTCCTTAGTTGCTACTGTATCTGTTACCTAACTTAAGGGAGCCTCACACAAAAGGAATCAAATGCTTCCAGGCCTTATGCCATCCCAATTTTTGGTCAGACAAACAAATCAAGTTAAAGAGCATCAGACTCATCTCAAGTTCTTCTCATTAAAGACACATTCTCATTCTTCTGAGTAGTGTCAGGTTACTTTAAGGTAACACAGAAAGAACTACATGAACTGAGCCCAACTGGACCCAATTCATTCATTCAACAATAAGAAGCCCAACTGAGGCGTGGGGCCAATGTATCTTTTCAAGTCCAGAATTGATGTAGGGGATAATGATTGGGATTTAGGGTCAGAGACTTAAATTCAGATACAGACTCTATCCTCCAACTGTTGTCAAGTTATAAAATCCCTTTAAATCTCAGTTCTACGATCTAAAAATTGCCTTTGGTAAGAGTGGCCTAGACAGGGATATTCTATGGACTTCAACTGAAACTAACAAGTGCCCAGCCCAGCTCCTGGAATAAAGTCAATGTCAACCTGAGTTAACATATCTAACCTATATTGCTTCAACTTGGTTAACCCTGCTGTACAAAAAAATCCCTTAATGGTCTGCATTAGCATGGTTATCAAACAATTGCAGAAGTGCTTCAGAATTGTTTTCTTAGTCACGGTTCATTTGAAGATAGGAGTTTACAAATAAGATACCCAGATGGTTGCCTTTCTGAGATCCCACAGCTAGTAAATACTAAGGTCCGGCTCCATTACAAGTGGTGGCTGATTTCCCAAAAGGCCAAGTCAGCACAGTTATACTTGTGTTCTCTTACTAATATGTAGTGAACAATTCACACACATACACACCCCATCACATCAAAGATTTTACTTTTAGTAGTGGCAGGCATCTGTCTCTGTCACAATCCCCAGCACCTTTCTACAACCAAACCAAACAAATACTACTAGTACACTACTAAAAATATACATTTTCATTTGCTATACATTATGTGAAAAGTTTTAAATGACAGCTCTCTTAATTCTCCAGCATGACAAGTAGAGACAGACTGTCGAGAGTCTATTTTGCAGGTGAGAAAACTAGAACTCAAAGGATTAAGGAGTTCCCCTTATGTCATTCAGCCAGAATAGCCAGAATTTAACCCAACTTTTCCTAGAATCCAGAATTCCTATCCAAAATGCTTTTACGTCTTCTGTTTTTCTAGTTTGTCAATTCTGGTATCCTTCCTCTAGCATGGTTTCCATGGCCCTCAGGAGAGATGAACGGATGAGAACATCAAAGCAGTTTTATTTTCCAAAGACATGCTCTTCTTGAGCCTTTTCCCAGAGCCTTCCCTCCTTGTGTTGGCTAGACCTTTAAGACCATTTCAACCAGTAAAGCAAGGGTGCTAGGTGCCTCACATGGCGAGATTGTAAAATTGTGACGCACTTCTGCCTACTTCTCTGAGGAACTCAGGTTTGTCACCAAGCTGCATGAGGTTAGGAAATTCAACTGGCCACACCTAACAGTCACGTAGGATGCTTGCTCACAAGGAAATATTCTGTCTCGCCATCAACAGCACACACTAGATATCTACATGAGACCAGACAACACAGCTATCAAATTAAACGCAGACTTCAAAGCTTCCCCACTGAAGCTCCAGGCATTATAGAGAAATAGCTATCTTTGCTATGCTTCATGAGCACTAAGGACTGGAGCAGTTCATTATGCAGCACAGATAACTGATACAAAGCTTTTGATTTGAGTATTGATCATTTCCATCTGGTCTAGTTCATTTTATGTTGTGCAAGTGGGCATGGCTGATTATGCTGGTTTTTGCCTGGCATTACATTTTTACCAATTAGTGCTCTTGAATGATCTGAAACTGTGGTTAGTTTATTTTAGCTCTCTGCCGACAGGTTGGTTGCTCACACATTAGTGATGCTAATTTTTCAATATTATCATAATATTTTCCCCTATTGAAAAACTAAGAGACAAGCTGCAGTTTCTACATCCTCACCACTCCATGTAGCCCTAGTACAAATTTGTATTCTGACCTTCTTTAGCAAAGAGAATAAAATTGCCATCATCTGTATAACTTGTACTAAACCAGAAGGCTAAACTCTCCAGGGTGAACACAGAACACAGGAGGAAACAAAGTTTCAAGAGAACTTTCCTACATGATTTTTTTTTTAATTTTCAGAATGACCAAACTCTTGTCAGTTAGAAAGCAGCACAAAATCCAGAATTGAAAAAAATAGGTAATTTTCCCAAAGATTATGGAAATTAATATTCAAAGGTATATGCCAATTTGAAGAGAATCTGAGAGCTTTAAAATCCAAAGACAAGGTAGGTGGAAAAGTTACATAACAATACCTATGCTGATATATGTGGAAAAACAAGAAAGTATAGGCGAGCAAGTTTGGAAGACAGTAGAATTCTTATCTACCAGTTTTATTATAAAACATTGCCCCTAAACAGCTTAGGGTAAAATCCCCTTTTAAGATAGTAATATTAATGGTGGAACAAAATTATCCTTAAGAACTTTACTTTGAATAATAATCATCATAGGTTATCAATGTTCCAGTTAACCATAACAAATGCATAATCATGGACAACTTCTATTTTACTTCAATAATATGTCAATTTATAATTTACACTAATTTGGGGCCGTGGATTCAAATAAGTAGTTTTAGGGTCAGCGCAACAACAATAAAATCTTAGCTACAGAAGATTGTGACGTCCTCAGGTTAATAGAGTTTTTAAAAGTCACTGAAAAAATTATATACATTTCTTCTTCACCTACTACGATGGAAGGAACCCTGGTAGCAAAGTGAGCTATGCTTTAGCCCGCTTTTCAAAGGGTCAGCAGTTTGAAATCACCAGTGGCTCCATGGGAGAAGCAGGAGGCTTTCCACTCTTGTAAAGATTAAGATCTCAGAAACCCAGAGGCAGTTTTACTCTGTATTCAGGTCAACAGGAGCCAGCACTGACTCCCTGGCAGTGAGTTTGGTTTGGGTTTCCATGTGGTGGAATAAGGAGTCTCTGTATGCTGCAGATGGTTAATGTACTCCCTAACAGAAAGGCTGACAAATTAGCTACCTACAGAAACTCTGGGAAAACGGCAGAAAGTTCTGTCAAACCACTTCTAAAAGGTCTGGCATTGAAAACCCTAGGGGACAAATTCTCCCCTGACACCCCGGTAGTTACTACAATTCACAACAAATTTAACAGTAACTATATTTTGTTTCTTTCTTTCTTCTTCTTTTCTTAATAGTACTAGTGACAGTGATAAAATACTCATTTCAGTCCACACAGGGGATTATGCCCTATTCCACTTAAAAGTAGCCCATTAATTTGTTTGTTCACTTAGCAATTTGAACCAAAACACTGCTGTGTGCTGTCACTCTAGATCTTTGGACCAACAATTCTCAAACACTGGTTGATTACTGGGATTAATAGGAAATCTTCTAGTAAGAGAGCTAAATAGAGTATGTTCCCTCGTGTGTTAGTCTTGATTGACTAGAGAAACAAATCCAGGGAGACACTCTTGTGTACAAGAAAGATGTTTATATGAAAGAGCAATTGTATATTAAGAAAACATCCCAGCCCAGTCCAGATCAAGTCCATAAGTCTGATATTAGCCCATATGTCTGATATCAATCTATAAATTCCTCTTCAGACTCACACAACATATTCAATGACACTGAATGCATAAATATCACAGGTAAGTGGGTGAAAAGTCATGCGGATGCAGTACCGGTGGAATTATCTCAGGGCGGGCGTGGGTCTCCGTGTGGCTCCTCCAGTTCCAGGGCTCTGGTTCCAGCAGGGGTCTCCATGTGGCTTGTCAACAGGAAGACAAGCAGCATGTCTGTGTGCATCTGGCCTCCAGTGAGCTAATTATATCCATGGTGCTTCCAAACGAGGTCATCAAGCTGCAACCTGAAGGACGGGCTAGATTCCACCCCTTCCCAAATTGACTCCAGATTATGTACCTACCACACCTTGGTAGAGATACGATAAACTGGAATTTTCAAGAATGTTTTCCTTCAAAACCAAGAAATAATAACAATAATAATAATACCAGCAACTGCAACAACTACAACAATAACAATAGTCTTTAAGCATTCAGTCGTGCTAAAAAGTAGAACTTTCTGAATGTTTCATATTTAAAGTCCCTTGAAGTTTGCTGACCTTGTCTTATTAGGTACCGATGCCTGATTAACCCTGCCTGCCTTTAGACTGCTAACTTCAAGGTCAGGTACATTTCTATTTCTTTTATAAGACTCAGTTTACATCCTACCTCTTCTGGATCACTTCTTAACAATACGCTATTTGTGACCTCAAATCCTCTACATTGAGGTCTCTAGATCAGAGAGAGGATCTAATACATTTCTGGAAGTGCCTTCCAGAGTTTCAGTTTTTAAGAATTCAGTATACTTTTAGTGGACCTAGCTCAGGGGTTTGAAGTTTTTTCTATAAAACAATGAGAAAGCATGGCCTTTTTTTTCTTTGTACCCCATGCAGAATGTCAAAAGCCGAAATATGTGTTTATCTCAGATGACACCGTTAACATTGTCAAAGAAAGCAGCCAGAAATAAAGACAAAAAATAGCAAGGAAGACTGTCATCATCTTTTTTTAACATCTCAGAGGTATTTTCAGCACTCTATAACTGGATATGAGGGGGGGGGGTGAAAAGAACATTTCTGAAGGAAGGTATTAGATAGTTATAAATGAGCAGAGAGCTCAAAAGAAGGCTTATTATCACACATTGAGCACCACCTGCGAAAATAATCTTTATTCAAAAGAGATTCTTCCTAGACACTGCTTCCTTTCCCAGTTAGCATACCATGTAATCTTTCTTAAATACCTTTATCCCACTGCCAGCTCCCCCTGAGCTGGGGGTTACACCTGTGGAACAGCTATCTCCTTTGGCAGCCACCCTGCTGCTGGCTGTGAACTCTGTTCCATGTGAATTCTTTGAGGCTGAATTCACACTCAGTGCCATGCAGCTCAATATGCTGGTTAAGAAAAACAGCATGATCCTTTAGAGATTAACCTGCTCATCACAGGGATATGCCTCTTGCTCCCCAGGCACAAGGAAGCTGGATAAGGCAGTGAATGCCTGTAAACAGAAACTTCAAGCAGAATACCATTTATTCTTCCCTTGTATGTGTTCATGCTTCTGTGGACTCATCAAATGCTTGGCTCTGATAATGCCCCAATGAGCACAGTGCTTTACATTTTGGTAGCATTTTCTATCTTCAATACACTTGTTCGGTTACTAAGCAATTAGACAAAGAGGATAATAAGAGAGGACTTGGAGCAGCAGTGTGGTCCTGCAATAGGAAGCACCAGTAGTATCCTCTGAAAACGTGTTAGCAACGTAAATTCTTAGGCCCCAAATTAGCTCACTGAATCATAAATCTTGATATGGCTTTGCAAGGTTTGAAAATGAGTCTGATGATTCATGCTCAAGCTCCAAAGAACTGCTGGCTTTGAGAAAGACGCAGAGCAGATCTGGTACAGAGGGGCAGGGAGGGGGACAGAGAAAAGACAATGGCATCCAAGAAACTGCCATGTGTGCTATCAACCTGCCATTGTTTCATTGTCCCTTCTTAAAATAAGAATAACAATATCACTCATCACAAAATACTTAACCTTCAATTTTTTTAAATCATTTTATTGGTTGCTCTTACAGCTCATACAACATTCCAGACATCAATTGTATGAACCACCTTTGTACATAAATTGCAATCATCATTTCCAAAACATATCTAATTGAGTCATTGGTATCAGCTCTTCTTCCCCCCCCCCCCTAACCCACTCTTCCACCCTCATGAGTCCTAAATCAGTTATATATTGTTATTATTATTCCATATCTTACACTGTCCATTGTTTCCCTTCACCCATATTTCTGTTATTCATCCCCTTGGCGTGGGTGGGGGGGTGTATATCCAACCTTGGGATGGGTTTCCCTTTTATCCCCCTTCCTCCTCCACAACCATCCCCCTACCCTCATGATATTGCTACTCCCACTACTGTTCCTGAGGGGGTTTATCTGTCCTGAATTCCATGTGTCCAGATCTCTTATCTGTACTAATGTGTGCTCTCTGGTGTAGCCAGATTTGTAAGGTAGAGCTGGGTCATGGTAGTGCAGGGGAGGAAGGAATGATGTGTGCTTCGTCAGTGCTATCTATACTGCACCTTGGTTGAATCACCCCCTTCCTTATAACCTTTCTGTGGGGGGATATCCAATTGTCTACACATGGCCTTGGAGTCTCCACTCCAAACACCCTCTTTGGCAACAATATAATTGTTTGTTTTGGATCTTTTGATACCTGATCCCATGGACACCTCATAATCATTTGCTTCATCTGGGCTTATTTGCTTCCCTGCTGGATGGCTGCTTGTGCAACTTCAAATCTTTAAGACCCCAAACACTATATCTTTTAATAGCTGGGCACAATCAGCTTTCTTAATCACATTTGCTTATGCACCTATTTTGTCATCAGTGATTGTGTCAGGAAAAACTGTTCTTGTGTTAAGGGAGGCCTTGAATAGAGATCCGAAGTCTGTCTGTTAACTTAATACTTAACATATAAATATATGTACATTGGTCTCTATCTCTTTCATTATAAATTAGTATATTTACATATATACATGACTATAGCTATACCTCTATAAATAGCTTTTGCTTCCTATTTCTTTCCTCTAGTTCCTTTCACCTTCCTCCTATCCCACTATCATGATCTCCCTCCATTCGGCTCTGGGACACATTACACTTGATTAAATCATACCTCCTCGCTGTCAATTTTAGATCTCTTGTTGTTCCCTTATCCCTGAGTTTGTTAGCTACCCTCGCCCTCTTCCCGCTCCCTCCTCTCCCATGTCCCTACAGAAATGCCAGTCCCATTGTTTTCTTCTCAGAATTGTCCGACTGCCTATCTTATATAGATAGACATAGGGCAAAAGAAAAAGAAAAACAAACTAACTAACTAAAACAAAACAAGAAAAAAAGCCCAATAGATAGTTCCAGGTCTGAATACTTATCTTACTTACAGACACAAAAACGAGGCTCTAGGAATTGATGGAATACCCACTGAAATGTTTCAGAAAGGTGAAGAAGCACTGGAAACACTCATTGATGCCAGGAAATTTGGAAGACAGCTATTGGCCAACTGACTAAAACAGTTCCATATTGGTGCCCATTCCAAAGAAAGATGACCCAACAGAATGCACAATTTAGAGAACAATATCATTATATTACACACAAGCAAAATTTTGCGTAAGATCATCTGAAAACAGTTACAGCATTACATAGAGAAAAAACTACCAGAAGTTCAGTCCAGAATCAGAAGAGGGCATGAAATACACTATATCAGTGCTGACGTCAGATGGATCATGGCTCAAGCAGACAATACCAGATAGATGTATACCTGTGTTTCATTGACTGTGCCAAAGAATTCAATTGTGTGGGCCATAATAAGCTGTGGAGAACTTTGAGAAGAATGGGAATTACAGAAGACTTTGTCTTACATATTTTGGACATATTTTAAGGAAAAACCAGTCCCTAGAAAAGGGCACTGTGCTTGGTAAAGGGGGGGGAGGGGCAGTGAAAAGAGAAGGCCCCCAACTGTGGCTGCTCAGATAGAGAAACAATTGCGAGGATGGCATAGGACAGTGCAGTGTTTTGTCTGTTGTGCACAGGGTGCCACGAGTAGGAGCCAACTCAGTGGCACCTAACAACATCAACAACATGGACACACAGTAGGAAAGACCAACTAATAGAAAGAAGCATCATGTTTGGTTACACAAGGTCAGTGAAAAAGCGGAAATTCAAGAAAAGGATTGATGCCAATGGCATAACAATGGACTCAAACATGTCAATAATCATCAATGGCACAGAGTCAGATTGGTTTTTTAAAATTTACACATAAGGTTATCATGAATCAGAGCCAATTTCATGACAACTAAAAACAGTAATAACAATCACAAAGGGTTGCTGCTAGTATCAAGTTATAAAATCCATGTAGTTCTTATTGTAGTAAGCATTCAATAAATGTTAATAAGTATTGAATGATTTGAGTTTATTATGATATAGAGACTATAAATTAGGAAAGTCCTTGGTATTAAGAGGGTAGAATAGTTCTGCAGCAGTCATATAATCTGTTGTCAATTTGAGACTTATGAGTGAATGGGTGGAATTTACCAGTCAATCAGGTCGCAGTGTGATAACCTCATTTAGAGGCGCTAAGGAGATAAATAGCTCAGTGGAGGCGGGACACTCTCTCCCTGGGAGACACTGCAGCTGACAAGACACATGGAGCTACACTAGTGCTCTGAGCTGGAGGAGCCACATGGAGACCCCTGCCAGCACTGAGATGCTTCCAATGCCACTGGATCCATAAGACTTCCCACTAACTGGCCTGTGATCTTTCTGCATTTGGCGTCATTGAATGTGTTTCATGAGTCTGAAGTGGACTTTATAGATTGGTATTGGACAGATGGGCTAATATTGGACTTATGGACTTGATTTGGACTGGGTTGAGATTTTTATTAATGTACAATTACTCTTGATATAAAGTTCTTTCCTATACACAAATGAGTCTCCCTGAATTTGTTTCTCTGGTCTACCCAGACTAACACAAGTTCTAAAATTATGCATGCCTAAAAAGAGTTGTTGTTAGCTGTCATTGAGCCAGTTTCAGCTTGTGGTGACCATATTTACAACATAATGAAACACTTCCTAGTCCTGAGCAATGATTACTGCTAGAGCCCATTGTTGCAGTCATTGTGTCAATCCTTCTTGGTAAAGATCTTCTTTTCAAATGACCTTATGCTTTATCTAGCATTAAGAGCTTCTCCAGGGACTGGTTCCTCTGGATAACTTGTTCAACATACATGAGACCGAATCTTGCCACCCTTGCGTTGATGGATTATAGTGGCTGTAGTTCTTCAAAGACAGATTTGTTTGTACTTCTGGAAATCTATGGTACATTCACTATTCTTTACCAACACTATAATACAAAGGCATCAATTCTTCCTCTGCCTCCTTATTCATTGTACAGATTTGCATGTATAGAAGGTGATTGAAAATAACATGGCTTGGATCAAGAGCACCTAAGTCCTCTTAATGACATTTTGCTTTTGAACATTTAAAAAGTTTTGCAGCAGATTTCCCCAATAAAATATGAACTACAATTCCCTCACTGCTTCTTCTATGGGCATTGCCTAAGGATCCAAGTAAAATTAAATGTTTGACAATGTCAACATCTTTTCCATTCATCAAAATGTTGCACATCAGTCTCATTGTGAGGATTTCTGTTCCTTTTTGTTTGGAGGTGAAGACTGAAGTCTTTGATATCCATCAGCAAGTGCTTCGAGCTTTCTTGGCTTTCAGTAAACATCGCTGTTGTCAGCATCATAAAGCAGATTGTTGATGATCTTTCCTCCAATCCTGATGCCACATTCTTCTCCATGTAGTCCACCTCCTTTGATTATTTGCTTCAAGAAATAATCCAGGTGAAATAAGCAGGGTAAAAGCGATCAACTCTGACGTAAACCTTCTCTTGGTTTGGAACGATGCAATGCCCCCTTGTTCTATGTGAATAACTACTTCGATAGATAAGCTCTGAATAAACACAAAGAAGTGTCCTGGAATTCCATGCTTCAAAACATTCCTCATAATCTATTATGATGCACAGATCACAAATAAGTAGATATACAGAAATGTCATTGCTTGCAATGGATTAACTGTAAGGGGAAGTGTTATCTTCAAAATGGACTCAGGTGAAAAACCCGTCTGTCTCTTAAAACATTGCAGTTGGCACTGACAATCTCCTAGAAGATTATCCCTATGGGAGGTAGTTAGTTTATTGTGCCAAGCTGGCCAATAAACACATGCGGGGTTAATTGAAGGGCAAAGGGATAAATGGCTTGGCGAGCCTCACCTTTGGAGTTCTTGGGTCTCTTGCTTTGTGGTGGTCATACCAGGGTACAGCTGATCCCTGCTTCAGCTTGCAAGGTTCACTTCCTGCAAGACATCCCCAAGGAGAAGCCACATGAACCAACCATGATGCAGCCCTGGGTGCTGGAGCACCCATGTGTGTGGAGACCCCTGCCAGTGCTCAGCTTTCCTCCTGCAGTCGGCATCATTGTGTCTGTTTTGGGAGATGGAGAAGGACTTTGTGGATTGGTATTGGACATCTGGGTTAATGGGTTAATGTTGGACTTGTGGGCTTGGGCAGCACTGGGTTGGGATATTTTCTTGATGCACACTTAACCTTTATATAAAACTCTCTCTTATACATGAGTTTCTGTGGATTTGTTTCTCTAAAGTACCCAGACTAACACACTAAGCTTTCCATATAGAATATATAATGAAAGAGAAGAATGAACAAAGAATGATATATCTAAGAGAAGCACTGCTGTTTTCAAAATCCTTATGTTACATACAGAAATTCTTTGGCTGTTTGGTTCAGTATTTTTATTGATATTAAACACACTGTCTTATCTACAGGGGAAAAAAAGCAAACAAATATATCTTTGCATCAAACAGCATAGGGGAGACCAACACTATCTGAGAACTGCTCAGAACCCTTTGCTTAAAACACAGAACATCCTCTCAATTGTATAGCTTGCAAGCATGCTTTTTTCACTGCATGGAAACAAGTCAAAGGCATCACATGCTGGCTCTGACAGCTGTTGTCTCTCATTTTCAGCCTCACATAATGAGTTTCAAGACTTCAAGGCTGCTGTCCAGAAGTGGTGGCGGGGCCTGAGTAATTGGTTTGGAAGACTGAAGAAATTGGAACAAGAGGAAGGAGCAAACATGGTCTCATTTTTATTCTCCAGCAATCAGTGTAGTATTTATTCACTCCTCGTGGAATTCTTCAAGTCAAACCACTGTTCTTCATGCTGCAAAAATGTAAGGGTATTGTAGTCTTGTAAAACGTATGCTCAACCTCATGACCTTTAGTGATGAGGGAGCATGCAGAGATGGCTTAACAAATGAACCTTGCTCCCCATCCTTTGAATGTGTGATCTAATTTCTCACTTTCTCATAACATGACATTGTAATTTTTGGCATTATCTTCATTTAAAGCTATCACATATTCATATAACAAGGAATAAATCAATATCTATACTTTGAAACTGTACTTTAATATGAATAATATGCATTATTAATTTGTATTTTATTGTTTTAACTAATTAATACTTAAATAATTTTAAATAATAATAAAGATTATCATGTAAACATTGTACAAAATTCCAATTTCAGTGTCCATCAATAAAGTTATATTCGGATATCTTGCTCATTCTTATATGCATTGGCTGCTTTGACACTACAACTAGAGGTTTGAGTAATGCTTTTGGGCCTTGCATAGAAAAGTGAATTTGACAGCCATTGAGTTAAATAAGTGATCCAATGTGAGCTTTACTCAATGGACTGAGTATCCTGGTGACATAACTGTTAAGCACTTGACTACTCAACAGAAAGCTGAGGAGTAAAATTAACTTGTGGAGAAAGATGGGGCTTTCTACTCCCATCAAGACTGACATTCTCAGAAACTCACAGGGGTGGTTCTCCACTGGCCTACTGGATTGGAAAGAGTCAACATTGACTCATTTGCAGTGAGTTCTTTTAAAAAGAAAAAAGCTGGTCTCTGTTAGAAGAGCCTGGATGATCTGCTCCTGCAGAGCAGCTGAGGAGGAAGCCTCCAGGGCAGTTTACTCTGCTCCACAGGGTCTCCGAGTCCGAATCTGCTCGGTCTCACACACACAGAAAATCCATATTACAAAGTCACACGTGGACTGCTTCCTAAGGATCAATAAATGAACAAAGTTATCAAAAATTCAGTAGCCCAATAAAGAAAGCAAAGGAAGACCTTGTCTTGGCAGACAGATAATAGATAAGTAATCAATACTTTATATATTTACTAATGGGATAAAGAAGATAAGCCAATGGAGGTCTCAGCCTCCATCACTAAATTTCCATTGCCAATTAGAGAAAACCAAGTGTTCTTCAAAAGCAATCATATTTACACTAATAACAACAGCTAATGTTTATTTAATGCTTTGAGTGTTCTGGACAAAAGTGTATAATTTTATTAATTCATCACTTTAATTCAGTGATATCACCATGATTATTCACATTTGTAGACGAGGACATTGAAGTTCTTGTAGTTTAAAGTACTTGTCTGGTTAATTATTAACACCCCACTACCACTATCAACACCACCAACACCACATACACACGATTACTCTTTAGTTAATTATAAAAATGTCACTCCATTGCTTAGGATTGTAGACATCTGTTTTTCTTGTTGAACCACAGGGAATTTGGGAGGTCCTGGTTATGACTGCAGCATGCCGTCAGCTAGACTAATTAAAATAGTACCTACGTGCTATGTCAACTAATATTATGTGCCTACCTATTACCGATTTTTCCTGTTCTTTGCTCACAAAAATTCTCATTTAAGTGATGTTTGTGCCTAGTTTTAGATCACAGATAGACAACGCCATTCTACTTAAGATCAGATTGGCTCTGGGACTTGGTTCTTGCCAATACAATTTTGGTGAAGTTCTATGGAAAGATATTGAAAAACATTTTAAAAAAATAAGTAACAAGAAAAAGTATGGCTGGTACTACTTCCTTGTTCGCCTTATTTATATCTTAAAAAGACATTTGATGTCTGGAATTATATCAATCATTAGTGAACACGAGCCAAGGCACACAGTGAAAACAAAGAGATTTGTAGAGATTATGGTCCTGATCCAATGACAGCAATTGCCACCTCCAGACGTGTTCTTTTAGGCTGTTACTACAGTCATTTCTGTCTGGTACATATGCAAAACAAGGCATTACAAATTGTATGTAATCCCTAATCATGCCTTCATATCAATATCTCAATATAAAATGTATCAAAGGTAAAATGTATCAAACTAATTGTGATAGCTCACAGTAATGAATACACACACAGTCACAGTGTACTCAACCCAGTTCAGGTTTTTTAAAAATCTACCAGTTATCTATCTGTTCTTTCTTTTTTCATGCAAAATAAAAATGGTTTGAGTACGGGCTACTATGGATCAGGCACTGTTTTAGGTCCCTGAAGCCAAGAAAGCTTCAGTACCCGAGCGAGGAAGAGCAGCATCAGTAGCTTTCTGTTGCCATCAGAAATCCTACATTTTCAGGTTTTATGCCCCACAAGGGGTAACAGAAAGTGACAGTAACTCGTCCAGTCTCTGAAATCATAAGAGCCCGAGGTGGAGATGCTGAAGTGCCATTTCCCAGCTGTAGAATCTAGGAAAGTCACTGCTTTTTCAGCCTGTTTCTTCCCTTATAACCTGGGAATAGTAACGTTCTACCTCATACGCCCATTGAGCAATTTAGTGAGGCAGTGCGGATGTGGTATCCAGCACAACCTGACGTGTAGTTCAATTAACGTAATTTGCCATTATTATTGCTAGCATCGTACCAGAATAGGAACATTTAAATATGGATACAGAGGACAGGGAAAGGTTTAGAGAAGTAGCACGAACAAAAGATGGATGTCCACAGAGAGTGGCATGTGAGCTGGAGTTGGAAAGACGAGTGGAGTTTACTGGATGACACAGAGAGAATAGAGCATTTTAGGTACAGAGAGGGCAGACAGGGCAAAGACCAGTGTGGGTCATGTGAACTGGCTGGAGATGAAATTGAAAAGCTGAAGCCCGATGGTGAAGGACCTTATCAATGCCACGCTAAATTTGGGGCTTCATCCTGCAAGTGAGAAGACAACTCTGAAGGATTGCAAGCAAGGAAGTGACATAATCAGGTCTAGTTTCGGATGGATAATTGGTCCCAGAATGTGAGATGGGGCAGAGTTGGTAGAAATTGTGAATAACGAGAACCATTAAAAAGCTAGTTCTATAAATCAGCAAACAAATAATGAGAAAGCCAAACTAGGCCAGTGGCACTGGAACTTGGACGGGAGGGTGGATTTTAAAGACATTTTGGAAGTAGCAGATTAAGATCTAAGAGACACGCAGCCTTTAGAAGGTGAAGACAATTGACGGCTCAAATTGACTCTAAGTTTTCAGAGTGGTGCCTCTGTGCGGCTATGAGATGCCGTTACCTGAGAAAGGAATGTTCAGGAGGTGATAAGGCTTATGTTGTTGTTAGGTACCAAGAGTTAGGTATCAAGAGTTGGTCCTGACAATAGGACCCTCTGTCCAACAGAATGAAACACTGCCTCCTCCTGTGTCATCCTCACAAGTGTTCTACGTTAGAGCCCACTGACGGTGCCATTGCGTCAATCCATCTTGTTAAAGGTCTTCCTTTCCTTCACTGCCCCTCTGCTTTACCAAGCACGATATCCTTCTCCATGCAAGGGTCTCTCCTGACAGCATGTTCAAAGTACTGAGACTAAGTATCACCATCTTTGTCTTTGAGGAGCATTCTGCTGTACTCCTACTAAGACAGATTTGTTTTTTTGTTGGCAGTTTCAACATCCTTTTGCCAGCACCATAATTCAAATGCATCAATTCTTCTGTGGTTTTCATGATTCAATATCCAATTTTCACATATATAAAAGCCAATTGAAAATGGCTTGGGTCAAGTGGACCTTCATCCTGAATTAACATCCTTGCTTCTCAACACTTTAAAGTGGGCTTTTGCAGTAGATTTACCCAATGCAGCACATGCTTTGATTCATTTACTGGTGCTTCCATGAGCTGAATAATGATTCCAACTATGTCCACACCCTAATCCACATAATTTGTAAATATTATATTAGTAAGCAAAAACTTGAATTACAAAGTATGGTTAGATTGGGAGGATAATTATTTCTGGTAAGTCTCCTCTAAAATTTTATTTCTTTCAATGTTGTTCAAATATCCCTTTCCTATGACATCAGTGGAAAACAGGAAGGACTGGCCACATTCTACTCTCAATACACCATCTGGTGTCTTAAGACTGCTGGAAATGTACCTTCATGTGAAACAGAGTTGACAGCACCAACAATTCTATAAGGGTTTTGCAAATTAGAAACATGGCTAAGACTTCTACCACCCCATCCAGTGCCTATTACAGGACATTGCATATGGTAATAATCAGTGTATTACTTTGACTTGAAATTAATTGCACTTCTTTAGCGTCATCTTCAAAGTCATCCATGCTCATTATGCACTCTCTGAAGATACAGTAGTAGAAGAAGATCACAGAAGGAACGGGCATGGAATTATTTGTATGTGTCCATATCCACAGCCATTGCCTGCTCCTTCTTTGAGGATCACAGGATCACACTTTTCTTCCTGTCTCTAATCACGATCAGTTTAGCCCGACGTTGGGGCTTTTCATTCTCTTCATGATTTCCCATGTCCCCCACCTGTCCAAGTATTGCCTTGGTTCTTTGAGTGTCGAGGGCCCTATCCCTGTGCACAATCCTGTTCTTTTGAATGCTACTCTCCTCATAGGCCTCTAGAAAGCCCCCCGTATTTCTGTAGGAGCCAGAACCTTGCCTGTTTCAAGTTCCCATCCACTACCCTTCCGGAAGCCCTTGGGGTCAAGACTCAATGAAGACACCTCAAGTGCCATATGGACTAGTGGTGTGGTCACAGGGACATACGTCTGGGAACAAACAAAAACTTACACAAGCTAAAATGGGTTGAAAATATTCAATAGCAAAAGAAACTTGATA
>NW_022111372.1:75886686-75888864 GCF_000313985.2 Echinops telfairi
ATTTCCCTGGAAGCATCTTCCTAGTCAACCCTCATGGTATGGAGAGAAGAGGAAGGTCCCCAGGGTTGGGACACGGGCAGGAGCGCTGAGCACTGGCACAGAGGATCCGCCCTTGCGCTGTGACGGTTGTTGTTAGTTGGCATCAAGTCCATTCTGAGCCATAGTGGCCTTCTGCACAACAGAAAGAAACACCGCCCATCCCGTGTCACCTGCACAAGTCTTCCTGAGCCCAATGCCATGGTAACCACGGCGTCAATCGACCTCCTTGAGGGCTTTGCTCTCCGCACTGTCCCTCTACTTTACCAAACGGGATGTCCTTCGCCAGGGACTAATATCTCCTAACAGCAGGTCCAAACTAAGTAAGCTGCAGTCTCACCATCTTTACCTCTAAGGAGTTCTGTGACCATACTTCTTCCAAGACAGATTGGTTTGTCCTTTGAACAGTCTATGGTGTTTCAATGGTCTTCATCAGCACCACGGTTCAAATGCAGCAATGCTCTGGTCTTCGTTAGTCAATGTGCAACTTTCACATGCACAAGAAGTAACTGAAAATACCATAGCGTGGGCTCCTGTAAGAGAATGTCGATTGTTTTGTACAAAAACCCCAGTGGAGATCTTCCCGTGAATGATGGATTTGTGAGTAAGTGAGGGTTCACTCCACAGGGACAGCCTGCTATTGAAGTTGGCAGCTGTCGGCTATGAAACACACTTCGCTCCTTTGTCCATTTTGTGAACCGAATTCAATCAGCTCTCCTCCTCCTTGGGGAACTGGCGTTTTAATGTGAACCGCTACCACTCAAAAGTAATGGAGTGAGAGTGCTCTTGTTTTAAATGGTTTGAGGCTATGCATTTCCCAATTTCATTAGTTCAATTTCCAGAGAACCTAACTACCAGTCTACGGAATCCGTAAGAAAGAGGAGGGAAACCCGCACAAACGTCATTCTACAAATGTCTTAATCAAGATCAAATCACATATATATTTAAAGGCACTAAGGATTTATGGCTGGCAGAATAATGACCCCCAAATGTGTCCCCAGCACATGTCTGTCCACATTGGCTTATCTGTTATTATAGTACTGGAAACTCTGCTACTGGTATTTAAAATACCAGAAGGGCCATCCATTGGTTACTTCCATACTAACAGTAGTAATAAAAATTTGGTGATTCTTGTTTGAAAATTAACAAATGAAAATCACAACAAAATATTATCTGATAACTTTCTGGACAATTGAGTCCCATAGATTGAAAAGTACTCAAAATACACTGTTTGCAAGAATGGACTATTGCATACCTAGAATCATAAAGATGTCACCAGACTGAGCAAGACTATTTTGTTGTGTATGGTATTACCTTTCATTGTCACCAACTCAATAGCAGCGAACAACAACAAGAATAACTGTGCTTACAACCTACTCATGATCATCTGCAACTATGATGAGATTATCCTGGTATTGGTAGGTCCTGGAATATATATGGGCACTAAATGCAGAAACAGAGAGAAAGCAAGGAAGTTAGAGCAATGTAGCAGCAGAAGAAAGCAAACAGATTCAAAACCTTATAGCGTTCGCCATGAGCCAAGAAATACAAGTAATCACTAAGATCTAAGCATGAAAAGTAACCCCTCACTAATAGCCAGCAGTCACACATAATTGAATTCTACAAAAAACCTCAATGATACTGGAAAAAAACCCTCCAGGTTATATTGCAGAACCTTTGACCCTTGGGGCCCTTACACATGAAAACTAGATGACCCGGTTTCTGACCCACGGAAATTGGGAGAATAAAAAGATGCTGTGCTAAGTTTATGTTTAAGGACATTTGTTGGCACAGTGATAGAACAAACAAATCAAGCCATATTCTCATGCATTCATTCAATGTCCATTTGGGGGAGCACCGCAACCTATCTGGCCAGACACACGATGCAATGCTAGCCTTGAGAACAGAGGGGACAGCACCCAGCTAATGTCACGTGCTTCACCAAAAAGAAGCAGTTCCATCCCATTAGGGATGAGTTAGTTAAATGTCTGATCCAAAAAAAAGTAGGGATGTTTTTTAAGTTGATAATTTTGTGTAGTCCTCAAATAATGTTATCAATATCCAATATCCAAATGTCTCTTGGCAGAAAAAAAGACGCCCCACCCCTGCTTTAAAAGAATTAAGTCCAGAGGAATGAGCAAA
>NW_022111372.1:75889912-75892203 GCF_000313985.2 Echinops telfairi
TGTAAGCATGTCAGCCTCTGACTCTGCCAAGCCCAGTCACCATCTAATTGCAACCAAATGAAAGATCCCAAGAAAGAATCATCCAGCCAACTCCTACCAGTTTCTGTTCAGTGCTCCCGCAAAAAAAAGCCACTAAAAAATGATAACATGATTGTCACTATGTTAACCCACTAGCTTTTCTGATGATTTGTTCCTCAATAATATATAACCAGAACACCTGGGATGATAACCAGGATTAGAAGACAACTCCGAGCTTAGATTATGGCATATTGAATTTAAGGTACCTTTAGAACATCCAAGTGGATACGGATATGTCAAGTTGGTCAAAATACAAATTTCTGCTGCTCAGAGTATTAAATCTGGACTAGAAGCTAACAAAACCATTTCCAGTGATAAGTATCACAGAGGACATGGAAACTGGCCTAGAAGGGAAGACAGAGGGAGAACCTTTTGTAATGGCAACATTAAATGTTGAGCTGAAGAAAGATGAATGTCTTGGAGAATGAAAATGAAGCTTTGAAAAAGAAGAAGATTAAAATAGAAGAAGAAGCAAGAGAAGATATTTTATCTAAAAAGGCATGATCAACAGAGTTAAGGTCTGATAAGGGGTCAAGTACTTTGCGTGTTAAACGATGTCTGAGATAATTGCCTCTTGCACCTTATATTAGTTATCTAATGCTGCATAACAAATTCCCCCAAAATGTGGACACTTAAAAGAGCTGCATTATCTCTCACTTTGGGTCTGCTAGAGAATTAGGAGGGATTTCATTCCGTGCTTAAAGAGTACAAGTGGCGCTGTGGGTTAGGAGCTGAGCTGCTAATTTCATGTACACTGGGCCAAACCTTGACTTTCAATTTAAGCCCTTGGTAGCAGCTGCTCTTTTTTCCTTGTCCCTGGCCCCTGGTGACCCCTTGATAAATTATAAAGGATTATTATTTTCATATCTTCCACCGACTGCTCTTTCCCCTCACCCACTCTTCTGTTGTGCATTGATCAGCTCCTCCTTCCTTCCCTCCTCTCTTCACTGTCTCCCTACCCTCCTGGGATTTCTACTCCCATTGCTGTTCCTGAGGGGTTTATCTGACCTGGATTCTGTGCACCGTGAGCTCTTATCTGTACCAGTGCACATGTTCTGATCTAGCCAGAACCGAAAGACAGAACTAGGGTGATGAAGGTGGGGGGTGAGAAAGCCTCAAAGAACCAGAGGAATATTGTGTTTCATCGGTGCTATACTGCGCCCTGGTTCACTCATCCCTTCCTTGTGGTCCTTCTCTGCAGGGATGACCTATTATCTACAGATGGGTTTGGGGACTCTGCTCTGACCCTCCACATTCTCAACAATATGTTGTTTGCTTTTGGGGGGTAGTGGGGTGGTGGTGGTCTTCTGGTGCCTGCTTAAACTTAATTTTAAAACATAAACATATGGAGCTTTCCACAGGTGTAATTGAGTGTGCTCATGGCACGGGCTTCCTGAGAGATGCCGGAGTATAAGACAGAGGCCAAGGTGCCATTGAGGTCTAGCCTTGGAAGTCACTTCAGACTTTTTTGGAGTGTCCTGTTACATCCGTCAGTTCTATTCTGTGTGGGAGGACACTACACACATATGGGAATGCCAAGGGCAGAAACTGAAAGGGCCTGTTGGCTACCTTGCACCTCCATAGATCAGAGAATACATAAATCTGAAATATTTTTGGAAGTTTTGAAATTCTTTTCAAAACCAAAGTGGTCAAAGGCTTTGGATTCCTAAGCAAGTACGATTCACACGCAAAAATATGTTTTTGGATGGGAAAAAGAGCCCTTGTGTAGTTTTTGACTCATGTTTAAAGTAGTCCTCACAATCCAGAATTTAGGTGTATACATGAAATTTTGTTCAACAGTTTCACTTATTTTTACTAAAGAAAATTGGAACAGGCATTGTGTTTCAAAAGGAATGGATGTATTTATTGGTTAATGCAAAAACCAAAGTCAAGCCCACTGTCATCTGGTCAGTGACTCAAAGCAAACTTACAGGACAGGTTAAACAGCCCCATAGGGTTTAAAGAGGGAAGATGTCCTAGTTTAATGCCTAAACTTGGCATTAAAAGACCAAGAGTCATACAACTAGGGATTAATTCTCTCTAAATCTCAGTTAGCTCATCTACAAAATGGAAATATGTTAGTGCAAATATTCACTCATTTATTCAGCATGTATAAATGAGTGAATGCATTTCTACCCTATTTAATTCAGAGGGTCAAATAAAAACTAAGAATGTGACTGTGCTATGTAAAGTGGAAAGTATTTCACAATTTT
>NW_022111372.1:75892764-75901205 GCF_000313985.2 Echinops telfairi
CTGTGCTTGAGCTCTCGGTCCCCAGCCAGTAGAAAAGTGACTGTGATTCCATTTTCTTACCAGTAATTAGGAATCCTATCAGGAACCAACGTGCATAGTTGTGCTTTGTCCAGTGGCGACCATATAGAAATGGTTGTCAAATGCTCTCATTAGTGTTGCTACTTTTGATAGATCCATACTGTATGCCACATGCAGACCAGAGAGACTAAACTGAGGTAGAAAACGATGCCTTAGAAAACACAAGTAGTATCTCACTAATTGTTTAAGAGCTCCCTATGACCAAAAGAGAAAAACTCAATGAACCCAGCTCTACCTAAGGAAACTTTCCCAGCTGAGCTATTTGTCCTGGCTGCGAGTTGTCTGCCCAACGAGGACGTAAAACATCAAAACTTAGGGTTATGGTAACTACAGAAAGCCATCCATCCTCTACTTCTGAGCCCAATCTCAATCACCGCTGTTTGAAACACTTTGAAGATAGGCCATCCTAATTTCAAAATGCCTCCCCCCAGAAAGCAGCAAAGACCAAGCCATTCATCTGCAGTATCATAGCTGAGGCCTCACAGGGAAGCCCAGAGTTCAGGCATGTGGTAATTAGGTCTCTAAATTTACTCTACTGGCTGCAAAAGCTGTCCAAGAAATTCTTATCACCAGCAGCATTAATTACAGATAAAATGACAGAGCCGACACACTGGGAGACGAATGGTAACCTGGAGAAAGTGATGGCTAGAGGAAAGGCAGGGAGTGACAGGCAATGCTCAGATCTGGTGTTCACGACTAGCCCCCACCGTGTAAACAAGCCTATAGGGACTCTGGCTTCTAAATGGGTGTGTGTTTGATTAATTCACAAAAAGATTGCATCAGATCACAAAATCAGCCACTGAAAACTTCACAGTGTTCGATTTACTTAGGCTCCCACGTTTCCTTTGTATTCTGCTCCCATTTCATTCAATTCTTCAAGCAACATTGATTGAACATGGATATGTGTCCAACACCATGCTTGGCACTGAAAACGACACAGCCCTTGTCCTCCTGCCATGGACAGAGAAAGAGATGTCACACAGAGAAGCGCCCACACAGATCCTTACACATCATTGTGGATGCTTTGAAGGAAAAGAGCAAGGCTCCAAGTGGAAAAAGAACAACGCCGCCATGGCGATGTACGTGATTGGACTTGGGAGAGGAAGAAAGAGAGAGGGAAGTTTAAAGCAGAAGAAAATTAGACAGTCGATTGAAGGGGAAGCCTACAGGAGAAGGGAGCTGTCACGTCCTTAGTTTCCTTCTTTCTGCCGTTCTAGCCAGGCTACTTTAGGTTCAAATCAGCCCATGTATCGGTACTCAAGGGGATAAAAGAGATGGGTCAACCTTGGCCTTACTTTTCAAAGGTTTTGGATTTCGTTTGGACAGCAAGGATTATGTGTGTACATGCATGTATACGCGTGTGTGAAACCACAGATAGACAATGCCAAGAAGTAGATGATAGTGTGCCAAATCAAGCAACAGAGACCCACTAAAACCACTAGCACAAAGCAAGTCCCAAAGGCATTCAGAAGTTGAGTCCAGAAAGAGCCCAGGAGCCCGGAGATAAAACTTCAGGATGGGTAACGGCTCAGAGATACAGATTCAGATCAGGAAGGGGAAAAGAGAAAGTCTGGGAAGGTTAGGGACCTGATCAAGACAGATGGTAAGGTGATGAGGGCGGCCAGAGCAGAAAATGGGCTTCAGAAGAATTGAAAATTCGGTTGGACAGATAAAGGGTGACCATGCTAATAAACACATGAATGTCAAGACCACAAACACTTTCCACTCAATATTAGGTCAAGACAAACTCAAGTGAAAAGGGAAAATAGCAAGACAAGCTTTAAGTGAATGCCAGAGAGAAATCAAAATTGCATATTCCAATCTAACTCACGACTCCCTTCTTCCTCCATCCCACCCAGTCGTAGATTCAGTAAACTGTAAGCTTGCAATTTCACCTCATTATATTCATTCATCATCATGGATGGAACTTTAGCTGTATCAGCATATACTCACTCATATGTACGGAATGTGCTCCCTTGTCCCCAAATCTAGAAGTCTGAATATATTCACTGAATATTCTCCAGATATTACTGAGCATAAGTAACATATGTTACATATTGATCAGAATTCCTCTTGCCATATGTATTTCTCAAATTCAATCCCTTTCACTGTACTCCCACCAGTGGGCTGAGCCTTTTTCCCACAGGATCCCTGCTCTTCCTCCCCAGCACTATAGAGACCACCTCCTCTGTTGCTATACCTCTGATGCCACACCTCTTTGATGAGCCAGATAGAATTCTCCAGAGACTGGCAGGGGACTAGACTGAGTCTTAATTTGATATGCTTTTTGGATCTTGTGAATTGGAACACTGGTTTCTTTTATAGTACGATTTTTACAGCTAGTTTTCTGCAACTTTTCATTTTTCTTTATAATCTCTCTTCTAGATTCCAGCATGCTCAGCATACAGTAATGACTGCTTCTAAGAAGATCATTTTGCTGATAGAGTGCTGTGCGAGAATATATTTTAGATCCTTTACAGAAATCTGAGTAGTTCCTAATACATTTAAATAAAGGATAAAAGGAGTTACTAAAAGGATGATCATGTGTACAATCCATGCGGGGAGGGACATTGTAGAGGTATCTATGCAGTCAATAAGAAATGTTTAGGAGTCTGTATCAGTCATGCTCATAACTATGATTTGTCATGACTATAGGCACTTTTATCTGAGCCAGTCCCAGTCAGTCCCTTGGCACTAGCATAGAGTATGCCGTGTATGCTAACACACCCCCTTCAGGAATGTGCCTGAGTGCCCTAAGCTGTGTGCCATCTCTGAGAATTGCTCTTTCGTCAGCCAGCATTCAATGACTGGTTCAGGCAGGGGTATTTAAGTCCAATTTCCTTCCCTCAAATGAGAACAACTCTATAGAACCATTCCAGCTTCAGAAATCTGTGGTGTTAGCTTCCTAAAGGCTCAGCTCCTGGTTGGTTGAACTCCCCATGGGACCAGGAGAGGCTTCACTGCAACTACACTTAAATGTGACCTTTCCCTCTGCTCAAGCCTTCTTTACTGCCCCTCCATAGTTTCAGATTCCAGGAGCCCTGTCGAATCCAAATCCGATCCCTCGTCTCTTTTAACTCACTGCCATCGAATCAATTCTGACTCATATAGACCCAGAGGACAAAATAGAACTTGCCCTGTGGGCTGGAACTCTAAAGGAGTAGAAAACCTTCTTTCAGCAGCTGGAGGTTTCAAACTGCTGACCTGTGGTTAGCATCCTAAGAGGAGCCATGATGGTTACATATTGCGCTAGTAACTAAAAAGTCAGCAGTTGGAATCTATCAGCTGCTCCACGGGAGTAAGATGAGGCCTTCGACTTCCATAAAGAGTTACAATCTCGGAACCCCACATGGGCAATTCTAATGTGCCTTGTGACAGATGAGACTGTGACTGTGAGTCTAAATCAACTGGAAGGGTGTAAATGTTTTGAATTCACTCTCTGTTTTAGAATTAGCTTCCTGGGAAACTTAATCTATGTCAACCCGGGACTAGAGGAAGCAGTAGTGTATATCCCCACAATCAATCCATCTCAGAGCTCAGGCTGAGCATGCTGAGTGCCAGGCACTGCGTAATCTTAAAGAGCTTATAGTTCAGAGACAGAGTTCTAAGATTCATTCCCACAGGTAGACATCCATTAAACACCAGTCTATAAAAGGTAACACATTGCTTGCTAATCCAAAGAGTGCTTAATATCCAAGGTAGTCGTCCCTATCCAATGTGGACCATCTGTTGTTATGTCAGTTTGTTCAGGCAAGAGAGTTAAAATCCTTGGAGACTCTGAATTCACAAGTTTCTTGCATTCAAAAATAATGTGGCAGCATTTTCAGGCCAGCTGTGAAGAACTGCATGACTAAGAAAAGACAAGTCCCAGAGGAACCTCCCAGTGCTACATGCTAATGAAATCAGGATGAGGCCAGCTTTATGATCTAATTGGTCATCAGAGAGGTCACTTTTTTAAACCAGGTCTTTAAATGGTGATTTTCTCGCTATCTCACTATAAATATGCTCCTTTTCTACAGCAAGGTTGTAGCGCTATCACTTTCTAACTTAACCCTTTTTTTTTTAACTCCAACCCTCCCCCCCTCCTATATTCTGTGTGAAGAAACAATTCTGCCCCTACAGATTACTTTTATGAAAATCATATAAAATGCCTGTATATTTATAGGTTTGGGGCATTAACAATTTCTATTGTTTATAGATTAATTAAGAAGAAACCATAACATGAAAGGCCAGGGTTGGTATTTATATCTGGGGAGAGCTGAGTGTAGACAAGGGAAATAAGATCAACATTAATCTTTGTCATGTATGACTTAAAAGCAGAAACCATCACAAATTGAAGATTGCTAAATAGATTTCACCAGTGTAATAATGAATAATCCTTCTTTCCTAAAGTAACCCACTGGCAAGGTTGCCCACACTGCCATAAAGATGTTTGCTTTGATTTGTGAATTCATTTCATAATTTCTAACAAGTCAGGGATTTTCAAACTCTTCTTTCTTTTAATTTCTTCCCTTTGGGGGCCCCTCATCATTTTGAGGATGTCATGGGACCAGGTGGTGGCTGGTCCTGTTGTACATTGGGTCACTCATTATAAGCTGGAACCAATTTGATGGCCCCTAGCAACAACTTTTCTCCCCATCTCTGGCCAAACTTACTAATGCAGAATCTTGTTATATAGATACTCTGGAATCTAAAATTTCTATAGGGAATATAATTTGTGTTTTGTTTTAATGTTATTATTGTTAGCTGATGTAGAGTATAAGGTTGCATTCTCTAGAGACGCAAAACTAGTGACCTTTGTAAGTGTTGTATATAGGAAGACTTTCCTATCAAGAAATGGCTTATGCGGTGAACTAAGAGAGAGGTCTGCCAGGCTGGGCCAGCCCCTATCCCAGCTACATTGACCCCCCTCCGCAGAAGAATGCACTACCAGGGCAGCACTGAAGACCCAGCCCGGGGAGAGGAGGTTTTCCCACAACATAAAGAAGCAGACTAAGAGGGAAAGAGAGAGACAGAGAACAACATACTGGCCCACCAAGCTTCTAGGACAGCATTCCTTCTCAGAGCAGCCAATGCACAGAGAGGACCGTAGGTTCAGCTCCATCACAAGACACAATGTCCCCTTACTGACCAACAGTGCTATGGGGGGCAGCACAGGAGACACAGTGCAAGGATTGCTCCCCATCTGACCCCCACTCCCACCCCCCAAACACACACACCAGGGTGTAACACAAAGGAAACGCAACAGAGCAGCAAGGGGAGCAAAGCAACAAAGTCCCTGTGGAATTCTGAAAATAGACTTCAGATTTGGGGTGCAGGGCTTGGCACTGCATCAGACTCAATCCAAAAACATTCATAAGGGTCAGCAGACAGACCCGGAACTATTCATAGACTACTCTTTCTCTTTTTCATGCCTATCTATATAAAATAGACAGGATAAATAATCCTGAGGAGAATACAACAGGACTGACAGTTCTGGGGGGACAGAGGTTAGGAGGAGTTGGGGGAAAAGACAGCGGGAGTCAACAAACCCAGGGACAAGAGAACAACAAGAAATCTAAAATCCATGGAAAGGAAAGCATAGAATGCCTGGTGGGCTTCCATCAAGTGCAATATAGCCTAGAGAAAGTACACAAGCTGAATGAAGGCCGAACATGATAGTTTGACCGAAGGAAAGTAAAAGTAAATAGAGGCAATAACTAGGAGGCAAAAGAAATTTATAGAGGTATAAACATAGGCATGTACATATGTAAATATGTAAATATATTAATATATAACAATGGGGTTATAGTTCTATGCATGTACATTTATAGGTTAAGTATTAAGGTAGCAGAAAAAAAATTGGGCCTCTACTCAAGATACCCCTCAATATAAGAACACTTTGTTCTAATAAACTGGCATTCTGTGATTGCTGAAGACAAAATGGGAACTTATGCAAATGTGGTGAAGAAAGTTGATGGTTCCCGGCTATTACAAGATACAGCATAAGGGCTCTTAAAGGCTTGAAGGTAAACAAGCAGCCATCTAGCAGGGAAGCAACAAAGCCCACATGGAAGAAGCACACCAACCCTTGAGATCCAGATATGTCCATCAGCAGAAACCCCAAATCAAACAAGCATTTTGATGCAAAGAGGGCTGGGAAGGCAGAACCAAAGCCCATCTGTAGACAATAGGACATCCCTCACAGATGGGTCACAAGGAAGGGACAAGCCAGCCAGGGTGCAGAATAGCCCCCAGGAAACACACAACATTCCTCTAGTTCTTTAATGTTTCCTCCCCCCACTGTCATGACCCCAGTTCTATCTGACACATCTGGCTAGACAGAGCATGTACACTGCTACAGATAAGAGCTCTCAGCACATAGAACCCAGGACACACAAACCTTTCGGCCAGGCCAATCTGTGGATCCTGTTGCTAGAGCTTGAGGCTCCTTCGAGACCTGCTTTGCCAAGCTGCTGGTGCATACATCGCTTGAGCTTAAGGCTGGTGGATTCCATCACCTTGTATTGCTTGTGTTTGATGGTCCATCTGGGCTTGCTTCAGTAAGCTCCTGAGCTACTGACTGTTGGTGACCCACCCTGCTGCTTGTTGCCTATGGGCAGACTCTGTTTGCTCAGCCCCAGGGAAGACTCTGCTGTCTGCTTCCTTGATGTTGGACCCAGCAGCACACAAGATTTGAAGGACTTCCAGTATATTAACTGTTCCACAGAAGTGAGTTGAACTGAGACCTCTGTACTGCTGGGTGGACTGATAGCTGTTATATTCCTTCTCGCTGTATAAATATATATATATAAAATCATAGGTGTCCTGGTTTCATTCTCTAGAGAGCCCTGCCTAGCGCAGCAGACAATACAACAGGAGATAAAGGAACCAGATGCAAGGGCTACTTCCAGCAGAAGGAAAAAGGTCCAAGAGATATCCTCAGTCTCTCTCTCATGTACAAAAGGCCACACACCCAAGGAGGTGTCATCAGGCCACAATCCAATTGACAGGTTGGTTCCACCTGTGCCCTAACCCCGGAGTGTCTCATAGACATAATCCCTAACCATTGCACTGAGTCTGCCCCCGTCTCCTGGAAACTCCAGGCACCATGAACAAAATCTACCTGGTCCTGCATTACCCCATGGTCATTTATAGATGAGGTCATTGTGATCCAGAAGGTTTTACTGTCTGCTTTTCAGAAGTAGGTCACCAGATCCTCTCTGTCTTAAACTAAAAATTTCCACTGAAATCTGTTCAGCCTCACAGCAACATCTGGACCACCATGGACAAAGGAGTGATACAATTGTTCTGAGAAGTGAAACCATAATCAGAGCCCTAAAGACAAATGAACAATATCAGGTTCAGGTCGTTTTCAAAGTTGTTTCTATTCCAAGCAACTTAACTGCTACTGTATGTTCCCCCCTTTGACCTATAATTCCTCATCATTTATGTTCTGGTTGTAAACTGGTGGCTCCTTTAGTGAGTGAACACTGTAGACTATTCCTCTCATCTTTCATATGTATGCACTCTGACACAAACAGGTAAGAGATGCACCTAGGCTTGCAGCTGTGGAAGACCTGTGGCTTCTTCCTGTTAAATCCCACAGCAATGGAAAATTACCATATATAGTCGAGTATAAGCCCACCCAAATATCATCCAAGGCATCTAATTTTACCACAAAAACTACATTAAAAATGTGCTGAAAAGCTCGGCTTATACATGCGTACATATGGTATATGAGGAGTTTTCAAAGAGGTCATAGAAACTTTCCATTATCTTTCAATTCAGTTTGTCCACGAACTTTTAGAAGCTCACTGGTACATACACCCACTCATTTATTCGTCATACATTACTGAACCCCACGTGGTAGAGCACTATACATGATGTGAAGATACAGTAATAAAGAAAATAAGCCTCATGCTAGTATTGTGGTGAGCATCTTCTTACTAAGTACTGGAGAAATAATTGTTTAATTATAATTGCAGGCATTTTCAAGAATGATTGAGAATCCCTCGGAGGCAAAGATAGTTAGGTACTTGATTAATATATGAAAGGATGGTAGTTCTAACCCACCTAAACACTCCTCAAAAGTCAAACCTGATGATGTGTTTCTAACAGGTCACACAGTCTTGAAAAGCCAGTGGAGAAGTTCAATTCTATACAAATTGTGTCACTATACAAATTGCCATCAACTAAACAGCAAGTTACAAGAGCAATGAATGCAAATGAGGGAGTTTGGTGATGGCATCTGAGGATCCCTGGAGGTGTAGTGGGTTTCAAGGTGCTCTGACCACAAGGTTAGTAGTTCAAATCTATCAGTTGCTCTGCTGGGGGAAAAGGCGGTTTTTTACTCCTGAAAAGAGTTACAGTCTGGGAAACTC
>NW_022111372.1:75901850-75914400 GCF_000313985.2 Echinops telfairi
CCTGTAGGTTACTAGGTGTAGAAATCAACCCTGTGGTGGTGAATTTTTGAGATGAAGGTTTCCAGTAGTGGATCAAGTTAGCTTTGGAGAAGTCAGGAAATTATCCCTGGAAAAACAAAATGTATTCTATAATAGAAAAGCTCAACAGTGGACAGGCATCAACAACTCAGCTAATGGTTGGGATGTGGGTGGGAGAAGAGGGTGTTGGTGAGTGCACGTCTGTCTCAGAAGCAGAGCGAGCAAAGAACTGTGTGTGGTGCAAAGGAACTTGCCAACCCACTGGAAGAAAGAAACAAAAGGAAAGATTGGCGTGAAAGAATGCCGATATGTTCTCTGGCCTGACCTACCCTCGAGTGGGTCACCCATTAGCATAAACACTGCCGTGTGATAGTGAGACCTCCAACTACTGCAGACTTTCCAAAGTGCTAGAACCTTCTCTCTCACCAACCAAGGGTCAAGACAAAATTTATGGGCAAAACTAATAAATGTAAGCCCCACACCAACCAGAACCATTATTCAGAAATCCTTACACAGCTCGCAGGGTTGGGTTTTAAAAAATAAAATATTTACTACATATTTAATGCTCCAGAGTAACACAGAATATTGTTTTGCATGCTTAAAATCTTCACAGAAATTGCATCAGATGGTGACTAAATAGAACTTTTCTCCAAAATGAAATAACGGTTTGAAATGCCTATTGCTAGAATTCATCACATAAACAGATTAATGATGAAAGAACACATGTTTATTTGAATATAGTAAAAACACTTGATAAAATCCAAACACCTGTTAAGCACAAAAATTCTCTTCAATTTGACAGTGTATCAAGAAAAAGCCAAGGTCCCTGAGTTTCGCTGCTACAGAGGTGTGGGTTTGGGTCATGATTCTTGACCGTGGGGGGTTAATCTCTGCGTCAAAGGATGGTGATCCTTGCTGGGTCACCCTCCTCTTTATGTCCATCTAAAATGTCCCGAGACATCATAAACTGGCCCTTGACCTTCAGTTGAGAACTATAGTGTTAAGCAAGCTGTTCAAGCCTTGAATGTCTCAGCTACTCACAAAATGAGGAACATAAGAGGACCAATTCCATAGGGAATTTGTGAGATTAAATGATATAATGCACTTAGGATCCTCACTTGTTCTTTCACAGGAGTCCTGGGTGGTTGAAAAGCTAAACACTTAGCTGCTAACTGAAAGATGGGACGCTAGACCCCACTCAAGGTCACACATTGGGGAATCCTTAAATTGGAATAGACTTGAGGTCAGCTGATTTGATTTTAGGTTGCAAACTCATTTCTAAATTCACTGCCTTCCAGTAAATTCCAACTCAAAATGACCCTATGTGTTTCCTTGTATTCCCAAATTAGAATCCTAGATTCATCAATGTCATTGGCCCAACCACCATCACTATCATTACCACTTGCACCCCCACCAAGAAACTACATTTGTTCAGAGTTTGCACACTAATCATTCATAGTGACCCTATAGGAATGATTCATTAGCAAGCTCTCAAGAAAGGTCCTTTCTTGGTTGTGATGGTGGTAGTGGTCCAGGTGGTAAGGAGAATAATGATGATGGGGTCAAAGATGTTGATGAGGGCTTAATACTGCTTTGGAAATATAAGTAAACACATGTTTGTCCTCAGGATGCCTTCCTCTCTGCTGGTCCCTCCTCAGATAACATCTGCAGTCATTTCTCCCAGGAAGGGATGACCCAGCAGAAACAGAGAAACCAGGAAGGAATAATGATTGGCTCCAGGGAATGGATAGCCTGCTTGGCATAGAATGTAGACCTGGGGGAGGACATGTGGGCTTAGAGCCAAATTATCCATTCTGGCCTAGAACAGATGCCCTGGCCTCTGAAGAAAAGGAGAGCTTTGTTAGGGAGAAGAGAGATCAGAGAGCTTCGGCAATGGGAGGACCAGACCTGACAGGGGAGATGACACATCCTCCGGAAGCTTCCATAAGAGCCTTCCATCAAGAATCCATTGTTCATCCTCAGACTCCGAGGCACTAAACAAGCTCCCACAGCATCGAGTCTGTTTAAATGGGCAGTGTCTATCTTCTACACTGAGGCACTCTGGTCCAGTGGGTACTGTCGTAGCCATGGCCAGCATACACGATGGCTCTCTGTCGCTGCAGGGTAGGAGTTTATCTTTCTCTGTCCCAGATATTACTTGATAATCTATTCATTGTGACCTATGGAGCCTTGGTAATTAATTGGTTATGCATTGGGTGCTAACCACACGTTCAGCAGTTCAAAACCACGAGATGAGGCTTTTCATTCCCTTAAAGATTTAATTTTGGACATCCACAGGAGAGACAGTTCTACCCTGTCCTATAGGGTCACTGTGAATTGGAATCAACTCAATGGCAGTAAGATTGATTTGGTTTGGGATGAGAAAACTCTACCTGCAAACCCAGATGACACTGGTACCCTGGGGGAAACAAGTAGAAGAGAATGTCATCTAGCTCCATACCTTACCTTCATATGGGTCAGAATGGAACCACCCAAGATGTTCCATTTGCATATATAATTTTTATACTACTTGCCTGTGTCACTCCCACAGGAAAACTGTCTATTTCCTCAACGATACTATTGGCATGAGCCTGAAAGTCTCTCAGCTTTAAAATATTATGATTTCTCTCCTCTACTTTTCTACAGATTAATGGTCCTTCATAAATATGTAGTAACTGCCTAAAAAATATTCAGATGTCATCAGTTTTAAGTCACGAAAGATTGAGATGTAGAAAAGTAAAATAAAAATGAAAAGTTGGGCTACTTTCACAGACAGCGCACATTGACTGCCAGTGAGAACTTGCTTACAGAATGCCAAATTGATGACAGTTTTACTCAGTTTTTATTCACTTCTCTTACTTTCATCTGCTATGATTTTTAAATAGTGTTTGCACCTGAACTACCTCAACAGCTCAGCCAGAATTTTACAATCAACAGCGAAACAAACATCTGAAATGACAAACAGAGTAACTGTTAAGGATTGGCAGTGGCAGACATCGCCCCTATTTAAAGATCAGAAAACTGAGGCTATTAAATCATCGGTCAGGGAAAATAAGTAAGTAGAGAAGCCAGAATTTCAGGTCAGCCCTCTGTAATTCCAAACTCAACATCCTTCTTCATCAAAGGGTACAGGGGTGCATGTTCTTTAAATCGCACTCCATGTGCCGTTTATATGAATAGTGACTCGCTGACCTGCAGACTGAGTTGAATAGCCCACAACCAAGGGAAACTTAATCCTATAAGAGCTGGACCTCAATGGCACTGCTCGGTTTTTCTGGGTCTCAAGAGCTTTTTGTCTTTGACCGGGTGCAGCCTTGCCACTTTTCTATCACACTCTCTTGTAGGAAAGTATTTGCATTTCCTTCTCTGACAGGTTTCAGCTTTTCCCAGGTTCCTGCTTACACAGATGGTTCTGCATTTCTTTCCTCACTCACCTGATACTTTTTATCCCAGTATCCTTCGTTTAGAAACCCATCAACATTGACAATTCTGGACTCAGTCTATGATTAGATTCCTTCAGGGCAAAACACAGGCATGAGCACTTCCATCAGGTAAAGTTACAGTTTTGCTGTGTTCACCAGGAAACTGAGTCTAAAACCCTTAGAGTCTAAAGGCTTCTATGGGGCCGAGCTCAACACAAAGGAACTATATTAAAAAAATGAGTCATTCATCTTTCAGAACTAATTTGAAATGGTTAGAAAATGAGAAAGTCTGTGCAAATATGCTATGGGTTATTAAATCCTGGTTTGGAATGTACTGCGAGTGGGTGTGGGTAAATATCAGCCACAGAGTGATAATTACAGGAGCCCAACAAAGCCCCACTCAGAGTGCATTTCCAAAGTGAAAGACTGTATCACTCAATTGTTTCTAGGCTTTCTATTCCCTTTAAGGGACAAGGTCTCAGATGCCCACAGGGGCAGTTCCACCCTGTCCTCCAGGGTGACTATGCGTCAGAATGAACTCTATGGCGGTGAGTTAGGTTTTGGACCCTATAGGGTCACTGTGAATTGGAATCCACTCAATGGCAATACGATTGATTTGGTTTGGGATGAGAAAACCCTACCTGAAAACCCAGATGACACTGGTACCCTGGGGGAAACTAGTAGAAGAGAATGTCACCTGGCTCCATACCTCACCTTCAAACGGGTCAGAATGGAACCACCCAAGATGTTCCATCTTGCATATATAATTTTTATACTTCTTGTTTGTGTCACTACCACAGGAAAAGTGTCTATTTCCTCAATGATACTATTGGCATGAGCCTGAAAGTCTCTCAGCTTTAAATATTATGATTTCTCTCTCTCTACTTTTCTGCAGATTAATGGTCCTTTACAAAGCAGAATACTATATCTGTCTCCTAGGGAGCAACTGATGCATCATTTAGTCTTTATCAAGACAAAAAGGCATGATTCTCAATGTTGATGAGTATAGTGAGATATAGGCACCCTCATATACTGCTAATAGAGGGCAATTTTGCAATATCTATAAATGTTTAAATGTGTCTACATTCGGATAAAGCAATAAGTGCCATGTTTAGGTGTATTTTCAATGTTGTTGTTGCTGCTGTTGCTTGTTGATGCCATCAAGTTGGTTCCGGCTCATCGTGACCTTATGAATAACACAAGGGAAAACTGCCCAGCCCTGCACATCCCATAATAACTGCGATGTCTGAGCCCATTGCTGCTGTCAGTGTATCAATCTATATCTTTGAGCTGTTCATCTTTCAGATGACTGCCTCTTTCTTTAGCAAGCATGATGTTCTCGTCTGATAACATGTACAAAGTATGTGAGACATACTTCTGATAACATGATAACATGTACAAAGTATGTGAGACAACCTAGATCTCTGTGCTACTAGGGAGCATTCATCCTGTACTCCCTCCAGAATAGATTTATCTGTCTTCTGGAAATCCGTGTTCTAGTCAATACTGTTTGCCAGCACCATACTTCAAAGGCATCAACCACTCCTTGGTCTTCTTTACTCACTGTGGCTCTTTCACATGCACAGGAAGCAATTGACATACCATGGCTCTGGCCTGGTGCACCTAAGTCCTTCAAATAATACCTTTACTCTTTAACACTTCAAATAGGGTTCTTTCTTTTTTCAGCAATAGGTTTTCCAATGCAGTCATTTCATTCCTTGATGGTTTCTTCCATTGGCATTGATTATGGACCAGGGAAAGTGAGATCCTTGCCGTCAATCTTTTTCTCTTTATTATGCTGTAGTTCAGTGTTCCAGGATGTTTTCCTTTATTTACTTTGAGTTGAATTCCATACTGAAGGTGATAATCTTTAATCTTCATCAGTAAGGGCTTCAAGTCTTCTTCACTTTTTGTAAGTTTTCTTATTTTGTCCAGTAGATGTACTAGATATGTACACAAATATCCATAGATACATGTTTAAGAATGCTTGTTACAAATTTTAATATTTTGGAAAAATCGAATGGCCATTATTAGGGGAAGGGCTGCAAAACAACACAATTTGTTCGTAAATACAGTATTCTGCAGTCATTAAAATAATTAGGTCAACTGAGGTAAAAGTAATGACACTATCATATTGCATTAATAATAATAGCATATTACAAAAATAATAACAGTTACAATTATATTAAAAGGTCTTAAAATATAAATTAATTGTCTAATGGTTGTTATCCTTTGATATTGGAATCAAAGAAAAATTCAGTATAGTGTAAACATTTCAGTTTTTTTAATCTTTAACAGCATATATCATTCCTCTCTTCAATTAGGAAAATGGGTAAAAATAATTTAAAAGATTCGTGACTGTGGTAGTTACATAATCTGGTGTCAATTTGTGAAGAGGTGGAGTCTAGCCTGTCAATCAGGGAACAACTTGATGACTTCATTTGGAGGCATCACGGAGGTAAATACTCACTGTAGGCCAGATACACTCTGCTTTGACTTCCTGTTGACAAGCCACATGGAGGTACACTGATGGAGCCAGAACCCTGGAGCTGGAGGAGCCATGTAGAGACCCCTGCCAGTGCTGAGATGCTTCCACCACCACTGATGAAGCCACAGGACTGTCCAACCACTGGTCTGTTATCTTCCTGAATTAGGCGTCATTACATGTGTTGCGTGAGTGTGAAGAGAAATTTATATATGGGCTATATCAGACTTAAGGACTTGATCTGGACTGGGCTGGGATGTTTTCTTAATCTATAGTTACTCTTTGATATAAAGTTATCTGCTACAAACATATGAGTGTCTCTGGATTTGTTTCTCTAGTCAACCCTGACTAACACATTATGGTACCAGGAGTGGGGCAATAGAGGAACAAATCACAAAGATGGAGAGTGGATGTTTGTTCAATTTCTGCCTCATAGCAGTTCATCTTCTTTGGCTAGCCAGAGGTCAGATATGTCCATGCAGTTTACTAGGCTGTTTTCTGGAAAGTTAAAGTTTCAATTATTTTGCTTGGTGTTTGTCTTTGGTTATTACTCTTTGAAATGGCAGAAATGAATGTGATTAATGTACATTTTGAGCTCAGGAGCTCACCATTTGAATTTCTCTGAGACCATGCTTAGTGAAAATGGCTGACAGAAAGTCAAAATGGCTGACAGAAAGCCTGGCCCTGGTGTGATTCAATCAGAGGCCTAGGGCCATATTTGGCATCAATGGCATAGTTTAGATGAGGATTAAGATAAATTAGATAAGGATTGGACTTAACTGTGTTAAGAATTGAGTTTAGGATCTGATTCTACTTGATTTTACTGTTTTCTTCTGCCTTTTGTTATTAAGACAATGATTGATAGAAATGATTACTGGGAAATATAAATAGAGAGTTTGTAAGCAAACTCTTTAAGTCACCAATTGGAAATGTTCAAATGGGTTAGGACATGCCTTCAAAGAAAGCTCTAAAAGGATAAGCCCCACCCAGTGTCTTGAGTGCTCAGGACATTTGAAGGTAAAGAGACAGGCCTTTGGGGCTGTTAACGGATTGAAGGGGAAAATAAAGAAATAAAAATGAACTATTCAGGTTTTTGAATTTTGAACTAGAAGTTGTTTTTTTTTGGTAAGATGTTTGAAAAAAAATCTGGAACCATGAAGAAAACTCCTCTCTGGGATTGAACAATAAAGGGAGCCTGTTGGCAGGCTTAAATGCTTGCAGGTGGCCAACTGGATGGTGTTGAGTGGAAGTGAGAGAAATGCAGCAATAAAGAAATGGGTTGAGTCTGGTCACTGACAACCATGGACCTGGTTTAAAGGAACTAGAGGAGAAGATGAAAGTAGGTTGGCTGGTCTGCCGTTTATAGAGTTGTGTGGAACCTGAGCCTATGGCATGACCTAGTCCAAAGGGGCTGAAGTTGTTGAGAATTTGTGATGGGGCCATGATCTAAAGGCAAGGTGTCCAGTGGGTACCCTGGTGAGGCTAAGTGAAGCAGCTCACATTGAATTGACCAGAACCTGACAGATGAAGAGAAGATTTTTGAGCATATGAACTGGTGCATTTTGCTACTGACTTTATGGGTGGCCTGTCCTGATTTGACTTTGCTTATGGATGTGGATTTCACAAGGTTCCAACTGGAACAAAGATTCTTCACATCAAAGAATATGATTGTCTCCTCAGAGCACTGGGTTGATGTAAGTGGGCTGGATAGAAATTGGAAAACCAAAGTGGGGAAAATAAAGGCATGAAGTAACTGGCTTACAAACTTTCCTAGCTGAAGGAATATATTAATAGGATTGTAGTATAGGTGTTCACTTTACTGTAATTGTTAGGTATAGAATATTTTTGTTTTGTTCACTTATAGAATATTGTTTAAATAAATCTGACACATATTGAATTGAATGCAGTTTAGTTTTATGAAATTAGGTACAGATATGATTTTCTTATCATTTTGTTAAAATTATATATATACATATATAAATTAAATATATATAAAATTATATATGGCTAAAGAGTTGTGTGAAAGTGTCAAGTTAACAAGGGGTGGTCTGTGGTAGTTAAATCATGTGGGGTCAACTTGCGAAGGGCTGGAGTCTAGCCTGTCCATCAGGTCACAACTTGATAACCTCACTTGGAGATGCCACTAAGATGGCTCACTGGAGGCCAGATACACACAGACATTCTGCTTCTTCCTGTTGACAAGCCACATGGAGACATGCTGATGGAGCCAGAGCCCTGGAGCTGGAGGAGGCAGGTAGAGCTAGCACTGAGATACTTCCACTGCCACTGGTGCCATAAGACTTTCCACCCACTGGCCTGTGTTCTTCCTGAATTTGGCATGATTGCATATGTTGTGTGAGTATGAGGAGGAATTTATAGATTGCTATCAGATATATGGACTAATATTGGACTTAAAGACTTGATCTGGACTAGGTTCGGATGTTTTCTTAATCTAAAATTACTCTTTGATATAATGATCTCTGCTACACACATATGAATGTCTCTTGATTTGTTTCTCTCCAGTCAACCCTGACTAACACAGTGACTTAATCATCTCACTTTGAAATGCTTTTAGGAATTGCTAGAGCCACAGACTAGATGTAGATTCTACAAATGATCATTTGTTAGCAACCAATGTCAGCTCAGTGTTTCTATCCGAGCCATTGAGTCCATTTATATTTATATCCACAGAGACTTTACAGGATAGAGTAGATGTCCTCATAGGGCTGCATGATCACAAACTTTAGCAGAGCAGACTACCATCTCTCTAAGTCGGTGTTATTGTCAGGTGCCACTGAGTTGCATTCCAACTCATTGTGACCTTATGTACAACATTGCTCAGCCCTGTGGCCTCCTCACAACTGTTTCTGTGTTTAAGCCCACCGGTGCAGCCATTGTGTCAATCTCTCTCATCAAAATCTGTCTCTTTTTCCCTGCCCCGCTACTTTACCAAGCAAGCTGTCTTTCTCCCGGGACTGGTCATTCCTGACAATATGTCCAAAGTACACAGATAAGACTCTCCATCCTTGCCTCGAAGGAGTCTTCTGGCGGTGATTCTTCCAAGGCAGATTTATTTGTTCTTTTGGTAGTCCATAGTACTTTCAAGATTCTTCACCAACACCACGATTCAAATGCATTGATCATGCTTCCATTTTCCTTATTCAAGATCCAACTTTCATATGCACATGACGTGCTGGAAAATACCATGCCTTGGGTCAGGCATACCTTAGTCCTCAAAGTTATATCCTTGCTTTTCAACACTTGAAAGAAGTCATGTGTAGCACACACTTCTGCTTATTGTGAGATGATACATTCAACCACCCATAGTTCAGTTAGCATCTTGAGCCACTGGACCATTACACACTGCCATTGAGTCAACGGTGGTACATAGAAACCTTTGTTAGGACATAGTCCCCTTGCTCCCTTGGACTTCTTACATGAGTGCTTGCTTTCAGCTTTTTCCCACAGAGTGCTTGGGAAGTTAGGGGTCCTCCTGCACCAGTAGGTCTCCTAAGTCTGTTTTTAGCAACATATATCTTATAAATCAAGGAAACTATTCTTAGAAAAGATTAAATTTCCTTTCAATATTTTAAGTCACTTAGGCTTTGCATTAGACATCAGTTTACCTAGGAATACAATGCCCATAGTGATCCCTGCCCCATTTGCCAGGATATCTACGCAAAGCAAATAAGTCAATTCGGGTAAAAACCATTTGCAAACTGAGGGGTATTCTGTTTGAGTATACATGAAGCATTCTGTGACACACACACAGACACCCCTCCCATTTTTACTGCTTTATCTCCCAAGTGATATTACATAAGTATTTCTCTGAAAGATAAATTATTTTCTGTGTGATTCAAAACTGAAATTACATCTGCAGATAGGTTCGTGGTCCCTGGATCTGCAACAAATCATGCATCAAAGCTCAAGGATGAAACAATGGGTTAATCAGAGGATATGTTGGGACAGACATATTTTATTGCCTGGAAATTATACTAGAAGGAGCCAAGAATGTTATTTCCAACAGCAGCCATGTGGCAACCAAACTTTTTGTTATTACCTACTACGTGGGGCTGTCACTAGCATTTTAATTGAAGCTAGATGGTGTAGGACTGTGCAGTGTTTCTTTCTCTTGCACACAGGGTCACTAAGGGTTTGAGCTGACTTGACAGCACCTAACGCTAACAGCCCCCTGCCATCGAGTCAACTGTGACTCACGGTGACACTATACAACAGAGGAGACCTGCCCTGGGTGTTTCTGAGACTGCATCTATTCATGATGCGTAGAAAGACTCCTCTTTCTCCTACAGAGCAGCTGCTGGTTTAGAACTGCTCAACTCGTAATGACTGTGCCACCAGGCAGTGTTTTGTTCTGTTGTACATAGGGTCATTATGAGCCAGAACCAACTGGAGGTCACTTCACAACAACAACAATAACAACAGCAACAACAACACTGATATTAGGCACCTCCTCTGGACCCCTTAAGAAGCAACTATCACAAATGAATCTGAAAGAGAGGGTATGAAAGCTTTGCTGCCAGATGACCCAAGGTCACTAGACATGATTTAGGGCAGTGGTTTTCAACCTTCCTAATGCCATGGCCCTTTAATCCAGTTCCTCACGTTGTGGTGACCCCCAACCATAAAATTATTTTCATTGCTATTTCATAACTGTTATTTTGCTACTGTTAATGAATTGAGTGACCCTTATTAAAGGGTCGTTTGACCCCAAAGGGGTCGCGACCCACAGGTTGAGAACCACTGATATAAAGCATGTAATTGGACTAACTCAATCCTCTTGTCTAAGTTTTTTACCTTACATTCTTCCAATGTAGAAATTGCAAAAGCTAAATGCTCATTTCCTCAGTCTGCTTTGCCCTTAACATATCCAGGGGATATGTTCCTCCTAACAAGCCACTAGAGAAGCTCACGGACACTTTGTTTCCAGAAAAGGGGGCATACAGAAGCGGTGTGTCTCCTTGCTTTCTTCTGCTTGGAATGTAGATGTGGACGGATCTGTTGAAGAACACTCGAGACCATGAGGAAATCTCAGGAAAGCAGAGTTGCTGCTTTTGACATCACTGACTTGCTTAACCAAAGTCAAGAGCTGCCTACATTCAGAGATATTGTTATCTTCGAAAACATGAACTCCTGCTTATTTAGTTCACTGTTAGTTGGATGTTTTGATACTTTCTACAGGAAAACATTTGCAACACCTTATAAAAACTACCTCAATCTGTAAAACGGGACAGTAATGCTTACCTAGCAGTGGCACACATGTGTACGCACACACACACACATACAACCCCATATTCAAATTACCATTCAAATGACAATGCTCAGACAACTCTTTAATCAGCATCTTCTATCACTTTATCCTTGACATTTTTTTTATATAAACTTGTATTAAGAAGACAATGTCTTTTGATAGCCAGGCACCATCAGCTTTCTTCACCACATTTGCTTATTCACACATTTGTCTTCAGTGATCATGTCGGGAAGGTGGGTATCATGGAGTGTCCATTCAATTGAGCAAAGTGTTCTTGTATTTAGGGAATACTTGAGTGAAGGCCCTATGTCCAGTTGCTACCTTAATACTAAACTTATAAATATATTACATAGACCTATTTCGCCATCATCAGATATAAATATATTTACATATGTACATGCCTGTATTTAGGCCTCTATATATGTCCTTTGCCTCCTACTCCTTTGCTCTATTTCCTTTTACTTTCCTCTTGTCCCACTATCATGCTCAACCTTCATTTGGGTTTCAGTAATTCCTCTTGGTTACATTGCCCTTGATCACTCCCTAACATGCACCCACCCACCCCTTCTTGACAGTGGTTTTGAATCACTCGTTGTTCTCTTGTCCCTGGGTTGATTAACACCAATTCCTTTCCTCCACCGCCCTCTCTCCCATATCCCCCGGAACCATTGGTCCTGTTGTTTTCTCCTCCAGACTGTTCATCCAGCCTATCTTATCTAGATTGGCCTGCAGATAATATGCACATAAAAACACAACAGCATCAAACAAAGCGACACAGAAAAACAAAGAGAGGACAGCAACAATAACAAAAAGCTAATGACATACAAAATCAAAAAGAAAGAAAGAAAAGCCTGTCAATAGTTCAAGGTCTGTTAGTTGACCTTTAGGGGGTGTTTTCTGGTTCGGTCTATGAGGTGTCATGCCTGGCCCCAAAGTCTATTCTTGATACTCCCTCAGGACTTCCTTGCTCTGCTCCCCTTGCTGTTCTGTTGCACGCCCTTAGTGTTTTGCCTTGGTGTGAGTGGGGTCAGCTCATTCACACATCCCACACTGTGTCTCCAGTGTTGTCCCATGTAGGGCTATGGGTCAGTGTGTGATGTCTTGTATCATAGTGGGGCCGAACATACGATCCTCTCTGTGCCTTGGCTGCTCTGAGTGGGGCTATTGTCCTCAGGGCTTGATGGGCCAGGGTGTGCTCCGCTCCCTTTCTCCCTCTTCATTTGCTTCCACTTCCATCTGGGTATAGTAGGTCAGTTCCTTTCCCTCACCAGAGGGTCTATTGTCATTCTTGGTGGCACATTCTTCCATGGTGGGGGCCAGGCTGGTTCTGGTTGGACCGGCCCTATTTTTTTTTTT
>NW_022111372.1:75917220-75923331 GCF_000313985.2 Echinops telfairi
CAATAAAATGATTTGAAAAAAAAGAAAGAAAATAATGATGGCAACATATGTACAAATATGCTGGACCCGATGGATGTATGGATTATTATAAGAGCTATAAGAGTGCCCAATACAATGATTTTTTAAAAAGACAATGTAATATCAGTTATTTGTTTATATAAAGTCATTTTTATCTGGTATTATTCACTAAAATGAATCACACATGAGGCCAGAAACTGTATTGTACTTCTCACCCTAACACCAGAATTTAGTCATGTTTTTCATGTATTTCAAAATTCATAAATGCTTATGAAATAACACATGAATTCATTAATGTATGTGACACATTTGGCATATCAATCCTTTAAAATGATCATGAATAATTTTGTTGTTGGAAAGCAGCATGGTGATAATTGCACAAAAGCACCTCTACTTCCGTGAACCACGCTTTACTTTCCATGACTCATTGTCCACGGAAACCTACGGGATCGTCAGCTTACCCTGTAGTGTGTGCATGTATGTGTGTGTTCTCCTAACTGGAAGCCTCACCCAAGCAGTCAATAAAACTCTTTTTTGGTTTTACAATAAAGGACCGCTAGACAAAGTGGAAAAAAATAGCAAAGGTTCCTTGAGATTAAACTTGTCAGTTATAGAGTTGGTTTTTGTAGGCATTTAGCTTAAACTGACTTGACCAATATCATAACGATAGTGGTTGATAGTGCTTATGGTTATGATGCCATCTAAGCAGTGTGACATGGATGATCCATAGAATGGCTAGTTATGTTGCAGGAATTTGATCCACTAGTTCATTTGCTCCTCAGGACAATGTCAGGAAGCAGGTTAAGGCTGACCCTGTATGGGCTGTAAGCTCCTTGAGATCACAAACCCAGTAAGGTCATATTTAGGGTTCAAACTCGTCTGGCTCCAAACACCATTGTGCTACATCACGTATGTTATCATCACACCACAAAACCACAGCCTAATATGCTAAAACAATCCAAGCTCAAAGCCCACTGGACATCTTTAAACACACACTCATGTTGACTTTTATTGGAAACAATTCAAAAGTTGATTACCAAAATCCCCCCTCCCCCCCACCCCATATTCTTAGTTATCACATCTTGAAATGTGCATGGTCAGCGCCACAGGGTGTATTATAGACAAACCTACCTTGATAAGTCACTGCTATGTTTTCATTTTAATTTAACACCTTTGCCCAACCAAACCCCAAAGGACAGAGAGCCGTCACACTCTCACACATCTGTTTCAATTAGCACTGTCATTCTCAGTCCCTCCTTCGATGACTACCAGAATCCAATAGTGCAGTGCTACGAGGAAAAGTAGAGAGCCACACTGGAGAGCGAGCCCGTAGACACACGGAGCTATAGGTTAAGGTGACCAGACGTCCCGCTTTTGGCGGGACAGTCCCGCTTTTTGGCGTTTTTAAAAAGTCCTGATTTTGAGAAAGAATGCATGACAAGCTAGGGAACGGTCTATTTGGTCCATATAGACCAACTTTTTAATCAAGAACCGCCCCCCACTCCCCCAGTCAATGGTGTCCCGCTTTAAATCTGGTCACCTTACTATAGGTGCATCTTCACAGTGACATGTTTGGTTTTTTTTTTTGGTAAAATACAACCATTTAATTTAAATATATAGCAATAAATTACATAAATGATGGAAAAGTTCTATCACGGATTACTTATCAATCCTGAAAAAAGAATAAACAAGGTCTATGTACACTGGCATAAATAGACCTATAAAAACATACAAAACAGAGGTATGTGAAAAAAATCAATTTACAGAAAATGACAAAATATTATCCTATTTCCTCACAACTATCACAAAGCAAAACTACACACTGCTCTGTGGGATAGTTCAGACATATGCCTTCTTGGAGAAATATCTGGAAGGCTGAGACGCACAGCAAACAAATAGCATTGGTGCTGACACAGGAAATAGGGATCCGGGTGAGGGACACCATTGCAACATTCCCCTCTTCTTCCTTATTATAGAAACTTTACAGAAACGATGCCTTCACATGGACTTATATAATACTAAAATTATTATGATTTCAAGAACAGGGTCCAATGTCACCCGCATCATCATTAGAAACCTAAGCACAGCTGCACTTATTCCCATGTTTCTTTGCAAGTGCTATTGATGGGCAGTTGTCATTTTTTGAAAGGGAAAATAATGATGTTTAATCTAATAACCAGAGTTTTGGGGGATAGGGTGGGGAGGGCAGGGATAAAGGGAGTGGGTATCAAAGACTGGAAGAAGAAAGAAATTGACTGGAAACTGATGGTGGCAAAAACTGTGCAGTCATGGTTGATCTGTGAACTATGGATTGTTATAATATCTGTAAGAGCTCCCAATAAAATGGGGGGGGGGAGAAACAGAGTATTTAATTATAAAAAATTTTAAATTAATAAAAATACACATGTCAGTCAATTTCCCAGGCTTTGAGAAAGCACCAATCACTTCAATCCCTATTTCATGTAGAAATAAATCATGACCACTCACATCCTGTAAATGTTCCATAATATTAAGTGCATTGATAAGTTTGTTAAAAGTCCCAGGAAAGGGTGGGGATGGAAATAACCAAAAAAAAATGTTTATAATTATGTACATTTCTTATGGGAAAGAAAACAATCATTCTCCTCAGAACACTGAAGTATACTGAGGAAGAAAGGAAAACATAGAAGCCATATTCAACAATGTTCCATTATAAAGAAAAAACAGTCTTGGAACTTCCCTCCTTAAAGCATCTCTGTGATTCCTGTTTCCAGAGCCTTCACACCATCACCGCCAAATTAAGAGGAAATGGGTTGAGGAGATCGAGGCAGGGAAAGCAAATTGTCCATTCACTCCTGGCCGCCTCAGCAGTCATTACAGAACCTATTCTCAAGGATAATAAATAAAACCGATTGGCTGTATGGTGGCGAACACTAAAGAGACCTGGGGTGTCTGTTAAAAGAGCTGTGCAGAGATAGAAGTATTAAAAAGTGAGACATTTCCTTTCTTCGCATTTAAATGTGGTAGCCTGCGAAAGAGACCATACTTGAAATAGATAGAAGTAATTTCCCATCATTATGGAACCCTTAAACCACCTCTGACTGCTGATACCCTCATCTCTTAGCATCCCGGGAAATTGCAGTTATTTGTTCCAAACAAACAGAAAGGCCCATGGTATAATGGAGCAATTTAAGGCTAGAAGAATATGACACCTGTAATTCAATTTCATGGCAGCTGGCTTCACACCGTGCTCCTCTACCTCTGGTAAGGACACAAGAGCCGTCCCTCCAACTGTAGCAATGCTTCCTCGCTACGCTGGGGGCTCTGAATGACAAGTGAACCTTTAATGGACAGAGATACTCGTCCCAGGCAAGGTGTAACTCAGCTTCAAGTCCCCAGACAGCGCAACTTCCATAGGTGCCCAGGCTAGCAGGGATTACCAAACTCTTCCAGCCCTGAGCAGGAAGCAATGAAAAATTCTAGAAGCATTAAGTGCTCCAGTAACAAATACCCGCCAATATTCACAGCAAATCTCCAATATAAAAGACATAATATTGAAGTTACGTATGTTAAAAAAAATGAAAACTACGACTTGTTTTTTATTAAAGAACTGAAAATACAGCCTAACATTGCTAATAGCAACGGATGTTTCAAATATGATTGGTTAATTCAGATCTCAGAGCTGACTGTGATCTGATGCAAAACAGAAGAAAACCCATTAGGGTTCAAGGCTGTGATCGTTCAGAAACAGATTGCCAGATTTTTCTCCCTGGGCATGTCTCCATGGGATAGAACTACCAACCTCTCAAACACAAAACTTGAGTCTAGCACCTGATTCTAAAATGTGCGTCTGTAGCTCTGGAAGGCTGACTTTCAGGGTGGTGAAGTCAGGCTGGTGTGGAGCTCTGTTACCGGGATGAGCATTAATTCAAAGGGGAGATCTGATTTGGAATAGGAAAGAGTATAGGGAGTGGGAGACTTTCAGATAGTTCTCTTGGGCTCAAGGCGTTTCAAGATGTCTGTGTATACTGTAAGCTCATGCTGTTTTAAGAGACTTATCAGCTTTGCATTTTCCACTGAAAAGTTTGGCTTACCTCAGAAGAGTGCATCTATAACTCACAAAAATAGAGCCAAATAGGAAAATATCCTTTTTCTTCAGGCTTCCTACCAGTATCAAATTGCCCAATAGTAAGGTAAGCACATGAGTTTACTTGAATTCACTGACTAATCTGTCGCAAACGGCTACAAGTATTTCCACCACATCGCAGATGCTACTTCAAGGTATGGCACCTTTCTGTAAAATCAAATCCGCTTTTCAAATTTACAATCCCTGACAGGAATGGTAAGCAAGGTGATCATGGGTTTCCCTGTGTTCACTGACTGATCTGTACGGACAGTTTCACGTATTTGAAACCCACGTGACAGTGTTCACTATCCCCAATTCCATACTCACTGACATTGAGTCACTGAGGACTCAAAGCAAGCTCCTTGTGAGTTTGAGATTGAAACAATGTATGGGAGTAGAAAGCCAAGTTTTTCTCCCAAGGAGTTGCTCATGGCTTCAAACTGCCGACCATGCAGATCACAGCCCAATGCATAACCACTACTCCACCAGGGCTCCCTATAGAGAGTAAATAAGCAGAAGTAAGTCCGTGTTTCCCTTGCTTAGGTAATCGGCTAGAGAACACTAAAGTGAAGCTTAGGGAAGAACTTCCTTTTTTGATGACTGCGGACGCAGCAACACCCACAGGCAGGCTCTCAACTATAAAAGACATAAAGGCAGAGACAATACCCAAAGGAGAACGCCCTACTCTACTAGAAGGGGAGCAGGAGCATGAAGGTGGCTGGAGGCTGGGGTAAGTTGGAGAAGAAAGCTTTCAGATGTGTGGTGGATGGAAGAGATGTAAAAGTTAGAGCCAACATTTCAGCACCAAACCAATTGTCTGGATGTTGTGCAGGTGGGTAATGGTGACTCTGTCCCATGCTCTGAAGTGGCCTCTAATATGCAGACTGTCCTGAGACTTTTCAGAATTTACCTGTTTGATCGAAGAGAGCTGTGACAGTACCTAGGAGCAATGCAAAGTCTACGACACTTCTTCTCTGAGGGCTGTTGGGTGCCCACTCATAGTCCGTGCCCACACATAGTGATCCTATGGACTAAAGAACAAAATACCACCCACCCTGTGCCAGCCTCACCGGTGTTTTATGTTTGAGCCCATTGTTGCAGCCACTGAGTCAGTCCATCTGATATAGGGTCTCCCTGTTTGCCACTGCCCTTCTACTTTACCAAGTATGGCGTTCTTTTGCATGGACTGATCTCTCGACACTTGGGTTAAATGAGCACAGAGACTTGCATCACGCAGTCTTTACTTCGAAGAGCCAGGGAGCCACCTCAGCTGTCGGACCTTGGCAGGGATACAGGAATTGCATGGTCTTTGGAATAAAAGTGACGGCATCCAATCTTAGCTCTGTAAAGAATCAGCTGCTCCCATTTTGGAGGCCCAGCATTATGAAAACGTGAAGGACGCTAATCCAGTGATGATGGTTTAAAGTAGTGAATCCATATGTATTGATGCGCACACAGACCAGCCAATCCAAGACACCAGCATAAAGCGTGTTTCTCTTCTTTCCTTCCATTCCATGAAAGTCATAAAACACAACTATTTCCCTTTGCCCTAAACAACTGTCACAGGGAGAAACACCACATTGGTCCTAAGACCATAGGAAAACAAATCAAATCTAGACTATGATAAAAGATATTCTCTAAATATAGCAATATATAAGCTAAGCTTTCTTCATAAGAGAAAAGCAACCATTGCTTGTTTGCAGGCATCTTGATAAACCGTGCATAGGAAAACCACGTCAAGCATTGTGTTTTAGAGGCAGCAAATATAAATCAAATGAATATGTGCAATGTTATGCACAAAAGCATCAACTCTTTTGTTTGAATAATGCTTCTGTTAGCAACAAAGCTCACATGGAAGAACACACCAGCCTGTGTGATCACGAGGTGCCGAAGGATCAGTTATCAGGCATCAAAGAACAAAAAAATCATATCATGTGTGCTCACCTCCATGATACGATCACTGAAGACAAATGGGTGCATAAGCAAAT
>NW_022111372.1:75924080-75926063 GCF_000313985.2 Echinops telfairi
CAAGGGTTCATGAGGGAGGGGAAAAAAAGAGGACCTGATGCCAGGGGCTTAAGTGGAGAGCAAATGTTTTGAGAATGATGAGGGCAATAAATGTACAAATATGCTTTACACAGTTGATGTATGTATGGATTGTGATAAGAGTTGTATGAGCCCCTAATAAAACGATTAAAAACAAACAAAAAAGAATAATGCTTCTGTTTTTTTAATGCTTCTGTTTTAAGTGACTTATTTCCTGAAGTTTCACCTTATTTTCATTTAATAGAAAGTAGATCAATTATTTTTGAAAATTAAACACTAAAACTCTCAATTTTTTAACAAGATCTACTGAGTCTCTGGGGTAGAACATCATGCTCGGTCAAACAGGGAGTCAGAAGGAAAGGAGACTCTCAACAAGATGAGTTGGCACAATGCCCACCATAATGGGCTCCAACATAGCAAAGGCATGAGGATGTTGCAAAACTGATCAGTGCGTTCTGTGGTACGTATGGCACTGTGAGTCAACAGCGCACACCTGAACACACCAACGCAATAGCGAAGACAAAATAAGACCAACCGTTTTATGTCCAACTCTGGTAGATAAAAATAATAATTTGCCCTCTTAGGGTTGGGGGGGAGCCCGAGTGGCAGAATGGTTAAGCATTGGGCAGCTTACTGCAAGGTCAGTCGTTTGAAACCACCAGATTCTCTGAGGAGGAAAGATAGGACTTTCTACTCCAGTAAGAGTTAGTCTTAGAAATGCACAGGGGCACTGCTATCCTGTCCTATATGGTCACGATGAATCAGAATTGACTCCATGGGCAGGAATGAGTTTGGAGAGTTTCTATGAGGATTAGATAAGGCAATATGGAGTAAACATTCTTAAGAAATAACATTATCATCACCTCCATTAGTGTTTTTACATGTAGAATTTCATGGTATCAATCACATTTCTCATTTGGTAAACCTCCACCCCAATTTATTCATTTCAAAATTTGTCCATTAGGATTAAGAGAATTTCAGGGCCCCTGAAGCAATGATTTCCCATTTTCCCTACCCACAAACTTCTTGTAACCATTCATTAACCTTGGTCTCTACAAAATCAGTTGCCATTAAGTTAATTGACTCATAGCAAACCTATGTGTGTCAGAAGAGAGAATAATGCTCAATCGCAATTCCTTCAGAAGTAGATAAACAGACCTTTGTATTGAACCCCCTCTGGTTGGACTGGAACCTCTTACCTTTTAGTTAGTAGCCTAGAACATTAACTGGTTACACCACCTAGGGCTCTGGTTTCTCTATACTTGACTGTTTCGTATAAGAGGTATCATACCATATTTGTCCCTTTATAACTGCATTATTTCTCCACCATAATAATGCATATACTACAATTTGTTTATTCATTCATATGTTTAGAAACTTTTAAATTATTTATACCTTTTGACTATTGTGAATACTGCTACAAAGAACATTAGTGTACAATATTCTGTTTGCATTCCTGTTTTCAATTTTAAAGACTTTCTGACTCATTTTAATCGCTCCCAGAATTTTAACTAAATAAGTGCTTCAGGGAAAGATCAAATAATTGATACAATAAAATTATAAGTACCATCACCACTTATTTTGTGCTTTATTCAGTGCTTTCAAACCTTATTGATGAAAAGAAATCACCTTAAGACATTAGATACTCAATCCAGAAATACTAGGAGCCTTTCAAACATTTCTTGTTTATTTGTTTCTTTTCTTTCCTAATGCAAGTCGATACACTTCTATTGATCGTGTATGATGGGCAAACTGATGAACTGGGCACTATGGAAGATACAAAGAGAAGGTAATAAGGTAAGGAATTTCCTTTATAGTTTATGAGGTGCTCTTGTCACTACCAAAATGACAGGAAACCTTTGTCCTTGGATGCTAGCATTGATTACTGGAAGTAGTTCAAATTAGTGCATAGCCAATTGTGGGCAGGAGACCCAGCATTATGAAAACGTGAAGGACGCTAATCCA
>NW_022111372.1:75926272-75955978 GCF_000313985.2 Echinops telfairi
GGTCACCTGCAGCAGTGACAAACTTCCCTGTTCCTGGTGTCTACCTGAGCCACTTCGCACAACACTGTGCATGCTCCATGGAGCACCTAGTCTAATGTGAAAGATGCCCCCCAGGCAGTGACCCAGGTCCTAGGCCCAATCATTTCCCTGGATGGTTCAGGACCCGCTCCCATTTTAGTCTTGCTACACTCAAATGGAGCATAACCAATCGCTTTCTGCTGCAAATGCGTTTCCTGCTGTTCCTATCACTATCTTCAAATGTTCCCTAGGATGTGAGAACTTGCCAGGCTCTTAGCAGGCACAGGGATTACAAAGACACCACTGGAACCTTATGCAGGAAAGGGCCATTGAGCCCTCACCATGGTCCGGTTTAGTAGAAGGGCAGGAAGAGGACAGAGTCCTGTGAATGCTAAAACTCAAATATACCCTGTACTAGAAATTAAGATGAGGGCTCTAGAATGATTCAGAACAAGTTCCAAAAGTCAACATACTGTTCACCTTCTCACAAACAACCAAGCTCAGCAAGGCATCACGGATGCTTTGCAGTAAACGTAGGGTTTATGCTTCAGGTTCCCTTTCAGGCATATTTTCCTACAAATTGGAATTTAAACTGGACTATTTTAAGAATTATCACTTTGAGTGAGGTGGGAATATGTGTAGGATTTGTAGTCAAAGTACTTAGTCCACGGAGATCGTGGACTTGGACAAGGCAAAGTGAGAGACAGAGGCTTGAACTCACTTAACCTCACACTTAACAAAGACATGAAGTAGAGCTGGCCTGAACTTGGTGCTGAACTAGGGATCCTATTATTGATGTCCCACCAAAGATGTTGGTAACTCAGATGTGGATACGTGTTCTCTTTAGCATCTCAGCAGCTTTTGAGGTAAGCTGTGTTTCCCCATAATTTTTAGCATATGAATTTTATTAATGTCAGTTATCACAAAGCAACAAAGAAAAGGTAAGAGCGAAGAGGTGATAGTAAGAAAAGGGGACAGGAGATGAGGGGACAAGGAGGTAGGAGTAGGGGCCAGAAAGTAGTTCTGCCCTAACAAACAAAGTATTACAAAATGAATGCTTTGGAGTATCAGTTTGTGATTTCTCCTTGTGTCTGCTTTCTACTAAGATACACTTCTCTCTCTAGTCCTGGAGTTAAAACAAGAACTTTAGAATCAGATGTAAGTTTTCCAAGACTAGCTGTTGTTGTAGTTGTTAAGTGTCATCCAGTCAGTTCCAACTCATAAGGATGTTTTACACAACAGAACAAAACACTGCATGCTCCTGGACCACTCTCACATTTGTTCCTATGCTGCAGCCACAATGCCACTCTATCTTGTTAAGGGTCTTCCTCTCCTTCACTGTCCCTCTACTTTACCAAATATAATTTCCTTCTCCATGGACTGTTCTCTCCTGACAGCATGTCCAAAATATGTAAGATGAAGTGTCTTTATCCTTACTTCTAAGGAGCACTCTGGCCTTACGTCTTCCAAGGCAGATTTGTTTGTCCTTTGAGCAGTTCATGATACTTTCAATATTCTTCTCTAGCACCACAATTCAAGTTCATCGGTGTGAGAGTTAGGTTTATTGTGCCACTGTGCATACATCACTTGAACTTAAGGCTGGTGGAACCTGTCCTCTTGCATTACTTGTGTTCAATATCCGGGCCTGCTTCGCTAAGCTCCTGAGCTACTGAATATTGATAACCCGCCCTGCTGCGTGTTGCCTGTGGGCAGACTCTGCTTGCCTTGCCCCAGGCAGGACTCTGCTATCTGCTTCCTTGACCTTGGACCTAACAACCTAAGTGAGTCGAAGGACTTGCAGTACATCCAATATGTTCCACGGAAATGACTTGAACTAAAAACTCTGTACTGCTGTGTGGACTAAGAAGCTGTTATATGCCTTCTCACGGTATAAACCTATCCATATCTATATATAAAATCATAAGTGCTCTGGTTTAGTTTTCCTAGAGTACCCTGCCTAATACAATTAGTACCAGGAGTGAGGTACTAGAGAAACAAATCATAAAGATGGAGAGTGGATGCTTGCTTGACTGCTGCCTCATGGTCGTTTTTCTTCTTTGGCTAGCCAGAGGTTAGATATGATCATTCAATTTAATGGGGTTGTTTCTGAAAAGAATATCGGAAGTTAAATTTTTGATTATTTTGTTTGGTTGTTGTTTTTGTTATTCCTGTTTCAAATAGGGAAAATAACTGTGATCAATGTATATTTTGAGCTCGGGGGTGAGATCACCCTTTAATTTCTCTGAGATGATGCTGCTTAGTCAAAATGGCTGAGAGAAAGCCTGGGCCTGGCTTTACGGATTAATATTATAAAAAGATCGAGCTTGGCTATTTTAAGAATTGAGTTTAGGATCTGATTCTATTGTTTATACTGATTCCTTCTGCTTAGAGTATGACAACAGAGAGGTTGTAAGTCCATTTGCCTTCAGCTATTAACTTTAATCTTTAAGTGGGTTAGGATATGACAGAAAACATGGCTTTGAAAAGATAAACCCCACATCACACAGTGTCTTGAGTGCTCAGGACATTCGAAGGTGAAGAGACTTGCTTAAGGGACTGTTGACAGATTGAAGGGGAAAAAAGGAATCCTTTGGATTTTTGAATTTTGAACTGTTGGTTTATGTTTGAAACTGGAAAAATGTTGAGCCATGGAAGGAACTCTCACTCCACTCTAGGACTGAACTGTTAAAGAGAGCCTATGCGGAAGCTGAAATACTTGCTAGGTGACCACTGGAAAAACTTGAGTGGAAGAGAAATGCAGCAATAAAGAGATGACTTGAGTCTAGCCACTGACAGATGTAGACCTGGTTCACAGAGACTAGAAGAGAAGACGAGAGTTGGTTGGTTAGTCTAAGGCTCATAACCTAGCACAAAGGGGCTAAGGTTCTTGAGAATTTGTGATGGGGCACATGGCCAAAAGTTGAGGTGGCCAATGGACACCCTGGTGAGGCTAAATGAGGCAGCCCCATTGGGTTGATCCTAAGCCAACCAGATGAAGAGAAGAATTTTGAGCCTGTGAACTGGTGTATACTGCTTCTCACTTTATGTCCTATCTATCCTAATATCACCTTACTTATTGATGCAGACTCACAGGGTTTCAACTGAAATGAAGATTCTACATGTCAAAGAATATGATTGTCTCCTCAGAGCACTGAGTTGATGTAAGTGGGCAGTATAGAAATTGGACACCCAAAATTGGGCAGATAAAGGTATGAAGTGGATGGCTTACAAACTTCCATAGGTGGGGGAATATATTCATAGGATTATGGTGTAGGTGTTCACTTAACTGCAGTTGTTAAGCATAGAACATTGTTTTGTTCACTTAGAGAATGTTTAAATGAGGGTGCTACATATTTAATAATATGCTTTTTAGCTTTATCCTATTAGGTACAGATACAATTTTATTATTGATTTGTTTAAAAATTGTATGTGGTTAAAGAGTTGTGTAAAAGTGTCAAGTTGACAAGGGGTGGTCTGTGGTAGTTACATAATCTCCTGTCAACTTTAGCAAAGGGGTGGAGTCGAGCCTGTCAATCAATCATAGCCAATGAGGCCTCTGTGTGGGCATGACCTTCTTCTTAGGACTCTGGGAATGCCTCTATTTTTCCCTGGAGGTGGGAATACATACTCTGTGCTACATATTCTGTTGACAAGATAGATGGAGCTACATTGATGGAGTCAGAACCCTGGAGCTGGAGGAGCCACATGGAGACCATGACAGCACTGAGATGCTTCCACTGCCACTGGACCCACAAGGTTTTTCACCCTTTGGCCTGTGATCTTCCTGCATTTGGCATCATTGCATGTGTTGTGTGAGTCTAAGGAGGAATTTATAGACTGTTATTGGACATATGGGCTAATATCAGACTTAAGGACTTAATCTGGGCTCTCTTCTCAATATGTAATTATTCTTTTATATAATGTTATTTTTATACACACATGAATATCTAGAATTTATTTCTCTAGTCAACCCAGACTAACACAATCAATTAGTCTTAGGCCTTCCTTATTCAATGTTCAACATTCACATGTGTATGAGGCATTGAAAATACTATGGCTTCGGTCAAGTGCACCTTAGATGAAAAATGCCTGGATGAGGGTCTTTTAAAATGAATGAGCTGCCTAACCATTAACCTCTGAATTTGTTTCCAAAAATGTAAAGCAAAACAAAAATGTAGGATCATAAACCCACCTGTATTGGTGAAGTTATTAGAATTAAATAAGTTAGTAAGTATCTTGCTTAGTATGCTTCCTGATTCATAGCAAGTTCATGATTGCTATACATCTTGTTAAAAGACAGTATAAGGGGATAGCTAGAACTTTCATATCAAAGTTTAAGAATCTTCTTAAAACAACAATTGTATTAAGGAGACATTATTAAACATTAAATTTAAATCTAACAACACAAAATTGTTTTGATGAAAATGTTGTGAAAACCTCTCAAAAACAGAAACAAATAATCTTAATAATAATAATAAAATACAGGGCTTTCAAAACCATAAAGTTAGACTACACAGGGCATTAAGAAGGTAAAAGACTACTGAAAAATAAGCAAGTGCCTAGCTTCACTCTACTGGAAGCTGTAACAAAATTGAGGATATACTGTGTTTCCCTGAAAGTAAGACATCCCCCCAAAATAAGACTTACTTACAGTTTTGCCTCTTGCTGAAAAATAAGGCCCTTCCCCCCCGCCCGGAAATAAGACCTCCCTGAAAATAAGGTCCCCCGAAGCTACCGTAACTCTGGACTCTGGATTGTAGCAGCAGCGCCACCGTGCAGCTCACTGTTGGCCTCAGTGCAGCCGGAGCAGACAGGAAGTGTGAGGTCTCTTTTAATAAAATAATAAACAATAAATGTGTACCATATTCTTCTTCATGGAAAAATAAGATATCCCCTGAAAATAAGACCTAGCCTATCTTTGGGAGCAAAACTTAATATAAGACACTGTTTTATTTTCAGGGAAACAGGGCATTAAATTATGCCACTTGGAATGTTCTTGAGCCTAAGTCAAGACTCCACTCCCTTTTGCCCTCATAGACTCTAACTCATAGCGACCCTAAGACTGTGCAGTTCTGGATAGACAATTTTTATGGGATCAGAAAGCCTCATCTTTCTCCTGAGGAGCAGCTGATAGATTTAAACCACTAACCTTGTGGTTAGGAGCCCAATATCTAACCCACCATACCACCAAGGCTCATTGTACCCAAAATTGAGATTTGAAAAAGACACTGGGAAGATATTTGAACAGGGGTTTGAAATAGAAGTCTGAGCTCTAGCCCAGGACACCTGACATAGGGCCTGGCTCATAAATATCAGCAAAATAAATGAATGAAGTAATTGGAAGAAAAATTACTGGTGACTAGGAAAGTCTGATTAACGTGTGACACCATGTCACATTAAGCTGAGAATTGAGGCCAAATACCCAGAAATGACCTCATTGTAACTGATACCATAAGGTTTACACAATTCATGGTAAATTGATATTTTATCTGACCTTGAACTACATTCATTGAGATCCTGTCAAGGAGAATGAGGTATATAAAGAAGAAAACAGTAAGGGTGTGGCCCTTGGGAAGCTATCTTTGACTTCACTGGAAATTGGGAATAGCAGTGGTCTAGGGATAGCTCTTGGGTAGAATTGGAAGACACCTTTGCTCAAGATAGGGTTGAGAAATATTTCAATCTTCAACAAAGCATTTATTTAACCAAATAGTTGCTCACATTTATTGTATTTTGTGTATTGTATATTTTTGGTGACAGATCAGAATATTCTGACATACATTAGTTCAATTTATCCTTGCAACAACCCCTGAGTCAGGCACTCCATCTTTTAGATAAAGAAACTAAGGCTTTGACTTGCTACACATCACAGTACCTTCAGTAAACCATTGAACGATAACTCAAGTGGTACTTTGTCTCTGAGGTCTATGTTTTTATCTAGTGTGTATATATCCACTAAACGTACTTTCATTCCTGGATACCCATTGCCTGTCTATATTTTATAGTGATTTCCTTTCAATGTACAAGTAGAAGGCACTGGTCTCATTGCTTAAGGAACACAAAATCTGGTTGGAAAGATGATACACGAAAACTTACTCCCATTGGATGTTTTCTCACTTGATCTTCCTTCAGAAATATTCTTAGTTCCCAGCACACCCAGTATTCTTTCTTCCTACATTACAAGCTCTACCATCACAGTTTCCATTACTGAACCTCCCTTAACCCTGCCGCCTCTATATGGTGGAATGCCCAGGCCCAGTATCCACTCAGGGACCTCTCCTCTTTTTATATTCATTTTATTTGAGTAATCTCACCCAGTCTCATTGCTCTAAATAATAAATGCTGACTTCCCAAATGTCATCTCTAGTTCAACTGTTCCACTAACCTCCCATCTTAAAAGTCCAACTGTTTATTCAACATTTTTAATTAGATGTTTACTAGGTAGGTCAATCCAAAAAATCAAACTCCTGATCTTTTTATCTAAAGTTTTTTCAATGTGTTTATAAATCTTTGACATGTTTATGTTTTTAAGGCAGAAGAAAATTCCCTTTTTAAGTATTGGCTAGACCGATGGATTCACTTCTGGCAAAAATAAATAAAAATGAGAGGGATGGCAAGTCTGGTGGTGGGGGCGGGGGTGGAGCACACCACCAGGCTTCAAGTAGCCTATTAGTGAGAGCCACACGGCAAGGAATTGAAACCTGCTGGGAGTAGGCAGAAAACTTATATTATTATATACTTGCCAAGCCACTGAGAAGCATGGACTAGCCAAGAGGATACATCACCGTAATCATCACAGTCAGCCTTTACTCTCCGTTTGCACCTTGGCGTCTGCTATTGCCAAGACATACATGGTTAATGCAGAAGATAACTCAACAGTAGTTTTTATATACTATTGTCATAATGTGAAATGTCATCTGCTGAGACAATCCATCTGTGAGGGACAGATGTGAAAACACGCCCTCAGGGCGGAGTAGCCTTTTGTTCTGCTGTCTCCAGGGTCACAAGGAGTCAGTATTAACTTGATGGCACTCAAGGACATCAGGTCCAGTGAAAAGAGCCAGCTTTCTGGTGACATCTTTGACTATATTGATAAGATGTTTGATGTGGCATAATGAGCCACCAGTGTGAAGCAGGAAATGCTTATTTTTTTCATGTTGAGTATTTTACTTATACAGAATCTTCCCCCATAATAGAAGAGCAATGAGCATAAATGTTGAAGCATATACTATGAAGCTACTCAAATAAGTCACTCCTATTATACCCTAAATTCATATTATATCCTACACGTGTCATTTATTTAACCTTTGAGTTTCAGCAATGCTGTGCTAGAAACACTGCCGTTTTTTTCTTCAATCTGAAGAAATCAAACAGCAGGGAGCATAATGTAGCCAATTGGATTATGGCTACTCCAAATATATCTAAATTCTAACCCGTAAATGTGGTCTTATTAGAGGTGGAGGGGAAGTCTTTGTAGTGCAAATCAAGTGAAGGTCCTTATGGTGAGATAACCTGGACTAACTACGTGTGACCTAAATCCAATGGCAACTGTCCTTAAAAGAACGGAAGGAGATGTTCAGCAGCACAAGGAGAAATCCATGTGACCGTGGAAGAAAAGATTGGCATGATGTTGCGTGATGATGCCACCAGTCAAAGGGTGCCTAGTGCTTCCTGAGACATGTTGGGGGAAGTGTATCCAGACAAAGATCTTGGTTTCAACGTCTAGCCATGTTGTGAAAGAGCGAATTTCTATAATTTTAATTCCCCAAATTTGCAATATGCTATGGCAGCCTTAGGAAATTGTGCAAGTTTACAAGTCAAACAAGCAAACAAAATAATTTTTAAAGAATAAATGCTAATTTTATCAGAGTTCTGGAGGCCAGGAGTCTAATTTTTGGCATCATTATGGAGGGAAAAGTCCTTCCTTTGTCTTCCAGTTTTTAGGAACTGGTGGTAATCCTTGTTATTCCTGGGATTATCGATTCCTCTGCCTCTATCATCAGATAGCATCTTTCTACTATGTTTGTCAGCCTCTATTCTCTTCCTTTAATATGACATCATTCAGAAGGAATTGGGATTAGGACCCATTCAACTCTGTTATGATCTCATTAACATAACGCATGAAAACGTCTCCGTCTAAACAATGTCATGTGTATATGTATGAGGGGTTGGACATAACTTTCAGGAGACGCAGTTTATTCCATAACAAAAGCTAATGCAGGATGTGTCCGCATGCTGAGGAGAAGCGCATGCCATCACAGCACAGTGCCATCCCCTTCCAGGCACACTCAGGGTAGGCCAGTGCTCTGTCAGAAGATAATCTCCATGCGTTTTCCGTTTTGACTTCTTCACCTCATAGCAGATTCAGTCAAGTATGTTTTGTTTGCTTGTTTTAACTTAGTGTTCTGTGGGCCATAAATGTCCCCAACTTCAAAAGTAATCAAGTTTTAAACAAGCCAGCTGCCAAGTCAATAACATCACCTCTCGCAAGCTAGTAAGATCTGTGACAGATTTACAAGAAGCAGCAAGATGGGTCTAAATCATGCATACGAATACTTCAGCTCATGGCACGCCACACCAGAGGAACTTTGCGCTGGGCCAGGTGGGAGAGGGGAGCCAAGAACAGCAATGAGGCCATGTCAGTGGGATACTGAAAACAGCACTTGAGTTTTAGAATGGAAATGCAATGATTCCAAAGTTTGCCTCTTCAACTATGAGAAGGAATACACATGGTCTCATAATAACCTTGTAAGTGGGCTCAAATGAATTTGATACATTTGAACCTTTCATTCTCTACAGGTTTATGTTGAAATTTAATGTTGTTACATGGCTCTCTTTATTGCTAACTCAGTAAGCTATCTGCGGGTAGGGAGAATCTTGTGTTTCTTTTTCTCATGTCCCTATGTTTTTCTCAGAGCTAATTAAAGAGAGGATTATTATCCTAGAATGACCAATTGACTTATCTCTGTTTATCTGTTCATACAAGTTCTAACAATATGAAATGTTTTCACAAAGAACCAGAAGGAGAAAAATATCTTTAATATAGCCTGTAATAGAGTATGAGAGTAAAAAATATTAGAATCGAGATACTCCTGCCAAATTCTCAGGTGGCACAGTGAGTTAAGCATTGGGTTGCTAAATGAAAAGTCAACAGTTCAAGCCCAGCATCTGCTCTGTGAGAGACAGATGCGGCAGTCTGTTTCTATAAGGATTGTAGCCTTGAAAACCCTGTGCAATTGTTCTCCTCTCTCCTGCAGACACTAGTGGCTTGTGCTTGGAGTTGTCAAATTCCCAACTCTGAAAAATTACATGCTGTGCTATATATGAATAACTAATAAACAAAGACAGACCCCCAAATCCTGATCTTGCAAGTTTTCCATTTTTTGCCATTGAATCCTGAAAATAAATGAATAAATAGGGTAGCCGAAATAGGTTTTAGTTTATTTTTTCAATGAGGAGTTCTGTTGACACAGTGGTTAGATGCTTGGTGCTTACTAAAAGTTTGGTGGATGGAACCCATCCGGTGGCTCCTCAGAAGGCTGTGCCAGTCTGCAATCATACACACTGCCAGCCTCAGAAGCCCAATAGGGTCATTCTCCTGTTCCATAGGACGGACTGCTTGCAGACTGATGAGAACTGAGAATGCTTAACCCGACATCCGGGTCACTAATAAAATGGATCCATGCTTTATTGCATAGGCACAGTGCACCTTAGTGGTAGTGATTATGTTTTGTTCTAATTGATTCATGTCATCAGTGTAGCTACCACATGCTCGATGGAGGGCAGGTGGGTAGGAGGTGTGCATTTTTCTACAACAGATTCAGTTGAGTGTTGACTTTTAGCCAGGAATGTAAAAGTGTAATTTTTATTCAGGAATCAAAATCCAAGAAACTATAAATGTACACAGAAATGTGTCTATAATCACTGATAAGAGAGGCATAGTTTCAAAAAGCCCTTTGAAAGCACATTTGTTTGGTTCTATAAATATATAAATAGTACAGGAGACATTTAGTCTGTAGGATGATGAAGAGTAGACATTTTGAAGGCCCCACAAATGGTTTTAAGTCTCGACTTGAGAAAACTTGTGAAATTAGCCAATTTGCTTAAGCTAACAATACTGCTTCTAATCTGTAAAATGGGCATAATGAAAGTACCCCGTTTCCCCAAAAGTAAGACATCCACGAAAATAAGACCTACTTAGAGTTTTGCCTCTTATTGAAATATAAGGCATACCCCCGAAAATAAGACCTCCCCAAAAATAAGCCCCCTCCAAAGCTACCGTAACTCTGGACCCTGGACTGTAGCGGCAGGCGCTACCGCACAGCTCACTGTTGGCCGCAGTGCAGCTGGAGCAGACAGGAAGTGCGAGGTTTCTTTTAATACAACAATAAATGTGTACCATATTCTTCATGGAAAAATAAGACATCCCCTGAAAATAAGACCTAACACATCTTTGGGAGCAAAAATTAATATAAGGTACTGTCTTATTTTCAGGGAAACAAGGTATGATTTTTGATAGCTGCAGTTATTCAACAAGTTAGTGGATGAGAAGTTCTGAGCACTGTGCCTAGCACATATTAAGTGATCACTAGAGGTTAGCTATAATTAAGGAACCTTATGTTACCTTATGGTATCAATAAGATACTATAAATGCAAACTACACTGTCAATATTAAGTATGGCAAACAAGAAGAAAACAAATTTGCTGGAGGAAATACAAGATGACTTGGGTGCATACGTAAGAGGGAAGGAAAATAAAAGTTTAGAAAATGAGGAATTACTATGTGCCTTCTTGGCACTTCACAGACAGACAGTACAGCTCAGTCAGCTCACTGACTTCTTACACTAATAGTGTATGCTATTTCTATGTAGTTTCTGTGTCTCAGGCCACTTTTAGGGCTAAGGCAGTCCATGCTGTGCACAATTAGGAGTTGGGGACTTCATGGAGCTAATCCCCACAACAATCAGGTCAATTCTGACTCTTAGTGACCTCAAATCAGGTTTCTGGGGTTCTAAATCTTTACAGTAGAAGATAATCTCCTTTTTCCTCCTGTAGACAAGCTGGTGGGTTTGAAAGACCAACCATGTGATTAGTAGTCTAACACTTCATCTGACAGTGCTGCCAGGGCTCCATCAGGGAGCTAGTAGTCACCACCAAGGAGGTGGTGATGGCTGATTGGCACACTTCTCTAGGTAAGTGATTTCTTTAAAAGGGTCAGATTGTAAGTGTTTCAGGCTTAGTTGGCAGTAGTCTCAGCTTCAAGTCCACATGTTTCCATTGTAAGACTAAAGCAGCCATAGGCGTTAGATATGTGAGCAAATGAGCATGCATGGCTGACAGCCCACAAAACCTTAGGGACATAAGCAAGAGACAAGTAGGGTGTATTTTGCAGCCCAGGAGAGAATTAAGGTGGGGTTAGGAGATTTAGGGGAGTCATTAGGAGGTTTGCATTAGGAAGGTTTGCATTAGAGGGGCAGTTCCTGGGTGGAGCAAGCAGTTAATTTGTTGGTTGGTAACCTAAAAGTTGGAGATTTCCGTCCATCTAAAGCTCTAGTTGCATAGTGGTCAGAAGGTTCCAGAGCTCCAGCAGCTTCTCAAGAGTAAGAAGGGATTTCCTACACCCAATAAATTAGATTCTCAGAAGTGCCCAGGGGCAGTTCTACCCTGTGCTACGTGCTTGCTGGTTGCTGTGAGTTGGAATTGACTGTATGGCAGTGAGTTTGTTAGTTAGTTAGTTAGTTAGTTAGTTAGTTAGTTAGTTAGTTAGTTAGTTAGTTAGTTAGTGGAGAGCCACTTGGGGGGGAAATCTAGTGATCTCAAAATCTCATGGCTTTTAAGTCATTTCCAACTCATAACAACCTTCTGGGACAGTGGTTCTCAACCCTCCTACTGCTGCGACCCTTTAATACAGTTCCTCATGTTGTGGTGGTCCCCCACCATAAAATTATTTTCGTTGCTACATCATAACTGTAATTTTGCTACTGTTATGAATTGGGTGACCCCTGTGAAAAGATTGTTCGACCCTCAAAGGGGTCACGACTCACAGGTGGAAAACTGCTGCTCTAGGACATAGCAGAACAGCTCTTCCGGGTTACTGAGTCTCATCTTTTTCCTGGGGAGGAGCTGGTAAGTTCAAACTGCTCACTTTCCAGTGAGCAGCCACATTCATAATGTATTCTGCCACAGAGCTCCTTTTAGGTGTTCTACTTACTAAAAAATCAGCCAGCAAAGATCTCGTGAAGTACAGGCTGCAGCTCACACACATGAATGGTCTCCATAAGTCAAAACTGGCCTAAGGGCCACTAGTTGTGGGTCCACTAGAAGGGATGAGAGCTGAGGGCTGTGTTTGGAAGAAACACTAGGATTCCTTGGGAAGGAACAAAGAGCCCTGGGGACATCGTGAGTTACAAGTTGGGCTGTTAACCCCTACATCAGCGGTTCAAATCCACCAGCCATCCTTCAGGAGAAAGAGGAGAGTTTCCACTCCCATAAGGAGTTACAGTCTCAGAAGCCCACCAGGACCTTATGCGTTGGAATTGACTCAATGGCCATGAGGGCACTGGTGAGGAGGGCACCAAATGCAAAGGGCACGCCAGGCCAAAGCAACAGCCAGTGCAAAACCGCGAAGAAGTAAAGGGCAATCCACGTTGGGCAGAGTGAGGAACCATGAGACTGTGAAACTGGGCTCAGAAAGGAATAAACAGAAAAGTAGAAAAGGCCTTTGGACACAGAGCTCTGTGGTGGTTGGAAGCAAGGTTCCTATTATCTTTCCGTACTTCTAAAGGTCAAGCTGCGTTTCCCCTCCCAAAGCTAAATGATAACATGATGCAGTTCAAAAGCTGGTCATATCAAATTGCTATCTAATCATTTAATTAAAGCCCCACGCTGGCATCAGCCATCCTCAGGGCCCATTTTTCATTTGGGCACATTTCATTACACTTTTCAAAGCAAATTTGCCTTTTCAGAGGCGAAAAATGCAAATGACTAGGTTTGAAAGGAAATGCATAACAGTCTGCATAATGACAGGGATTTTCTTGGAAAGCAGTAATGCACAAACAGAGCTATCTTTAGGTACTGAGGGTAGCTTATCAGCCCTATAGGAACTCTACATGCTATTTCATTACAGCGCCGGGGTGCAAGCGGAAGAGAAATATCAACTATCTGAAAGCATGAAGTCATTCCCAGTCTCCCTTTTCAGCCCCACTGAAGGCACATTTTGAAACAGGCAGCATGCAGCCTTTGGACCAACAGGCCAAGAAGACATTGAAAAATGGAGGGCATTTCTAATGAACCTCCAACCCTCTCAGAGATGGAAAGCTAGGAGGGATTAACTTGTTCAAAGGTGGGGAAGTAGTACAGAATGAACCACTGTTAGCTGGGCGAACCAAGAAGGGAACATACCAGACCAGCAGATGGCCCAAAGCAAAGCTATGAAGCCCCTGAGGAGCCCCCCAAAACGGACTCCAGGCTGGGAGGGGTAATCCCTGGACAGTCATGAAGGTCAGCAAACAGACCCGGGATTTTTGTATGTTTCTTCTCTCTTTTTACTCCCCTCCCTTCTCTTTTCTTCTTCTTGTTTCTTCTTTCAATCTTTTTTTTTTAAAAATCAGTTTGGGCTGTGTCATAGTCGGTGTGCCTACCAATAAGATAGGCATGGAAGGCGTGCCCGAGGAGAAAGCAGTGGGACCAACAGTCCTGGGGAGACCTGGGGGTGAGGGCAGTTGGGGATGGAGGTGGTGAGCAGGCAGCACCATAGACAGGGTAATAACTAGGGCATTAGAGTCAAAAACAATGAGGAGATAGGGATCGGCATGGAGTGTGTCGGAGCAACAGAAAACTAGCTAAGAGGAGGTATCAAGAGGCAGAAAGATGGGGCAAGTGACGATGGGGCAGGAGGAAGGCAAAAGGAAACAGAGGAAGGACCTAGGAAGCAAAGCAATGGGTAGAGGTATAAACAAGAGGTGTACATATATAAATGCATTCATCCACAAAAATAAAGGCATTTGTCTATGTACATATATTTATACATCAACACACTGTGGTAGTAGATGGACTTCAGGCCTCTGCTCATACCCTCCCTCAATACAAGAACACTTTGTTCGATCAAATAGGCAGTCTGAGATGTTCACCCTCCCAACATAATCACTGAAGACAAAACAGGTGCATAAGCAAATGTGCTGAAGAAAACAGATGGTGCCCGGCCATTAAAAGATATAGTGTCTGGGGTCTTAAAGGCTTGAAGTTACACATACCACCATTCAGCAGAGAAGCAACAAGCCCACAAGGAAGAAGCACACCACCAATGCAATCATACAAATCATAAAGACTGGGTAATAGGTATCAGAAGACACATAATAAACAAACAAACAAAAACATATTGTTGAGAATGAGGGGAATTGGAGCAGGGATCCAAAGCCCATCTGTAAACAATGGAGCATTCCCCCCACAGAGGTTGCCACAGGGAAGGGATGAGTCAACCATGGTCCAGTAAAGCATCGATGAAACATAGTATATTCTTCTGGTTCCTTGAGGCTTCCTCAAGCCCCATTATCATGACCCCAGTGCTGCTTCTCAATTCAGACTAGACCAGGACATGTACCCAGGTATAGATAAGAGATGGGAGCTCACCACACACAGAAACCAGAAAGAGGAGTGGGAATAGTGATGCTAGAAGGGTAGGGGGAAGATGAGAAGAGGAAGAGAGAAAGAGGGAACCGATTGCAATGATGGACACATAACCACACACCCCTCTTCAGGGGGAAGAACAACAGAAACCATGGGGGCAGGGAGACAGCGGTCGGTGTGAGATATGAAAATAATAACAGTGTGCTATCTATCAAGGGGTTTTAAGGGTTGGGGGTGGGGGCAGAGAAAAAAGAGGGGCTGATACCAGGGGCTCAATAGGAAGTAAATGTCTAGAAAAAAATGAAGGCAACATATGTACAAACTCGCCTGATGCTAGCGATGTATGGATTGTGACAGTTGTAAGAGTCCCCGATAAAATGATCTTTTAATTAAAAAAAGATAAGAACAGGAGAGCTTAAAGGCCAATTCACATAAAGGATTAATCGGCAAATGAAAATGAATTTTAAAAATTCTCAGGAGCCAAGCAGCACCCAAGTAGAGGCAATAGAATGCACATTCACGTAGATGCAATAGAATACTCATTGATGGTATTGCGAACAAAGGAGGGAGAGTGACCTGAACAATATAAATTGGCATCTTCCTCTTGAGCTCCCAGAAACTCCCAGACGCACTCCCCAATTACTTGTATCTCTCACCTTGGAAAATGCAAATTCCAGCACATATTTTATGAATCTACAGACCCTCAAATCAGAAGCAAGCAATCCAAAGAGAGAGAGCAGCAGACAGTGAACACCTGTTACTCTGCTAATAGGGTAGGAAGAAAAGAAAACTTGAACATGAGGCTATTAGAGAATCGCATGGAAGAACCACAGTCACTCCATGCCATCCAGTCAGTTCTGACTCACAGTGACCCTGTAGGGCAGGAAAGAACTGCCCCATGTGTTTCAGACACTGTAACCATGGTAACTGTCTACAGGAGGAGAATGCCCTGCATTCCTGCTGAGGAGCAGATGGGCATTTTGAACTGGAGACCTTTCGGTCACAGCCCAACATGTAAGGTTGTGTACCTTTGCATACTGTTTACATTTATGGCCAGAGTGCATGTGTTTTAAACAAAAACGTTTCTGACCAGGTAACTCACAATGATTAGTTCGCTCAGCCCAGAAGGTCATTTGTGTTGGGGTGCAAGGATTCCCAGGTTGAGGCAGTCTGCCTGCGAGTACAGGCGAATTCCACCTCAGGTCAAATTTGCCTTCAGGACGGAACACCGCACTGTCTTGTAGACAGTTTAACTAGAATATAGGAGGATTTTGACAAAGCCAACATGAGTTCTTTCCTTCCAATTTTAATATTACATTGAAATACAGAAATTGTGTTTATCATCAAAGTGTACACATTGAAGAATGTAAACAACAATAAACTATAAATTTAACATCACCAGCATCCAGAAGTTACCTCCATATTCTCTTTTGTAGGACAGCGAATGTCTTGACATATAACACATTAGTTAACCCAGTTTGCAATATATGCTAAAAAAAATCATGCAGTATAATCTTTTGTTATCTAAATCTTTCGGTCAATAATTATATGTAGGAGATACGTTCCCTTATTATGATGGCAATGATGGATCAGTGGTAGAATTCTCCCCTTCCATGGGGATACCTGCATTCAATTTCTTGCTAATTCACCTGATGTGCATGACTGCCCATCATCGGCCAGTGGTGGCTTACGTGTTACGGCGTAGGTTTTAACGGAGCTCCTGAGCGAATGTGAAATAAGATTTGGAACCCTACTTCCAAAAACCAGCCAGTGAAAATCCTACGTGCATATGGTGGCATGACTAAGGAACCAGTTCAGTGGCAGCTAACAATAATATCCATATCATTGGGAAAGGTTAGAGATTGCTCCTCCTCACTGGTGCATACAACGCCATTACGGGGCTATACCGCAATGCAGTCATCTATTATATTATTACTTGTCACTTGTGTTATTACCAGCTTTTGTCTATTAGGAATAGTGTTGTTATGGAGAGTCTGCATTCTAGCTTTTGATGAGCATGACAGGCATTTCAATTATTGCTACTTTCATGTAAGTAAAAATTGAGGTTCAGCGTTTGGATAGGAATGTGTCAAGTGTGTCAATTTGAAATGCAAAATTTCCATCTTTTATTTGAGGGTTGAATGGATGCATGGATACAACATCCCTGATTTACAATGTACCTCTGACCCTCCCACCCTCTCCATCTCAGTGCTGGCCCTCAACATCCCTTCTAATTCAAGAAACCGATTGAAGCACATTAAAAAACACATTAAGGAAGTCTGGAAGCTCACATGCAATATTAATAGCCCTCCTAAAAGGGACAACAAAATATGCTTTTAAACTCACATAAAGATACCTTAAAGGAAGGTTTTTAGGTGAGAGGATTTCCTGACAGCAGCACAGAAATCAATAATTATAAGAGAGACTGCTATTTGAAGATAATCAAGTGGTAAGAGTGCTTGAGAAAGAGAATATATATAGCTCACTATATATCAAGATGCGAAGGAGAAAATGCTATGTGAGGAAAGAGGAAAGCGAGATCTGCTATCCCCGGAGCAGACAGGCTGAGAGGCTTCGGGCAGAAGAGATGTAGTGAACATTTGCTTGGGTCATCCTACCATCTAACCAACCACATTCCAAATTGTGATTGGGCCAGCCCCAACCTGGGTAGACCCTCAATGACTAAAGCCAACGAGGGAGCTCATCGCACTGGTCATCTAGTGAATGGATCAAGAGAAGCTTACTCTGCTTCTAAGCCAATGACTTTAGACATTAAAAAAATAACACAAAACAAAAACCACCCAAACCCAGTGCCTTCAAATGGACTCTTACAGATAACTACCCTGTACATCAGACGAGAGCTGCTCCCTAGACTTTCTGAAACTGTACATCTTTAGGGAAGTGGAAAGCCTCATCTTTAACCCATGGATTGACTTGTGGGCTTGAACCACTGACCTTGTGGTTAACAGTCAAATACTTACTGAACATTCCTTTAGACATGCGCTTAACTTAACAAATCAATAATGCAATCATAGTGAGACTTATTTTTCCTTCTCTCTCTCTGTCTCTCTTTTGTGGTGAAGGGTGAAACACAGACTAAAGCAGGAGGTGAAAAGAGGTAGAATTGGCAGGATGAATGTGGGTGTCAATATTGCCCACTGGTTAAGATACATCAGGGTCAGCAAACTTTTTCTGTAAAGGGTCAGATAGAAAATATGTTCAGCTTTGTGGACCACACAATTTCTGTCCTAACTAATCAGCTTTCCCATTGTAGTGTAAAAACAGCCATAGACAGCATGTAAGCAAATGATTTAGGCTGCATTTCAATAAAACTTCATTTGTAGATAGTGACATTTGCATTTCATATAATTTCACCTGTTATCAAATGTTACTTCCATTTTGAATTGATAAAAATCATTTAGAACTCTAAACATTCCTTCTTAGGTCTGTGACCATAATTTACTGACCCCTGGGGTATATATAGTAAACACAAACATTCTAGGCTCGTATTTTACCTCTCCCATATACTACCTCTACCAATATTTAAGTAACATTGGACAAATTCTCAAATGTCCCTAAACCACTCATCTGTCAGTTTTGGGTACACTAATCAATTGCGTGTTACTGTGATGCTAGAAGCTGGACCATCATTTTTCCAGATACCAGCAAGGTAGACAGAAATGACTGACAGCTTTCAGTGAGCTCCTAGATTAAGATAGACTTGGAAGGAGAATTTATGAATCTCCTTCTGGAAAAAAAAATGACCAAGGACCTCTTATGTATAGCTGTATAACACTCTCTTATATGGCCCAAAGATAATCCCCTCAGGCTGGAAGGCACTCCAAATACAGTTGAGGAAGAGCTGTCTCCTCACACTAGAGTTCACCTTCTGATGTGGAAGAAGGTGTGAGGACCCTCGTGCAGATATGGCAGGACTCAAGATAAGAAGACACAGCTGAAAATACCTGGTTCAGGACCATACAGTGGTATGTCCTGGTGCGCAGAGTCACTCTGAGTTGGAACCTATACAATTACATCTAGCTCCATCAAGACATCTAAGCCTCAGTTGCCTCACAGATAGAAGAGTGATAATTATAGTTCATAACACATAATGTTATGCTAAGGATTAAATAAACTAATCCATATAAAATATTCACCGAATTATCTGATTCATAGGGATTAATAAACACTAGTCATCTTTCTTATCATTGATCATGATGGTCCTATGATATGAGTCTAAGGAATTGAATCATATGGATAAGAGAAAACTATCTGTATATTGTGAACAAAAGATCTATCTAGTCAGAGCTGTCCCTTTGGACATTTATAGATGCATCAGTTGGCAGAACAAGTTGGGAATGGGATACCTATCGAAATTCTCCTCGTGTGCACCATCTATTTAGTTCAACTGTTTATTAACATCTTTGTTTCCATTTCAGTGTGAGTAAGTGTTTAAAAAAAAAAAGAATAAAGTCATAAGGGGGCGAGAGGCATGCTTCCAGGCCCATCTAAGTCATTATTTACAAATAAATTATTTCCCAGAGACTCAGCTGAGTCTGATAACATTTTAAAAATCCACGGTCACTTCTGGTTTGAACTGCATTTGTCGGTTGTGATAATTTATTCATTGACTAATTAGTTCAGCCAAATCTTTGAGACAATGTCTCTTTCTATGAGCCCAGATGGTCCACCATCACACAGATGATGGGAATAAGACCCCACACTGTATTTGCCAGACACCCGCTGGGTAGTTGACAATCACAAAATGGTGCTGTAAAGATCTGCACTTCAAGTCTTTTAACGTCTTCTGGTTCTCCCTACTAGCCCCCTTCACCATGCACACTGAAGATCTTAACCCCGTTTAAGACCATTAGCAATTCGCAGGCTTCATAAATATCACAGGGGAGCTAATAAGATGACTTACAGAAGGTTTGTAGCTTATTGTATAAGAGGACATCAAGCGGGTCTGATCTCACTGGTCCATGCTAGAGGGAAACCAATTAGAATCTGTGTTTTTTCTTGAATTATGCAAACAAAAAAACAAAGCAAATTGGTTTAATAAATCTGCTAAAGTAAAATATCTGAATTCAGACTACCTGGTAATAACTATGCGCAATAAGAGACTTGTAATTTTTCTCTAACTCATGCCTCTGACTTGGGCAATAACCAAGATGAATTTGCTAAGTACCTATTGTGTGTCAAGAACTGAGCAATTAAAAAAAATCATTTTCCCAGATTTGTAGTTGAGACAAAAGAGATTATGCATTTCACCCGAACTCACAGAGCTTGTAAGAATGACCAATTCCAATGCCTAATTCCCAACACCCACTCGTCTCCCCGTGTTTCTGCCTTTCCTGCTCACTGAGTCGGACTTTGCTTTGCTCAGTCCCAAAACGTGCCTGGGGCTGTGGATCAATGGTCAAGTGCAGATCCTTCATGCTCATCCTCGTTCCCTATTCTGCTGGACTTGTTCTTGACTATACCTTGAGTGCATTAATTTTAGAAAGCACCTCTTTATGATGTCCATTGCCCTGGGAAATGGATATTTTAAAATACCTATTTATGATGAATCAATGGGACCCTAAAATGTCACATGTGTTGTTCAAGACCCAAAACTAGGGGGTGAATGAACCCTCTTCTAATTCAGCTCCAGGTTCAAAAAGAACAGCTTTTTAAAACTTTGAATAAGTCGCTAAGGTTTCTGCTGTAATCTCATTCTTAAAAAAGCTCCAACTTTTCTCAAGGCAATTTTGTAAAAGTTAATATAAATTATAAGTGATTCCCAAGGTACTTTAAAACTTGATATAGGTATAATTTAGATATCCGTGTAGGATGTAAGAGGCCTAGTGGCATAGTAGCTGAAGGGTTATGTAGATAACCACAGGGTCAGTGGTTGGAACCCACTCACCCCTCAGTAAGAAAAGGATGTGGAATTTTGTTTTCATAAAGATTGAGAGCCTTAGAAACCCTAAGGGGCAATTCTGTTCTGTTCCACAGACTTGCTATGATTCAGAATCAACGAAGTTCATGAAATTTATGTGGTAATATGTATGCTAGGTTAGTAGTGAACTAATAATATGAGCTTCGGTTTCGTCATCTGCTACATGGAGCTAATAATAGCAATCTAACTAGATTCTTCAAAGAAATAAGAAAATGTAAAAATAAAACAACATCAAAACACTATAACCAAACAAAAACAAAACTCACTATCATTGAGTCAATTACAACTCATAGGGACCCTACAGGACAAAGGAGAACTCCCCCTGTAGATATCAGAAACTGTAAATCTTTACAAGAACAGAAAGCCCCACCTTTCTCTCAAGCATTGGCTGGTGGTTTCAAACAGCTGATCTTGTGGTTAGCAACCCAAGGCATAACCCATACACCACCAGAGCTCTTACATATGGAACACTTCACGAAATGTATGTGTCGCTCTTGTGCAAGGGCCATGCTAGTCTTCTCTATATCATTCTAATGTGAGTATATGTGCTGCCATCATGAGCCCTTCAAACACAATAGTAGCTGTTAATGAGATAACACATACCCTCCTATCTATCTTACTACATGCTATTCATATATCTGCTGTGCTCTCTTTCTCTCTGCAAATCACATGTGGTTATGGGTAGAATGGCCAGGGTGCAGGAAGAGACACATTAGTTTCTGGCCGACTTCATTGCCAGCTCTGCTGCTCTACTTATCTTCTCTGCCAGGTTCAGTGCCCCATCTGTAAACTGAAGGGCATTGGCTGCATCACCTTTAAAATGACCACTATTCTGAGAGTCCATAAAACCTCATCATCATTACAGTATACCATCATCCTGTGTGTCAACTACATTCTGTTTCCCAGAGATATAGGCCAGAGGGCAACATGATTTGCATTTCTGTCTTAATTATCTAGTTTTTTTTTGGCCAGCTACAATATTTTGGAGATACATGATGCCTAGTGGAGTGGGTGATGATTTCTGCAAGATGATTATACTGTGGTTATAGAAAAAAACAACTTTGAAACTATTTTGACAATGTCATTTTGGTATGAAAACTTACTTTGATTAAGCTGGGAGCATCAATCTATGACTATTTAAATCTCTAGAAAGGCTGAGAAAGAAGAGATCAAGGAGAGTCTATACCTATTTGTATCTTTTTAAAAGTTATTTTTCTTTAGATTCCAAAGTACCATTAGGAAAAGAGTCTTCTTATTTATTGGCAATGTAACTATATATTGAATATTTGATTAATTTCAGTAAGACTGCTGTAGATGTACCAGAGACTTTAGCTGTCTTGGTAGCATAATGACTGAGTGCATAATTTGCTAACCAAGTGGTCACTGGTTCAAACCATTCGCGCGTCTGCTGGCAGAAAGAAATGGATCTATCAAGATGACAGACTAGGAAAGCCTATGGAGAACTTCTTCCCTATTTTGTAGGTTTGGTTTGAGCCTGAATGGGCTCCAAACAAGGAACACTAAGAGAAGAAACCTGGAAGTCAGTTAAATCTGTTTTCACACCCAGGCACCACTCACTCCTCCTGTCTGTGCCTCTCATTTATCTTAACTATAACCTGAGTTAATTGACATCTAACTTGCAAGGTGTTTGTAATATCTAAAAGAAGCAAAGTATTCAAAGCATGTAGCACAGTGCATACAACACAATTGATCTGGAGATCATTATATCCCAAACAGAAACCTGGATTTTTCTCCTACAAGTTTGCCACCTAAAACCCAGTGTGTTCTGCTTCAGTTACCACCACGACTGGCCACCTAGCACACGAGTCAGAAGCCCCAATCATCTTGACACTCCTGACTGCTTCCCACCTCCCCATGTTCTCCAATCTAGCACAGTGCCTATTTTTACCTCATCTTCAAATCCTTGAACCTCTATTCATCTCCATTCCACTGTCCACTCAGCTCATCTGCACTGTATTGTCTCACCCCAACCTCATCCATCACCTCTCCCCTCTGCCCACGCCCCCCCAAAAGTGATACCATGAAGCAGATCAAAAAGTTAGTTAAAGAACTAGATTTCAATATGTCTTTCCCCTGCCTTTAAGGCTACTAAGGTGCCCAATATACGTAGGGTGAGCCTAGCTTCCTCACTGTGACTTTCCAGAGTCTCTGCCTGGCAGCTCCCAGTCACGTCTCCAACCTCATCTTGTGTAGCACTTACCTCTGGGATTCAGAAACACTGGCTTTCCCCGCATTCTCTGAGGGTTCTTTTTACTCCAGACACACAATTTTCACCGGTGTGAAAAGACTCCACTTACTAGGGTCCACGTACAACTCAAATCCTGAGAGGTCTCAGCTCTGCTCTCTGTACCATTTTCTATAACTCTTCAGACTTTTCGTTCTTAACAGTTTCAACTACTTACAGCTAAAGATTTAGGTGATCCAATGCTCATTATATTTGGGGTTGCTCATTATTTATGGGGGTTGGGAATGAATCACTTCTGGGATTCTTTCCACTGTAGCCTGATAAGACACACAGAGAATGTGTTCAATAAATATCTTGAAATAAATGACTAAAAAGTCTCTCCCCTGCCTCCTACTTGCCTCTTCCTCCCAGCTCCCTTTCCTCTTTTCCATAAAATTCTACTGTGCGACTATTCTATGGCAATTATTCTATTTGGTTGTAATAGCATTGTTTTCTAAACTCTAATTGAGCATTTCTAATGCAACAAACCTCACTGCTTCCTAAAAATCTTCATTTGTAAGTAGTTCTCACCAAAACGATCTCTTCTTCAAAACAAGCTAAGAGATATTTCCAATGAAACTTCTACCAATTTGAAAATGTAGTTCTATTTGTCTTTACGCCCCAAATGAGAGGGAATAAATAAAATGATTGTTATTCATAAAAGCCCTTTGTATTTGTTTGGTAAGCCAGGTCACCATCTATGTGGTAAGACTTATACTCACTCTGCGTGGTTCTCGCGTCTTCAATAGTACATTCATGGACAGACTGACGGCAATCCAGCTAATTACATTTCCCCCAACTTAAAAAAGATGTGTCCAATACCATGTTACAAAGGAAAAGGAAAAGTAAGTGGAATTAAGGGACATATTTGGTCCATACATGGATCACATTCTTCCACAGTTTCTTGTCAGTTTCTACATGAGAACATGACTATCCAGAAGGTAAGCTTCACATCTGTATAGTGGTATCTTTATTCCAGCACTTAACAGGTTTTCAATAAGTATTTATGTTCCATGTTGGGATCGATATTGTAAATCCACACTCCATCAGTTTACTGTGGTGATTTGAGGACTGCCATAATCTGGGAACTAAAAAACAAACATTCACTGGCATTAAGTTGATTCTGACTCACAGCAAACCGTAGGACAGGACAGAACTGTCCCTGTGGGTTTCTGAGACCGTCTCATCTTATGGATGGAGAAAGCCCCATCGTTCTCTCGAAGGCTGGAAACGAGGTCACCAGTGTGTCAGCTACCAGCAGGGTCACCCAGGGTGGACAGGATTCCCAGTTTCTAGACCAAGGCAGACTATGAAGAAATGCTCAGCGATCTCATTCTAAAAACTAACCAGTTAAAACTTTGTTGTTGTTGTTATTGTTGTTGTTAGGTGCCAGTGAGTCAGTTTCCACTCATAGTGACCCTAAACACTGCCCAGTCCTGTGCCATCCCTACAATTATTCTTATGTATGAGTCCATGGATGCAGACAATATGATATGATACAGAATGATGCATCAAATTATATTGTCTGATGAATCTTACTTGGGAAAAATCACCAGGAGGAACTAATTATAAGCAAAGGACATTTTGTCTAGTAAAGTAGCGAGAGGGTCAGTGAAGACAAGGGCACCTCCCACCAGCCACAGCAATGGACTCAAAGCACACGGATGATCATAAAGATGGTTCAGGACTCGGCAAGGCTTTGTTCTGTTATATATTAGGGCGGGCATGGCAACTGAGAATTAGGCTTTGGATTTCATGTGAGATAGGACAATGTTTATAAAAAGCTTTAACATTTGTGTTAAACAGGACACCTGGTGCAATTTCATTTGAGTGAGAGACCGAACATAACTACATCTGAACAGAGAAATGCTTAGCATATGCCAAGATGTTTGATGGTCAGAGAGGGAACCCACATATCCTGGTCACTATTTTTCTCAGGATGTGACTTGCCTCAACAGGAACACACAGGCTCACCTACTTTCTATACCAGGATGCGCTGCGTGGATTTTCATCTGTGTGGGTTTGGCTTCATTTCCATTTACAGACAGTATATACGGCTTTCCTGATGCAAAGACACGATTTTCAGGTCTAGTGCACAATTTGCAGAAAGCAATCAGGCTCCTAAAGGGATTGGATTCCCTGAGAAATGAGGAGCCACTGGAAGAAATGGAGACATCCAGCCCAGGGAATATATTGAAAAAAATGTCTTCAAATACTTACAGGGTTGTTGGCACACAAAATGGAGCAGAGTGACCTCTGCATGGGGACCTTTGAATGGGTCAGTTCAGGGGCCCCTATTCCAGCTCAAGGAGAAGAAGAGTCCTTTCCCACCTTTGAGCGGCTCTGCAGCTCCACCGAGTGCTGAGAAACAGCCAGTCCGGGTGCACGCAGCGGACTGTGCAAGAGTGGCGGTGAACAGATTTCAGTTCTCAGGGAACACAGGTCAGTACTGTGACTGGGCTCAAAATGGTGTTGATGTGTATATTTCCCCAAGGAGTGGCTGGATCCCTTGTTTCAGCTCCTGATACTTGCTGGGCTTCATGACTCGTCAAAGACAGACCCAACAGAACCAGACGCCTACTGATGAATACTGACAGTAAGTGGATTCAAACGCCCTAATTTTTTTAATCTGCTCAGTAACACAAAATATAAGAAATTTGTGGGGAAAATGCATTTCTGGAGTCTCTGGATACTATCTCATTATTTCAGCCTGAACAATTCCTATTACAGTTTGCTGTGGGCAAGGGCCATGTCTTGTAAAAGGCACACTTCTTCCAGATTAAGCACAGCTTCTTATTTAAAAAATCATGCTTTAAATAAATGTAGGACTCTGTGCCTATTGTATTTTTTTTTCCTTTCCTTTTTCGCTGCTGATGTTATATCCAAACAAGAAAAGCAGAATTCCACGTAGGAACATGTAATGCCACACAATAATGATGATAATAGTATTAGTAACTAAATTGTTACTGAGAACTACGTGTCAAGTAATGTGTTAATCATGTTATTGTGTGCAATAGTATGAGTAGTTCTTACTTATAACAACCATTTAAGAAAATTAATCAACCTATCTTGGTCCTGTAGTGATAAAGCTGTGGTTCAAACCCAAGTAGACACCTATATCACCTGAGCTCCTTACATTTACGGATAATTCTACTTGGGGAGTCAGATGAGGAAGGGAGCCGTTGGTCTCTAAATGGCTACAACAATGTCAATTTAGGCAAGCTACTCCTCTTCCTCGTACATTAACATGATACTGTGAAAATGTAGGAGGCATGATGGGAAGAGCATGGGCTGCTTATTCCTCATAAGCATATTTCATTCTACATCCTTGAACACAATTATAACACTGGTTGTAAAATTCTTTACTGCTCATTCTAACGTTCGAGTCACCTTGGATTCATCTCTGTGTATTGCTTTTACAGGTTCAAATTTTCCTGGTTTTTAGATGTCCATATCAAGCGATTTTAGACAGTATCCTGGATATTGTAATGTTAGTAGAGATCCTTGATTCAATTATGCTCCTTCAAAGAGCTTTTCGTTATTGTTGTTGTTACTCGTTTCAACAGGCATCTATCTTGTGTCACTCAAAGTCCCAACACTGGCTGGGCTCTAGCGGCACCTGCTGAAAGGTCTGTTCATTCATCAGTCTTCACACAAACACAGTCCGGGGTCAGCCAGATGTTGGGACAGAGTTCATAAGCAAACCTGAGAGCTCCCCTGAGAGTGCTCTTCTTTCTGCAATTTCTCCTATCGTTTTCCACCTTCTCAGATGGAAATCCTACCAGATTTTGCCTTCTAATTCTTCAGGCCACTAACATGCAGGTATTGGCCCAACTAGAAGTAAAAACAAACTAAGTTAAAAAGTCAGGAAATCACTCAGGGCCATTCACTTTTTCAAGTGTAAGGTTGCTAATTCCTTAGCAATTTCTTTTGACTTTGGGAGATTCTCTGCTCCCTTTACATACACTCGTGCACTGTTATCTGGAGAGTTAATCAATGAGACTTACTCTACCAACTCCAGGGACTTTGAGGGTAGGTACATGAGAGGTTTTCCTCTAACTTTTACTTTGTTGGGAGATTTAGAGCTCTTGTGCTAATAGTGGGTTTCAAGTGCCTTTCTTGGCCATTGGACACTTTAAACTCTGTCACTGGTTATCGCCAAATCCATACAGACTTGTACGTGTTCATTTTCTAGGCATAAAAAAGAATAAGAAATCCTGTCTTAGTCTTAGACAAAGCTTCATCACATTTTACAGGCTTTTTCCATTTGTCAAGTAGTGATCGTGTGAAAGGGTTAACCTGTGTCAAAGGGTTATTGTGAGGATTAAATAAGATACTAGAGGTAATGATGGATAATGTGTGAAGCATGGAATATCGAAGTGTTCTGAAATGTACACCCATTCCTCACTCCTCACTTACTGATGTGGTTGGTCCTGGAAAACAAGCTGTTATGTGAAATTCAGCTTTACGTGAAAATGGAGGATGAGCATAGCAGATCTTGCCATCTCTCATCGATATTTTTCTATCACCTCACTTACAGGTAGGTGTGGGAACCAAAACGTCCAGATGTCTACAAGGTGGCTTACGGGATTTAGGACTTGCCATGCCCTACAATTGCATAAGATGACTGTTTCCAATAAATCAATAATTAATGTATTTATCTAGAGAACTCTAAAACATCAGGTCATCTGTTATCAGCTATTGTTTTCTCAACAGTTATAATTTGGAAGTTGTAGACTCAGAACTGGACAAGCAAAATCATTGAGCTGATTCTCACTAAACGGAGCAGGGCACCACTTGATGGATAAATGATTGGACCTACAAAAATGGAAGAGGGGAAAGGAAAGGTGAGAAAGGAAGAAGGTTTCAAAGAAAGAACTTGAGGATTCTGGAGCCAAGAGATGAGACCCTGGGGAAGGAGAAGACCGGGAGAAGGTGGGTGGAGGAAAAGATCTCTTAGAGATGTTGCTGTGCAGTGTGCTTTCTGCAATAACCCATTTAGCCATGTTCCTAGACCTGTGGTAAATTCTTCTTGGTGTGAGATAAGGGGACATTTGTTTGTTTGGTTTTTTTTTCCTGCTAAACATTACATCATTAACTATATCTATCATAGTTTATCCATCAACCATACGTACAGTTTCAGAGAGGAGATAATGGTGAGAAAAATTATTTGTTATTAATGTGGATCCTTGAAGAATGGTGATAAGGAGAAGAAATATAGGTTTTATGTTTAGATCCTAACATTGATACTTACTAGTTTAGTCATCTTTAGATGATTTACTCAAACAAGGTTGATAATAGTATTATCTATGAAATGAGGATAATAATCCTGGCTTCAAAAGTACTTTGATAGGATTAAATATAGAGAATATTAGATATTATTTTGACATTTCAGATGACCCCAAACTATTGTATTTCCTTCCATGTCTTTCTTTCTCAAATCTCAAGGCAATGAATTCATTGTGAGGAGCAGCTAGTGTGTTATAGGAGAAACACCATTGCCATAGTATCAGCACCTTCGAAAGTGGCCCCGTTAAGTTAATGCCTGTTATCTCCATCTGTATTTCAATAGATAATACATGTTACTCAGCCCTACAGAGATATAGACAAGGGAAGACAAAGGCAGGGTGATTAATGAAGCTCTAGTAACAGCCAGCCTAATGCTTCATAAACAGCCACATGTTTATTTACTCAGTTATAATTTGTTTACTTTTTTTCTTTTGAGCCCTAACCTCAGAAGTAGCTGTCAGATGAGAAATTTAATCTGAAGTTAGTCCCTAAACACACTTATCCTGGGGCAGACCCCAGTTTATTTCAGGCTGACAGCTGGCACCTGTGGCCTGCAGTGAAATACTCTCTGACACTGAAGGAAAGAGACAGGTGGCAGGGCTGCCACCAAATGCCACATTTGATTGATAAAGTGATCTAAGTATCACAGGCATTGAGAATGTCATTAGCAATCACAGCTTCCCCTCTGCAAAGCACCCCCAAGCCACAAAGGAAACGGAGAATGCAGCCCTTGAGTGTTGGCGTGTGCAGATGTGCGCGCCTGTGTATGAGCAGAGTTTGTTTCCATCACTGCGGTGCAAAGAAAGAACCATGGACTTGAAGTGCCAGAGAGCTCAGGTCCAATACTGACTTGGCCACTAACAAGTTAGAAGCCAAGGGTAAGTCATTAAACTTGTGAAGCTCTATTTGCACCCTTTCCTTTTCCTTTCAGCACTTAACTGCCGCTTCTTCAGGAAAACCTTTTCTGAACCACCGCACTCCCTCGGCAGAACCAATTTCCTCGTAGCATAGCCCTGTAGTACCCTATATCACCTATATGAAAACCATAGTTGTCTTTCGGTAAGAATTATTAATTGCCTAAGTCAGTGGTTCTCAATCCTCCTAATGCCGTTACCCTTTAATACAGTTCCTCGAGTTGTGGTGACCCCCAAACATAAAATTATATCGGTTGCTACTTCATAACTGTAATTTTGCTACTGTTGTGAACCTGGTGACCCCTATGAAAGGGTCATTCAGCACGCAAAGGGGTTGCAACCCACAGATTGAGAACCGCTGGCCTAAGCACTGCTTCCAGAAAATCTATTTTCACTGCAAACTCTTAAGATACCAGTTCCACACTGAAAAATTGTATGGTGCATGCTTTTATTCCAATTCATATGGCGTCACCATGATTCAGAATCAACTCTGTGGCAAGTGGTTTTGTTTTCCACTCACCATCTTCCCTGCTGAGTTACATGCGCTACAAGGGCAGAGTCTCGTGTCACCTTGTCAGAGCGGGTCCCCAGAATGGCACACCTCTGTCTGCCACGTCGGCTCCCTCCAGCACAGCAACCGCCCAGAGGTCTCAGCACCATGCTGCTGACCCTCC
>NW_022111372.1:75957159-75958894 GCF_000313985.2 Echinops telfairi
TATCTATCTATCATCTATCTATAATAGTAATTAACACAAGCCAAAGCTGGCTGGATTAAATAAAAAGACAATTTTTTTTCAGAAGGTAAGAGTTAGCTCACAAATTTGCTAAGAGTAATTGAACATTTCTTAGGGGGTTAGGATAAGGTGCAGTGGCCCAAATTCAGTCACAAATGATTTGGTGGGGACATCGCTACTGATATGTTGTCCAAGCATTCGAAATGGCAGCTTGCACCACCCCCAGGCTGACCTCTCAGTATTGGGTGCTGACTCTTCTTCCCCAGGCACCCTGTCTTACTGCAGAACCTCCCTCCACAGCAGTTTCTCCAGGTCCAGATTCATCAAACCACGAGCATACAGTTTGAGTCTGAGATAGGTGCAGCTGACTGGTAGCCTGGAAGCCCTATTATAAGTCTGTGTGGAAAGCAACCAAGCAGTCTTTTCAGCTTCTATAATGGGAGAAAGCCCAGAACTCCCACTCCGAATCATACAGTGAAGAGTTTTGCAAACATAGGGAAAAGGTTCAGATGCTGAGCAGCCAAAAATAATGACACATTTCTACTAAAATACTCAATAAATCATAGCCACGAAACAATCTAATTACTAATGGAATCTCCTTTATAAAGAACCAACAGTCAAATATAAAAGGAAGAAATAAATGAACATAAAGCACTGCTTAATTCTTTAAAACTAAGCCAAATGGGAAACATTCATTTTACAAGTTTTTCATGAGTTACTCCATTTGTTGACTAGCGAGATATGGAATGTGCTTGAGTACTGATTTGAGAGAACTCTTGTTCTGTGTAGTTCAGAGCTTCTTTCTCACACACACACACAGGCACGCACGCACGCACGCACGCATGCACGCACGCACGCACACTAATTAGAGAAGCTTCTCTCCAACAGCTTAGGGGATGGGAGCCAGGTCCTGAATAAGCCACACCATTTTCATGGCCTGCTGCTTGCGCATCAAGGAAAATAATCCTCAATTGCTTCCCACCCACTACCGAAAAGAAAAAAAATTGCAGACGTCAAATACTCTTCATTGAGGCAGCTTTTGACTGAATGGGGCTCTGCATTCTACAAAATTCTTTCACTTGAACTGGTGATTGGTTTGAGAAACCCACTATTCCCCATCTAATGCAGCTTTTGTGGAACCATCAGCCAGCTGGCTCCCCTAGCAAAGGTTACTCAGTATGAGCCACGTGCCTTGGAACTTGATTTTTTTTCTCATCTTTTTAAGGGTTTTTTTTTTTAATCATTTTATTGGGGCTCATACAACTCTTATCACAATCCATACATACATCAATTGTGTAAAGGACACTTATACATTTGTTGCCCTCATCATTCTCAAAATTTGCTTTCCACTTGGGTTCCTGGAATTAGGTCATTTTCCTTTTTCCCCTCCTCCCTCCCCGCTCCCCCCTCCCTCATGAACCCTTAATAATTTATAAATTATTATTTTATCTTAATCTTACACTGCCGGGCATTTCCCTTCACCCACCCTCCTATTGCCCAACCCCCAGAGAGGTTACATGTAGATCCTTGTGATCGATTCCCCCTCTCTACCCTCCCTTCCCTCCCAGTATTGCCACTCTCATCGCTGGTCCTGAGGGGTTCATCTGTCCTAGATTCCCTGTGTTTCCAGTTCCCATCTGTACCGCTGTGCATCCTCTGGTCTAACCAGGTTTTCAAGGTAGAATTGGGATCATGATAGTTGGTGGGAGGAAGCGCT
>NW_022111372.1:75960237-75961880 GCF_000313985.2 Echinops telfairi
CATAGATCGTGGTTTCATTCCAGTTCTCCTCCTTTCTCAGAAGCTCAGTCCTGCATCTGTTCACCCATTCTCAGAGCTAGAGTAGGGTTCTTTTGCTTGCAGATATATTTGATACGGTCTCTGGGGAAATGATGCTGGAACAGCTTACAGGATAATATTAATGATAAAAGTTGGCTTAAACATTTATTATGTTGACAGATACTTGGGTAAATGTTTACAGGTATCATGTGATGTCATTACTCACCAAACTTTCAAGAGAGAAACTCATGCTATATACATTTTGAGGCTGAATAAGTTGAAGACTAGGAAGGTTAAATGGCCTAGCCAGATACATACTTATAGAAGTAGCAAAACTGCCAGTTCCATCTTTAATTCAGAGCCCATGAACTTAACCACTATACACTAGATTATTTTTCACTCACTTAATAATTGAACATTTCTGACATGTCTGTTCTACTAAGCTTGAGAATTGATCGTGAAAGATGAACAAGACCCACGATGTTTCTACAGTTATATTCCAATCCTGGAGTCAATTGAGTATTCTGATAATTTCAAAGAAATAAACCAATAGAGCTAAGGTAATAAGTGAAGTGGGGTGCTATTAATTTTGAACAAAATAATAAGGAGTAATGCAAACTTCTAAGACTGAGTATGTAAGCCAGACAAAATGATAAATATTATCAGCCCTGGGGCTTGGGTGAGCTTCATGTGTTTTGGACACAATAGGGAGCTGTGTGGTCAGTCTGAAGTGAGTGAATTAGAGTGACAGAGACTAAAGATAGAAGCTAGATGAAACAGGAACCTTTGATTCTAGCTTCAGATTCCAGCCTTTTATCTAAAAGTAGTTTAGTAACAGAAAACTAACTAAACCTCTCGGTGTTATGTTCCTATTGGCAAAAGAAGAACTTCTGAGCAGGTGCCTTGACCATTCCTTCTTAATCCTGACATTCTGAGGAGGTCAGATAGAGAATATGATAGATGTTAAGGAAGAAATAAAAGCTTAATATCAAATTCAACATCTCCTAGTGCTTACCTTGAATGTCTCTACCTATTCACGTATGAGCCCGTGTAAAGGTTTATAAATAATTCCCTTCTTCCAAAATTGCATACCCATCTCATAATCATGTGTGTTTCATGATTCATTAAATACAAGGGAGAAACCAAACGTCCCTAACTTTTGAGGAAATTTAAGGATATTAAATCATTTTGGAAATCAGTGAAATACTCTACTATTCTGATGATGTATTTCAATCTGATTAAGGTTCAGAGTGAGTCATTTATCTGATACCTCAACTTAATTGAAACTTTCCAGAAAAATAATTCCTGAAATCAGCTATTCTGAGGCTGGGAACATCCATCACTCTTTGAACTAGCCAATTCAAAATTCACTGGCATGGGGTAAGTTCCAATTCACAACAATTCTGCAGCACAGAATAGAACTGCCTCATACTGTTTCCAAAGTTAAAAGTGTTTATGGAAATAGATTGCCAGATCTTTCTCCTGCAGAGCCCATGGTGGGTTTGAACCACCAACCTTCTGCTTAGCAGCTGAGAATTCTAACCACTTTGTGCTCCTCTTTGAACTAAAAGGAGGTCAAAATAATACATGACATGTTGTCATATGTAGAATATAAAGCTAACCTA
>NW_022111372.1:75963972-75982627 GCF_000313985.2 Echinops telfairi
GGGGGTACCACTCATATATAAACCATAGATGCATGGATTTTTGCTTCAACTTAATTCTAGCCCCAGTCTGAAACAATGAATTCTTATGACATGGCCTGGCATGATGTTCTACCACAATGAGACCACGAAGATATGGGTGCTGTAACAACTAGTGATGAAGAAACAGGATGGTACTCAGCTGTCAGAAAAAATAGCGTCTAGGTTCTTAAAGGCTTGTTTTCAAACAAGCAGCTATCTAAGTGACGTGTCAATCACGTTCATGTGAAGGAAGCACACCGGCCTGTGGAAACCAAAGACTATAAATAATATAATCCAAATCTGAAGGATGGAATGGCATCAGAGCTTAAAGTGTGAACACCCAGTTTGCAAATGACTATGAATGGCAATGGAACGCCAAAATCCATTTGCAGAGTCCACACATGTATTATGTTTCAGGTGAATCCCCTCTGATTTAGTTGAGGGATATGAATAGGTCTATTATGAGACAGAGAGCATTGTAAGTTGATTATGGCAGCGGTAGGTCAAAATGCAATATCTTATCATTTGATCTCCCTTTTGACCCATTTTAAAGCCATTTCAGTTTTATTTTTGTTTTTTAAGTAAAGGGGAAATTCATATGAATCCCATGGAGAACTCCCCCTGACCATGGATCAGGTCTATGAATAGACTTCTAACATGAAGAATATATTGGAAAGTGGATTCTTGAAATGCAGTTAGGTTAAAATTCATCACCCTCTCATTTTATCTCCCTTATAACACATTTAAATTTGTCCTAGTTTTAAGATTTCCTGCTTTCTATTTGATTGTAATTTTTATGTTTTACTTTGTTATTCTTGTAAGTTTTCCTTTGTTGGTTAATGTTTTTCTGTATATTAAATGCAGGAAAGATAAATCTATAGAGACAGTAATTGGATTAAGGATTCCTGAGGGGGTGGATTGAGGGGAAGTTGGAGGAAACAGAGGAGCTAATAACAGAAAGTACAAGAATGAAGAAAAATTTCTAAAACTGTGGTGATTATTGTATAACTTTCTGGATGTGACTGGACTATTGTATAATATTTGAATTATATGCCGATAAAGCTGTTGAAAAATGGTTCATACAAAAATGCAATTAAATATAGAATTTTTCACAAGCTTTTTGAAGTCCTCTCATATATTTCTTATGATTACTACTATTGATATGAGAGCTACCTAGGAGAATATACTTATGTAAAGAGTACCTGATAAGATAATATACAATGTCAGGGCTACGGTCTTGTTGTTCAAGTTTGGGAAAATCTATTGCGTCCCTCAAGAACTTACACTCCAGGAAGAAAATCAGAGTCAGGAAATAATCACCCAAATATGCTCATCATAAATACAGAGTATCACAATACAATGATAGTGTGAAAGCATCTAAGACGGCAACAAAGCCATTATACGGTTGGGTCAACTTGGACCAAGAAGTGACTTGCATAAATAAGGGTAGATAGCAGTTACATAGCCAAGAGCAAACCTGAACCCAAGTTTTCTGATTCTGAAGTTATATCCGTATTTCAAATGAAATGCTAAGAATAGCTAAAGTATTTCCAGACTTAATTTAACCTGGAATTTAATCAATGTCACAATGCTAACAATACTTGCTTATGCTAATTTAAAAATGTATTATTAGTAGGATACCAGAAACACCTGCTCCACACAAATGGATGATCTCACTTAATTTCAAGAGCTCCCAAGCAATTAGAGGGAAAAAAACTTTACAATTTTTATTCCTTATATAGAAACAATTGTGTAAACTATATTCAATGAAGATGGTTCTAAGAGATTTTCAATATTTCTGATGCATGTGTAACTAAGTCTACTTGAGTTGAAATATATCTCAGCCAATGGTTTATGATATTACAATAAAAATAGGGGGAATAGCCGTTAATATAGTGAAGAAAATTTGAACAAAATAAGTTTTCTCAAAAGTGACTTCTACTTTTTAATGTTTTATAACCCCATCTTTGGATATTATAGAAGTAGAATAATAGTAAGTTTTATCTACCGAAAGTAATAAAAACAATAAAAATCCATTCTGTTTTTAGAAGACAGGAATAAAATGAGAAAAGAGTGATATAATTTCTGTGGTGTTTAGGAATTTTATTTTTTAACATTTCTTCCTTCATGGACAATGTATCATTCTGCATAGCATATGCCATCTTCACACAAAAAAACAGTCCATCCACATGTAACTCTTTATAAGTCTTAAGCTATATTCCCTTTCAGGAAAGATTGAAAAATACAATGAATACGAATGTGGAAAATACCAATGAGTCACTCTCAACTCTTAACTTCAAAACAAAATTATAGGAGGTTTAACATAAAATATAGTACAAATAATACTCTGATTATTCTCATTTAAGTGTGACCTTTTAAGTCAAAATAATACTAAGCTATTAGGTAAAGACATTGTCACCTTAATGTGTACTGCTCTCAAGTGATGGATACGAACAGAATCTAATAATTGTGAAAGCTCAGAACTGAAAGACACTGTCTAGTCCAGTTTGCTAACTAATGACATAGGAGGCGAGTGTTAACTTCACACAATTATAATACAGGTGAAACAGAAATCTTTTATTATGCAAAATCCATGGGCTAAAAGGAAACTACATGCTCAGCCCACACCCCCACCCCCTCCGCCCCTGTCCTGAGGTGCCTTTCTTGCCTCTTCTTCTCTGAGGATAGACCTCAGTGGCACAGGGAAGGAAGGACCTGAAGGGCCATTGACCTTGGCCACTGTACTTCAGACAAAAAGTAAGACCTATTGAGTCTTTCTGTGTATCGAATGCCTTCTCTTCCTTCCACTGGTCCAAAAAATTTCACCTTGCCTAGAATATAGTCATTAAGTTAGACAAAGACCTATTGGTTGTTGACGTCTAATCTATCAGAGCCTCGCCATCGATAGAGACTGTGTTAGCACACCCCAGGACCGGGGCAAGTTTGCTGTTACTCTGTGACTTCAGACACTCATTACAAAGTATGAGTAATATAAAAATAATGAGGGAATTAAAGTATCTCTTACACTCAGGAAGTTTTCTCACTCTAGCAAGAGGTTGTGGGAGGAGGAAAAGAAAGAATGCATGGATTCCATACTCTACCAATATAAGGTGAGAGCAGCGGAAACCAAATACTACGACACCTATCGAAGAGAGCAAGGAGTTCAATGTGCAGGACTCTGGACGGGGTGCAAACACAGAACATTAGGTTTGCATAGTGGACTTTGAAGACTGTACCCAGAAGGTGCAAGGGACAGATATACTTGTCCTGATGGAAGAAGAAGAGAAGGAAGTTAAGAGGAAGGAACAAAATAAGTACACACAGTTATGCAGTGAATATGGGAAATGGTATGAAAATAGTACAACATAAGGCAATACCCTAGGCACTCCAAACCTATTTATTGAGTGAATGGAAATTAAGATAAACGTTGGGAAGCAGTGAGCTGGAGTCATTGAAACCAGAAACTGAGATGAAGGGTAAATGGACAGGAGTTTTGAGAGCAGAATATGATACAAAGCAAGTGAAGTCATCAGCATTGAGCAGAGATGAGGAATCCAGATATGTGTTTTAGAAAGATACTTCGGGGGTGGGGAGATGTGGGAATGAAAGGAAGAGAAAGGAGTTAAAGGAGATCGTTCAATTGTTGAACTACTTCAAGAGTTGAAGCTAAATGGGATACGGAAATGGAAAAGGGTAAACAGAAACAAAAACAACGAGAGCTGCAGGAAGCAATCATGAAAGACCCTGTCAAGCCCTGGAAAAGGAGAGAGGAAACATTAAAAAAAGGTTTCTCTTAGTGTTCCCCCCTTATCTTTTCTCAATCATCGGGTTCATACCAGATGCCATTAATTAAAATAAGGAAATCCTGCAGCCCCATTGAAGGCTTAACTCTCATTCAATTTACTGAACAAGTGCTAGGGCCTAGGGACCGGAGATAATTCACCTGGGACATTTGGCATAAGTCAAATGGCAGAGAAATATTGCAAATATGAAATGAACAGTATTCATGCCCACTAAAGATATTTTTTAAAAGCAGTAAACACTATAACAAACTTGAATTAGAAGTTCAGTGATATAGGTATTAGAATGAGAAGAAAAATGTTTGCAGTTTATACATTTTTCAATTTCTTGAAATTACTAGAATGTGCAAACACTACTTTTAATATTTAAAGATCAACAGAGATTGAAAAGTAATTAAAATATAGTCAAAATTCAATAGATGCCCAGTCAAAAGTCAAAAGATATAAAATTATAAAGGAAATAGATGAATATTTGAATGTACTCTTGAAGATTCTTGTTTTGGATCAGCAGTTCTCAACCTGTGGGTCTCGACCCCTTTGAAGGTCGAATGACCCTTTTCTCAGGGGTCGCCAGATTCTTAACAGTAGCCAAATTACAGTTATGAAGCAGCAACAAAAATAAGTTTATGGTTGGGGGGGTCACCACAACACGAGGAACTGTATTAATGGGTCGCAGCATTAGGAAGGTTGAGAACCACTGTTTTAGATAGTTGTATAGAATATGTCAACTTTAATGTATTGGCTCCTAATGCTACTGGAAAATTTGAAAGAGAGAAAATCAAATTGCTCAGAGTTTTTCTTTGCTTATTATTCAATGTGAGACCCTAAAGATACTCAAATTTTCTTCCACATAGGCTGTATATGTTCTCTCTTTTTTAAAAGAATGAAGAAAAACCACATTTTGTGTTCTATAATTCAAGATTCAATTGATTGATACATGATGCCATGCAAACTTGATATTCTCCTTTGAAGAAACAACTCAATTTCTAGATGTGTAATCAATTTAAAAATCTATTACCACAAAGAACCTTTCCCTATAACTTCTATATTAGATAAAGAGAGCCCCCTAGGGTGTGGGAAATCAAAAAACAGTTAGATGTTATCTCCCCCCCACACAGACACACCCCCCTGAGCTCCGCAAGGGTAAAGGTCAGTAACCACCGTTTGAAAACACTACACCTTATTTCACAATTGCCTCATTATGCCTATTTTACAGATATGAGATTGTGTTCTATAACATCAGAGATTTTGTTTTCTTCCCCAAGGAAATCCTATGGGGCAGTTCTACTCCCTCACATGGGGTCACCATGAGTCATAATCCACTGGGTGACTCAGACAGCAACCACAGCCATAGGAGGGCATGCCTGCTCTTTCTTTGTCCTGTGATATGGAAACTAACGCCAACAAAGTAAAAATGAACACTGAGAGGATAATTAACTATATTGCAACTACCATTATTTCCATTTATGCAGAGGAAGAAGCATAAAGCAGATGCGTGGATTAAATCAGAAATTCTTGGTGTGGGTGGGTGTGGGGCTGCCCGTGCGGTGCTGGGAGGATGTTTAGGAGAGTCTCAGGCTTCTTGCAACGAGATGCCAGTGAGGATGAAGAACGTCTCAAGCTACTGGGAAATGTCCACTGGGAGCAAAATCACTCTGGATGGATAACCATTGTTGGAAATGGTTAGCATATACTATAATTTTCTTTCTTTTAAAATGTTCTTTATAAATATCTCCCCTTATTAATATAAGTTTTAGAATAAAACTTATGCAAATACATTCTAAGGGATGCAAAAATGGATATAATCTAAGCAATTTAAGTCCTTCAATTATGAAATAGTTCATTTTTTATTGTTAAATAGTTCTCTAAGGAACATCTTTGCACAGAACTCATTTTTGGTCTATCAGATTTTGTTTCTTGGACTCAATTATTTGCAAGAGTAAGTCTTACAGGATGTATTTATTTTTATTAAAGGTATAACTTTCATTTTCACTTTATTCACTGATTTCTTCCCCTAATATAATTGAACAAGATATATGTCTAGCATACAATGCTCTGAAAACCTGTTTCATTACTATTCTTTGTCTGAAATGTATGCAATTTAATCACTGGTCTGTTCGGAATGCTATATTTGAAACCAGAAGGCCCATATTTGAGCATCAATAGGTGACAAAACCACTGGGTGAACAGGAGTAAGTGACCGGAAGAAAAGGCTAAAAATATTATAAATGATGCATTTACAAAGAACCATGCCCAGACAAACTTTTCCTTGTCGATAAAAAATCATGGAAGGGATGGACTTCAAGAAGTCGTTTGCACTCTCTGAAAATGAGGCTTGGTAATTAGAGAAGGAGAGGAAGAAGCGAGCATAAAGATGCATCATTGTCTGAAAAATACAATATCGAAAAATAGATGCATATTGTCTGAAAAATAGAAAACTAAACAGGCATACATAAATATAATGTTAGTTTCTTAGTGCTACTATAATACAAATACTTCAAGCATGTGGCTTGAGCAGACAGAAATTTATTTTTTCACTGCTAAGGATACTGAAAAGCAGACTTCAGCAACTGGCTCTAAGGGAAGATTTCTCCTTCTGTGGGCTCCGGGAGAAATCCAACTGTCTGTTCACCTCTGCTCCTTGGTTCATTGGATATCTGCATGTGCTGGCTACCTTCCCATCTCTCTTGTGGCTAAACTGCCTCATCTATATTTCAAAAGTGAATGGTTTAAGGCACATGCTACTGATATTGTCCCATTAACACAATACAGTTCTAGTCCAGGTAGAATGGTGTCCATATGGATAGTGCTTATGATTGACAATGTATGTGGGGGTGGGGGCAGGCAAAATTCAACCAATAACATACGCAATTTATTTAAAGATCAATATATTTATAAATATATTTAAATATTGATAACTACTAGTGATTGGAAGTTGTACACTGGGAATTAAAAAGAACAGCATTTGGAACATATGGACTTGGTGATAGAAATTACACGGGGACCACATGATAGGGTTTTCCAAGACCAAAGACTTACTCATAGCTTCTTCAAGAACATAAACGTCAATTATTCACATTATCCTCACTAGATGGAACACACAGGGAAGAAACCAAAAGAACTAAAGAGAAAATCCCAGCCTTGAATGGCAGTACTGATGAATTCTATGGGCAAAATATCGAGAGGCACAGGAAGCCCCACAAGAAGATGATGAAATACACAGAATCACTATTCCGCCCCCCCCAAAAAAGGTCAATGTTCAATCATTTTAGAAGATAATATATGATCAAGAAATGATAGTACTGAAGGAAAAACTCCAAGCACAGAAAACCCACTGAAATGTTTCAACAAATGCCTCTACATTTAATTATTATGGAGAAGAAACAGGAAATGAGACTGTTGACACAGTTTTATGTGAGTCTCTTTGCTTCAAGGAAGCAGACCCTTTCCCATCTTTATGATCACCCATTTAGCAAAGCCAAGTATGTTCGTCTTACCTCAAGCTCTTCTCCCTTCAGCAGTCCCTCTCTCGTCTCACTGTAGTGCACTGTTGTTTGTTGTTAGTTGCATTCAAGTTCATTCAACTTTAGTGATTACTTTTTGCCCTAGTTTTGTTATTACTAGATAGGTTTAACATGGATATGATTGTAAAGTTGTTCTGGATCACTTTAACCTATAATTTTTTTTTCTATATAAAAATAAAGACAATTAATGAGAAAGGTAAGGGGAAATAAATGAGTTATGGGGCCAAAGTCCATGTGTTTTTCATTTCCTCCAAGAGCACTTTTAAAATCACCTGCCCTGTATTTTTCCTTTCTGCGGCATTCCCAAAACCTACAGGGAAAACAGCTGAGGACCAATGTTTAAATTGCTATGTGAGCTCGCACATTCTCTGAGATTCCATTTTCACCCTCGTGGCATGGGATTATAAATTGACCCTTCTTACCCCAAAGAGTGTTTATGAAAATCAGTTATCATCAAAGTGCACTATAAACTGTAAGGTACCATATAAAAAGAAAATATAATACATCAAACGGTGTAATTTATTAGACAAATCTGCTATTTTTAAATTGTTAAAAAGCAAAGATATCTCTCTGAAGAGTAAGGTATGCCTAACCCAAGCTATGGTATTTTCGATAACCTCAGATGCATGTGAAATGTGGGCAATTATAAAGGAAGACTAACAAACCCAGGCCCTTGCATTATGGTACCAGTGAAGAACAGTACTATGCCATGAACTACCCAAATCAGGAACAAATCGGTCTGACAAGAAGTACTGGCATTCTCCTTAAAAACAAAGAGAATAACCAGTCCTCTCTGGTACTTTGGCCATGTATGTGATCAGCAGTGGCCAGTCCCTGGAGGACACAATGTGACATAAAGCACAGAGTCAATGAAGAAGGCTCTCAACCCCGAGGCTGAAACAACTGGCTCAAACAGAGCCAAGATCACCACGTGGTGCTGGGAAAGGATGAGGCCACGTTGCTCTGTGATGCACAGGGAGGTGCCTGCTAGTTGGAATGAAATCGGTGGCACCGAACAACGACAATAACTGATGGAAAGTTACCTATTCTTAAAAAAAATGTGAAGTACGAAAATGGAAGACACTGAGCACACACTAAGTGCTCTAGTAAAGACATGTTGCTTGCGTCAGCAAATGTGTTTACCCGATTCCCTCCATTCCTTTGCTTGATCTCTGTGACTCCCATTGAAAACGCAATGGCGTCCCTCCATTTGCAGAGACTGTCACATTAATGTGTCGACCCAGGGACGTTTTCCCCAACAGTCTTGAGTGAATGTGCCCATTCACAAGAGGCCTACTATGTAAAGAACATAACACAAATCATTACAAATGCCCATCTCTGTGGTTTTTCAACATTCTTTGTTTACATAAGCAAGAAGTCTCCAAAAGAAAGAAAGGAAGGAAGAAGTCTCCATGGGTCACAACCTGAAAGCTGAATTGTCCCTTTACTATGGGCACAGATTGGGACTCCAGTAATTTAGATTTAAAACCCAACCAAGTTATTCTAGGGTTGTGGTTTCTCAAGTTTTTAGATAATTCATTCCATGAATAGGACAATCGTGAGCATTCCCAAAACCTAACCCACTGCCATCAAGTTAAATGTCATCTCCAAGCAGACCTGCCCCTCGGGCTTCAAGCACTATATATCTTTCTGAGAGCAGACTGCCACATCTTTTGCCCGCAGAGTAACTGGTGGCTGTGAGTTACCAATTATGCCAACACTTAATCACTGTGCCACCAGGGAACAAAAATGTGAGCAAATACATGTGATTTTTAGTGAATTATTTATGTACCTTTGTATCAATGTATCATGCACTTTACTTAAAGAAGCAAAAAATTCACAGAATGAAGTTTTAAAACTTAAATGGAAAGCTCATAATGTATCACTCCTACACCTGCAGATGTGCTCACCTGTCATGTGTCAGCACTTCATATTGAAGACTGGACTTCTCTTATCTCAGAGAGATAGATTGGTAATAGTGGTGAGCACTAATTGTGACCTGTCCAGTCAGAAATCATAACTAAATTTCATGCTATTTGGTTATGCTAATAGGACTCATCAAGAAATCGATTGGCCCACCATTGTACACATTTGTTCATTACCTATTGGAGCACCGGGGTATTGTTTGACATCCAAATTTTTCAGTGGGCATTGATTAGGCCTTAGCTTCTGGTGATTTATTGGTCTTCTCATAAGAAGCACTCAACCTCACATGCCCTCATTCTCCACATTTTACTTTACTCTAGGAGCAAACTATACTGCAGATTGGCTTAAGGTTTCCCCAAGCTTTCATACCCAAATATTTACATTTGCAACAGAATAGGGTCCCCAAAGTTTTGGGATGTAACCTGATGCAACCTTATGGCAAAATATATCTAAAGTGCCCTTTTGCTTGAAAATAATTTCTGTGTCCTTACTACTAAGTCATATTTCATTGTACTAATTCACTTTAAAAATATGAATACCAAATAAAGTAATGCCTTTAGGGAAATAGTCCATGGTTACTCTGAAGCTATGGGTATCCCCATTATAACTGGGATTTTCCTCCTTTACTTATAGCAATTTTGAGGTAAAGGAGGAGGACTAATCTAGAAGGAGGCAGGGATTTAGCTGAGTCTTGGCCATGTTGCCGGCTGTCTACCTGGGTGACACACAAACCATGTAGTATCCTTAAGTCTGGCCTTAATGCACTAAGAGAAAATTTCTTATCTATCGACAATCTTCCTTTGAGATCTTCTCAAAGATTTAATCTTGTAAACCCACAGTATTAGAAATCAAAATAGCCCTACTAATTATCAAATAACATTAAAAAGATGTGGCCATAGAAGTCAAAAAGGATGACAACTTGTGAAACGCATCTAGCTAGTGTTTTCAAACATTAGAAACGATGGGATTGATTTGAGAAGGAAAAGCGGTTTAACACGATAAATTAACTTCCCCTGACAATCCTTGAGGAGTCTCTTCTTCTGACCACCCTCCTCTCCCTGGCTCCTCTGGAGGAAGATTTCCTGTGACAACTCTGATACACCTTCTTCATTCAGCTCCCCACGTGGAAGTCTGTTTCCAGGGAGAAACAGGCAACATTTCTGAAAGGAACCTCATCATACTTCTCTACCCATTTCTTCATTCTTCTCCTTCTTCCTCTTATGTCAATATTCATCATCTTAGTACCATAATATCCTTAACTTCTTCTCGCAATACAGCCACTCACCAACTTTTGTCAATTCTATTTCATAAATATCTTTCACATTCATTTTCCTTTCAGCAGTAAGGCAAACCTCCTCTCCCTATTTTATAAGAGAAATATTGGTAAATTTCTAGAAAACAAGGATTTAAATTATAGCCACATTTTCTATTCTGTCTCTTTCTGTTTGAAATCTCCAAGAGGGCTTACAATGCCATTTTCTGCAGTGAAGCAGTTTATCCAACAGAGGGAAATCAATACATTCTAATTAATGGTAATAAGTAAGGAGGAATAAATAGGAGGACACAGCTAGAATGGCAAAATAGGCTTAAGCTAAGCCAACACTCTATGGAATTAAAAATAATCCTACTTGTTCCATTATTTTCCAAATTTGAAAAATATTGGGCCATAAATCATGTCCCAGTTCAACTCTGCACGAGCTATATGACCTAGGAGGAGACACTGAGCTTCTTTGAACTTGCATGTGTCAGTCTGAGAGAACGGACTGGAGTAAGTGATGTTCCAGACTACATCTAACTTTTAACAGCTTATTCAGGTATTCTGTTATTCTTAGCTCTCTTAATGCTTGGAAATCCAATGTTTCTGCAAACATGAAAATACATTCAAAATACCTTAAAAAAAACAATAAATATTCACTGCTAATCAATCAATTTTAACTGAGTGATCCTAGAGGGCCTTGTCAGTTTCCAAGGCTACAAATCTCTATGGGAACAGAGCAGAGACCTTCAGGTTTCTCCCATGGAGTGGCTGGTACATTTGAACTGCTGGCCTGAATGTTAACAGTCCAATTAGTAACCCACTGTGATTCCTTTCAAACTGGCTATTGTTATATTTTGCTTAAGATAAATTTAAATACCCTTGCAACAATACATTAACTTGTAATTGTCAGAAATTAAAGCTGTATTTAAAAAAGGATCTCTAATGAGGGATATAAAATTACTATTGCCTGAAAGCAAGGAATACCAGAAAGTTGCTTATCTGTGTTTCGTTAGCTTTGCAAAGGTATTCTACTGTGTGTATTGTAACATATTAGGATAACACTGAAAAGAATAGGAATTCCAGGACACTTACTGATGCTCATGTGAAATCTGTACATAGACAAAGAGGTAGATATTGAAACAGAAACAGGATATTGAGTGCTGTAAAACCATGAAAGGTGTGTGTCAGCGCTGAAATTTCTCATCATATTTATTCAGTCTGTATGCTGAGAAAATAATCTTGAGAAGATGAACTATATAAAGAGTAATACATTAGGATAGAAGAAAGAATCATTAACAACCTGCAATATATAGGTGACACAATCTTGCTTCCCCAAAGGACTTGAATTATTTCTACAGCCTTCAATACGGATTACACCTAAGCATAAAATCATTAAAGTCTCAAAGATTTCATATCACCGTTGTCACAAAGTGTAAGGAAGCAGCAGTTAGGAAGCTAACAGTGTATCTCATTGGTCAAATCTACGGAAAGAGGTAGCTTTAAAGAGTTCACGAGCAAGGATGTCACTTTGAGGATTGAGATGCTCCTGACCCAAGACCTAGTATTTCCATAGCCTCACACACAAGTGAAAACTGGGAACTTAATATGGGAGACCAAACAGGAAATTATGCCTTTGAATTATAATATTGATATAAAGTATTACATATACCACGGACGGCAAAACAGATTGACAAACTGACCTTGGAAGAAGTACTCCCAGAATGCTCTTTTGGAGCAAGGATGACCAGGCTTAACAGCACATACTTTGGACATGTTATCAGAAGAGATCAGTTTCTATGGAAGTGCTTCATCTCTAATAAAGCTGATGGTCAACAATCGATTGACACAGCGGCTGCAACGATAGGGTCAAACAAACATGATTTGAGTGTGGGGATTACACAGGAAAGGGTGGCATTTCCATCTCTTGTACACTGGGTCACTTTAAGTGAGAACTGACTTGGCAGGCCCTAACAACAACGAAAACAAGGATTTTATTACAGAGTCAGCAAAAAATGAGCTTTAAAACATGAAACCATGGATCTGCACGGCGGAATCAATGCATGTCCATAGACTAGCAACTCTTAGTAGAACAATTTTCAGGATTCCTCTTTACCCTGGAAAGCATGTACATCAAACAGGAAAAAATACAAAGAGCAACTTCTCCACCCACTGCCATCAAGTCAACAGCGACTCACAATGACCCTCGAGGGCAGGGGAGAGCAGCTCCTGTGACTTTCAGAGGCTGCACCTGTTTATGAGTAGAAAGCCCTATCTCTCCTCCTGCCAAGTGGTTGGTGGGTTCAAACTACTGACCTTGCAGGCAGCAGTTAAATGCACAACTATGCCGCCAGTGCTCCCAAGGAGCAAGCACACATATTTACTGACTAGATTTACTAAAACAATATATGGAGGCAGAGGGGGGACACAGAAAATGGAAATTTCAACAACTGCTGGCTAACAAATAATTATATAAAAAGTAAGTCTGACAGAGAATGAGATCCGCAAGGGAAATTCACTAGCAATAGTTAGCCAATTAGAACTATCCAATCATTTTACTCTCTCTCCCACCCTCCTGCCGAAGCTCACATTGCTGTGGGTCGATTACACACAAAATGGAGAGGGAACGGTGCCATGGGTTTTCCAAAGCTAGGAATATTTACAGACCCAATTGAGCACATCTTTTCTTTCCTAGACAGGAAGGAGGGTTCACACACCCGACCTTCAGATTAGCAGCCAAGCTTCTCGCCAACGCGCTACCAGAGGCCTTCGTCTTCACTTAGGACACAGACCAGCTCCTTAAAAAATCTCCTAGCTATGTGATGAGACTGGAAAAGTGATTTTGGTACCAAAGAGCTATGGGATTCCATGAGTTCTTGCATACATAAATATACCCACGGTTAAAGTCTAGGTAGTTGGACAGTCTTCATTTAGTTTAGATTTGATTGTTGCTTTTATTGTTTCAGGTGTCACCAAGCCTGTTCTGCCTCCCTGTGACTCTGCATATAATAGAAGGAAACACTGTAGGGCCCTATGCAAGCCCCACACTCCTGGCTCTCTTGGAGCCCATTGCTGCAGCCACAGTGCCAATTCCGCTCACTGGGGCTCTTCCTCTACTTCACCGATGCGCTATGTTACAAAGTCTGATGCTCTTCTCTAAATACTGCCTCCTCCTGATCATATGTACACAGCAAATGAGACACAAAGACTCACCATCCTCATTTTTATGGAGAATTGATTGTACTTTAGTTTGGTTTAATTTTAGAGGGCCATTATTATGATTAATTTCTTTTTCTTTGGTTTAAAAGAGAGAAGTATTTATATCAGAATTTAAATCCCATGGGCTGACGCATTTTACAACCTTTCGAGAAGGTTTAAATTTAACAGGACAATCTGAGTAAAAAATGTTACAATCATTTTTAGTGTTTAATCTTTCAGTAGACTGGTGGTACTAGAACTAAGAACTTAATCTCACTGTCATCAAATCAATTCGGACTCATAGTAACCTCATAAAACAAGGTAGTACAGCTCTTGAGGGTTTCCAAGCCTATAAACTGGAATGTGTGTAAGTACCCTGATGAACTTTTTCCTGTGGAGCTGCTGCTGGTTATGAAATGGCAACTTTGGGATTAGCAGCCCAATGCATAATCCAATATGCGACCAAGACCCCTAAAGGTCAGAAAGCACTGTCGGAATTAGCGATATAATTCAGTTCAACTTCATTTCTTCTATAAATTGTTCACTCTAAAAATAACCAAAGCAATCACTGAAAACATATTAGAAATTGCTCAAAAACACTGTATATTTTTTCGCCATAATATTAATGTCCATCAAGAATCAAGTGGAAAGAAATTAGGTTGGGACAAAGGGAAGTTTAGTATAGTTTCATCACACTAGGGAGGACCAGGACTCTTACAATTCTACTGTTACCAAACACTAAATGAAAGATTATCACAAGCCAAGACTAGAATACTGAGTAACGTATGGTGAAATTGAAGACCAAATGGTACATCAAATTATACTGAAAACAATAGTTTAATATTTTCAAGAACTTAAAACACACACAACTTATGCACTACACATAAGAAGAATAAACTCAAAGGCTATTTCTAAAATAAATGATATATTTTATTTCTTTTTTAACCATTATATTGTCACTTCTCCCCCTAGTAAAAACATATATAAAAGGTATTTATGGGAAGTAATGGGAGTGTTTTATAAAACACTAACATACATTTCTTTGACTCTTTGTTGCTGTTAGGTGCCATTGAGTTGGGTCTGACCCAGCAACCACGGGTACAACAGAGGGAAACATCCCCGGGTCCTGTGCCATCTTACAGATTTTGTCATGTTGGAGCCAATTTTTGCAACTATTGTATCAATCCGTCTTATTGAGGATTTTCCTCTTTCTTAATGAATGCCCTTATACTTTAACAAGCATGATATCCTTTTCTCAGGACTGGTCTCTCCTTGTGGTTTCACATAAACTGTTGTCAATTTGAGACTTATGAGTGAAGGGGTGGAGGTTAGCCTGTCAATCAGGTCACAGCTTGATGACCTCATTTGAAGGTGCTAAGGAGATAAAGAGCTCGCTGGAGGCGGGATATTCTCCCGGGAGATAATCTCCAATGGGAGACATTGGAGTTGACAAGACACATGGAGCTATGCTACTGCCCTGAGCTGGAGGAGCTACATGGAGACCACTGCCAGCACTGAGATGCTTATAATGCCACTGGATCCACAAGACTTCCCACCCAGTGGCCTGTGATCTTCCTGCATTGGGCATCATTTCACATTTCATGAATCTGAAGAGGACCTTATAGATTGGTATCAGGCATATGGGCTAATATCAGACTTACGGACATGATCTGGACTGGGCTGGGATGTTTTCTTAATGTATAATTACTCTTTATATAAAGCTCTTTCTTATACACATGAGTGTCTATGAATTTGTCTCTCTTGTCTGTCTATACTAATACACTCCTGATAACATGTCCAAAGAAGTGAGAAAGTCTTGTCATCTTTGCTTGTATACTTTTTCCAAGACAGCTTTTAAAAAAATTTTTTTGATGCCCATGGTACTTTCAGTGTTCTTTGCCAGCACCATAATTCAAATACATCTTATTTTTCTTTTGTAATCCTTATTCAATATACAACTGTTCCATGCATATAAGGAAATTAAAAATATCACAGCTTGGGTCAGTCACACCTTAGTGTCCAAAGTGACGTCCTTGCTCTTGAACACGTTAAAGCGATCTATTGCACGAGATTTTCCCAATGCAATGTGTCTTTTGATTTCTTGACTGCCATTCTCATGAGCACTGATTGTAGATTCAAGCAAAATGAAATCCTCGATAACTTCAGTCATTTCTCCTTTTATCATGATGTTACCTCTTTTAGGGCAAGATGTAATAATTGTGATGCCTTTTATGTTGACTTGAAATCCATATTAAAGACTGCAATCCTTGATCTTTATCAGCAAGCATTTCAAGACGTCATCATTTTTAACAAACAAAGGTGTGTCATCTCCATATTGCAGGAGATTAATAAGCCTTCCTCCAGTCCTGATGCCATGTTTTCCCTCATACAGTGCAGCTTCTTAGATGATTTGCTCAGCATACAGATTGTGTGTTTCACACTTTTTAAGAAGATCACAATTTGTACATTGAGCATATGTTTTTTGTTTGTGTTTTGTTTTGTTTGTAAAAAGGGTGCTTAATGAAGATAATGAATTCTGTTGAGTATCTTTAGCTTACCCATATATAAAGACACATACTACACAAAGATATGTGTTAGTTAAGCTCAAAAGGGAGATGTCACTTCTGAGTCTTCCTATTTGTCGTTCTTTCAAACATCAATTTTGGTGCACATTACCCACTGAGTCATCAAGACATGAATCAGTTACAGAAAATCACATTAGTAGGTTGAATAATAAATTGTACATCTGTAAGAGATTTAATCGGCAAACACTATGTAATGCACACTATTAAACAAATTAAAGGAAAGGATAAACTCCTGATGCTACTCATATCTGACCAAATACCTCCAGTTCTTTGATTACTTGTTTCGGAGATGTCTCAAAGATCACTTAGGAATTGGGCTAATACCGATTTTCAGGGCTTCCTCTCTTCCTTGGAGTTTAATGTGTAGTTCCTGGTGTTTTAGGAGCTTGAAAGTGACCACCCAAGCGGGAACAAGCACTCCATTCATTTGAAGTAGTGAGGAAGAAGAAGAGTCAAGAACAGAAGGAGCTCAAGTGATCAGCTTGGATAAGCGATTTCTGTGCCTTGAGGTCAGGAGAACTACAGGATGCCCAGCTACTCTTACTGAGTCGTGGGGGGCGTAGAAACAAAGCAGAAATTTCAGTTCTCAGCGGAATCATGTATTATGATGCACATGAGGCTGGGGATAAAAAACGCAAAAACTGTTGCTAACACTTAATTTGCAAACTGAAACATTCCTTGGAATTCTGCTTAGAACCAAATAACCTTTGGCTCAACTAAGAAGGCATATCTTCCTTGAACATTGAATTTAGTCAACGATTTATCTTTGTAGCATCAAAAAGTTAAAAGGGCAGACAGTTAGTTTATGCTAATGGTAGTTGAAGCGTCATAAAAGGGTGACATGAATAGTTACACAACGTGGAGACTATAACCAGTGTCACGACATTGTACATGTTGTTGTCAGCTGCCATCTAGTCAGTTCTAAACCATGATGACCTCCTGCAAAAGATAATGAAACTCTGCCCCGTCGTGCCCCCCTCCCAGTGTGCCTATGCCTGAGCCCAGTCTGGATCTTCCTCTCTGCTGAGCTCACTCCTCCTTCGCCAGGGATGTCCTCCAAGGACTGGTCTCTCCTAACAACATGTCCAAAGTACGGAGAAGGAAGTCTCGCCCTCCTTGGCTCGAAGGAACGTTGGCTACGCTGCCCTGGCCGATCAGTTGTCCTGTGGGCAGTCCATGGTACTTTCCGTGGTCTTCGCCAGTGCCGCAGTTCAAATGCATCCATTCCTCTTTGGTCCTTTTTGTAGGTGTCGCGTTTGTTAAAATGACGTATTCTTTGCTCTGTGTGTTTTCACTCAAATAAGTAGATAAGGAAGGGAAAGATGTGATTTAGATTTAATTTTCATCACAAAACCCTCTCAGGCTTACATTTGGACATGCCAACCACAAAACGTCATCTATGTATTACTAAGTATCCATATCCTACTTTAAATGAACATTTTGGTGTAAAATTCATAAAATGTTTAGGAACTAGGAAAGTGAATGGCCCTAATATCAGACAAAGAGCACTGTACAGTGCATTGCAGCAGCGGTATGCAGGCTGGAATGTAAGACACTCTGCTTTCTCTTCAATGGAGGTATGTTTCCGTCTTGCATGATCACTGTTGCTAGCTCCTTTCATCGCATGTTCTTCTGTATAGGGAGCTGGTGCCGGGACGTGGGTTTGTGAAGGCCTTAGCTGGGGCACACAAAGGGAGAGTGAGGGAAGGGAGTCAATACCCAGGGTAGAAGAAGGAAGAAAAAGTTCCAAAGTTCCTGTCGTGATGGTTGCACAGCCTTCTTGATATGATTGCCCTACTGGACTGTATGATGACTTCATTATTGCCCAATGAAACTACCTCCATAAAAAATGTTCTAACTACCTTTTTATTTTCTTAATAAAAAGTCTCACTTTTGATATATAATTGGATCTGGTAACTTGAGAATATCATTTAAATTTAGGGATTAGTAAGAAGTGAGTTAACTCATCTGACAAAGTATCTTTTAACATCACTCATTTTTAAGAGCTTAAAATTGAACAACATAAAATTGAAATAGTATTGTCTTAATCACATTTAATTAAACAGATTAATTTTAATTTTCAAGTTTCTTCTTACATTTGAGTCATTAATTCATATTTTCCCTTCTAGGTCCTCTGTCTACCACAGGGACCAGTTGGAGCCACTCTGAGCATCACACGTAGTTAAAGGTCTAGTTTACCACCTCTTTCCCTCTGTTCATTCTTTTTTTTTTTAATTTTTTAAAATCATTTTATTAGGGGCTCTTACAACTCTTATCACAATCCATACATATATCAATTGTGTAAAGCACATTTGTACATCCATTGCCCTTATCCTTCTCAAAACATTT
>NW_022111372.1:75983745-75993303 GCF_000313985.2 Echinops telfairi
TCCCCATCCTCATATATAAATATATTTGTATCCCACTGGCTTCAGAGGACTTCACTCCACAGGGTTTTCAACGGCTCTACTCTTTGGAAAGTAGATAGCCAGGCATCTCTTCTGAGGAGCCTGTGGGTAGACTTACACCTTCCACCTCTTGATTATTAGATAAGGATTTAAACAATTCGCCCATCCAGAGACAGAATTATGCATCATATGTATTCATAGATTTATTAATGGTGGATTGCTCAGTCATTCTTGTTGAATGGGAAATATCACCACTCCAGGAGTCAAAAATGGTTCCGGAGTAAAGAAAAATTCTTACTCTATTCATGCATAAAGCAAAGATATCGATATAACTCTTAAAGCACTGCTACAAAGTCATAGAAACCTTTACTAAATAAACATGTGTTCAATAGAATGATTAAAAAATGTGAAGCTAATATTTCTTGAAACATCTATCTATGTCTTTGCATTTCTGAAGTTGGTGTTCCCATCTCTCTAAGCGTTCCCGAAAATATCCTGTATTCTTACATTCACATCGTGTCAGATGGCAGTTTGGCTATCATCAAGGGATTAAAAGTATGTTTCTTTTAAATATTCTTTAAGGTTGAGGTACAAAAAGAAGTCTGAAGGAGTGAGACAAGGGCCATTGGATGGGCGGGGGTACAGTTCCCCCTTTAATGCTCATAGGACAACTCTTATTCCCTAGAAAAATAAATATGTGTATTGTCCTGGTAGGGGAAACCAAATGAAATAATATTGGGTGACATTTTTCTGTCTTTTTTCTCACCAAGGTGTTTTTCAATTTCTTAAAACTTTTAGTAATCTCCCAAGATTATCTGGTATCCTTTGAGAGAAGCCTATCATGATTACCCTTTCGGTTCCCTTCAAAACTGACTATTATAGCCTTCTGATCTGACCTCTCGGCCTTGAATTTAACTGGCCAAGTAGATCCCATTGGAGGATACTGTTCTGATTTGGTCTTTTTTTGTTGTTGTTTTAAAGTTATCCTCAGGAGAGGAAGACAAATATATTACCAAGGAAACCTGTCTATACCCAGCCTCTGACTGCAGGTTGGAAAGAATGTCATAGGCAGTTGCCAGAATTCAAATTTTGCTATAATACAAATTCTCACAAACTACAAATTGCCAATAATTGTATGGTTCAAAGCTATCAATTCAAGTGAATTCTTAATTGTTATTTCTTCCAAGAGAAAACATTGGAGTTACAGAAATATGTTTAGCCCTAGTAACATAGTTCTGCTATAATGTAAATACCATAGTTGGATGGCTTCAGTAAAACAAAATGTCTCTCTCTCACTTAGCAGGAGGACTCGGAATTAAGGCCACATCTCTTAGGAGGGCTTTATCTCTTTGTTGGCTCTGAGGGAATACTTTGTCATCAATCTTGCCCTAGGTCTAAGAGATTCTCAGAGCAGAGACTCCATGTCCCAAGGATATGTTCCCTTCTTGTTGGTAGTAGGTGCTTCCTCTGTATTCATTTCTCTTTCCTTTTCTCTCTTGTAAAGTAAAACATAGGAGCGCTAATTGGTGTAGTGGTAACATGTTGGTCTGATAAGTGCAAGCTAGCACTTCAAAAGCATCAGTCCTTTCAAGGAAGAAAGTCGAGGCTTTCTACTCCTCCAGTAAAGAATGATATCAGATGATAACAGGAGATGATTGGATCATTACATCACTGCCAAATTCCATTCCACCCACTGCCATCAAATCCATTCTAAGTCATAAATCCCAAATAAAATTCACTGTTATCAAATGCCCCTAAGGGTTTGTAAGACTTTACATCTTTATAGGAGTAGAAACTCTCATGCTATACATTTTTATAGGAGCAGACAGCCTCTTCTTTCTCCATGAGTTGGCTGGTGGTTAGCAATCCAGCACTGACAATGCATTAAGGTGCCCAAATTTACATAATCATTATGTGTAATTTGAAAATCATAGCGAATGAAAATCATGTCCCAGCCAACTTGACACATATCTTGGAATGCAATTCAGCCCATGCCACCTTGCCTGCTCTATCGGGAAAATAGAAACATGAAATCTATAGAAATTATTCTCTAATAAAATGAAATATTCATCAGCTGGGATCTGTTGAAACATCAGCAAAAGTCAAAAAGCATTGCTACTCAGGTTGTAGTTCATGTATGCATGAGCCTAAGTTTGTTGAATTAGGGTTCTAGGATCAATTGATGCCTGTATATTGATTATCACGGTAATGCATTTGTCTTTGTCTTGTTTGAGTACCTTCAAAAACAGTCTAATCCAAACAGCAGCTTCTGTGGCAGGAGTTGGGTCAGTTGATTTTAAGGCAGAGACGTCTGCACAAAGTGTATGGCAGTAGTTTGGGGGAGTCCAAAGGTGGTTTTCTTAATACGTTGTTATTGAAGAAAACAGTAGGATAAAGGGTCTCATGAGACCCGTTTAGAAAGATATTTTAAGATAATTAACTAGAAAAATGATTGTAGAAAAAATTGCCGAGATCATGTTTAAAAGCCAGAAGTGAGAAAATATATTCACCATATCATTGCTGTAGAAAAGCTATCACAATGTAATACACTGAACGCCCCTGTGATTACATGGGTGGGATCACACATGGAAGTGTTCATAAAAGGAAAAATGCTAGGAAACTTCTGTCAATAAAGAAGGAAAGATAGAGGAAATGAAAACAGGCAAGGAGGAATTTGGGTCCCAAGAAATTAATTTAGAAAGGAAGGATGATGGAATAAAATTGTCAGGAACAGATCTGTGATACAAAGAGGCTAGCCGTGAAAGACATAAAGGGAGAGGGATACAATGTGGAATACAGAGTAGGAATCAAGGACGAATGAAAAGAGGAAAGAAGGAAGGAAGTGAGGAAAGAAAGGTGGGCCAGCCAAGGCTAAAATGAAGTGGCTATCTCCAAGACTGAGAGAAAACTAGCACGACCAAATGAAGCGCATGTAAGGAGTGAAACACGGGTACAGCAAAGCAATCTGGCTTCTAGGTTGTGCTTAAGATATACTCCCAGCAATCACATGGACGAGAAGAAAACATCTCGCTGGGTGGTTATTGCACACTAAGCAGGGTGTGCTGCTGGATTCTAACACTTTTTGAAGACACTAGTCCTGAGTGCCATTTTGGATAGAAGCCAAGGTGTTCATGCCCGATATAAAGCATGGATTGTTAAAAGAAAAATGTTGAAAGCAGTTTCCATGTTGGTGTGCAATTTCTCAAACCTGTTGCCAGCGCAAGAAATGCTTTCAAGGTAAACAAAAGCTAATGGAATACTGCAATGAATGCTGATTGTACTGGTCAATGCTCCTTGCAGCCCTCAAATTCCCGACTCTCTTCTACTTCCCCTACAGAATCGCTTCGCACAGAGGTCACTAGAAAGAACACATGGGACTCTCTATACAGGTATGTTCAGAGTAGGTGGCTACAGTTACACAAACCGAAGGCTGCCCTTATTAACTGTTGAATTCTTGGAAGAGAAGAGGTATACATTCTGCCAATATTGATATGGGTTAAGTGTGGACACTACATTTTCCATTTAGGTCAAATTAATTGAAAAGAAAGACAACTGGAAAGAGGAATGTTTTATGCACAAAATCCTTAAGCCAGACATAGATTGGTGTATGGCAAAGGCTGGTCAATTTCCAGAAATGAAGCCATTTCTTTATAGCGACAGGCCTACAGATAGCAGTAGAAATGCCCCTTCTCAGTAGAATTTGTAAGACCTACCGAAGCAATTTTTAGGTGGCCCAAAGTGCTGCTGATTGAGAACAGCGCCATTCTCTCTACTTTTAAATGCCTTTGAGCCTTGATCTAATCCTTTGACCACTAGCTACTTTCAGTTTCAGGAGATAATCTTTTTTTTATGATGTGGTATTTATTGAGAAAATTGCAGTAACAGTATTGATGTCCCATCAGCTCGGGTCTTAACCTATCATCGATACCGTGTCTCCTTTCATTTCAGTGGAGACAATCAAGTTCTAAGCTAATTGGGTAAATTAAGTCACACATTTGAAGACAAAAATCTTGTTCTGAAAGAAGATACATTCATAAGTTTTTAAAAAACGCACTTGCAATACTTGCTTGACATTTGCAGCTTGTTTTTTTCTTTTTAAAAATATTCATTATTCTTATGGCAGGGGCAGCCAAGCAGTGGAGAGGCGAGGCAGCGATACATGAGTTCATTAGCAGGGAAAGCAATCACAGGGTAGGAGTGGGAGAAGGAAACCCAAGAGGACAGCACATGGTGGATACCACATGGGGAGTGAGGCTGGCAAGCAAGCCACGGAACCACTTCTAGGACATCCTGGAAAAGACCTTTTTCAGAGAGTGGGATGCAGGACACAACGTCAGAATCATCTTAGCACTGTTGTAAATACAAATGCATTGAGAAGACATCTATATACAGAGGCTGCAGACAACAAGAGGATGTCTCTTTACTTCCATCTGTCCTTGTTTCTAAGGAGTCCTGGTTGTGCGATGGTTAAGAGGGTGGTTATTACTCAAAGACTGGTGCTTTGAAACAACCCAGTGGGTCTGTGGGTAAAGTCCAGGTAATCTACTCCAATAAAGGTTACAGTCTCATAAACTCCATCAGGTAGTTTTACTCTGTTGTATAGGGCAGCTATAAGTTGTAATAAACTCAGAGGCACCTAACAAACAATACTATCATCATCTTCCCTTTATATTTGATAAGTTTATATAGGTCCTGATAAGGAATGTTCCTGGAGAAATACATATGATAGATTCATATAGATTTACAACATCTCAAATAACATTTCAAATTCTTGAAATGAAGCCACTGGCAAGAATTTGGATAGCCACAACTAAAACACTATATATACTCGCGTATAAGCCGACCTGAATATCAGCCGGGGCACCTAATTGTACCACAAAAAAACGCATTAAAAATGTGCTGAAGAATTTGACTTATACTAGAGTATATACGGTAAGTGATACTTGCAGATGGTGGTGAGAATTCATGAACATGGCTATTTTGAGGCTTTATAAATGCCAAATATGCTAATTGCAATAAGAAGCCATGGTGGTACTGTGGGTTAGGTGTTAAACCTAAGGTTGGTGGTTCAATCCTACCAGCTACCCTGTGGGAAAAAGATGAGGTTTTCTGCTCCTCTCAAAGTTTCCAGCCTATGAAAACCCTATGCAGGGTCGCTATGAGTCGGAAGTGACTTGACGGCAGTGGGCATAGATTGATGCGGGCCTTCTACAAATAGTAACATTATGCTGGGCCCATGCAGGCCTTTGCATATAATGCATTGTTAATCAGCAGACAGCCATCCTGCTCGTCGGTGCAATGAGAGCCACTGAATCTGCTCTCTGACGGAACAAGCAGATGAGCGCCAAATGAGGCCTTAAAGTCACCTTCACACAATTTCCATGCCGAAGATGTACAGCTTCCCTATCTGGGCTGCAAAGCCCAAATATTTGTGAAGTAGGTAATAAAGCGATTGAAGAAATGGAACACACGTGAATCACAACATTGAGGGGTGTCTGCCATTTTGACAGTGAACTCCCCTAGAATTGTGAGGTTTTTTCCCCGGTGTGCATGATTCATTTTCTCCTCTCCTCCTTCCTATTACCGAGTGACAAATTAGTTACCATTTCTTTCTTTTTTTTCTTTCCTTTGAGGAGTAAAGAGAAAAGAAAGAAAAGAAAAATGTTCTCAGTTGGCAAGAGTGTCATCGGTCTTTCAGTCTTCTACACTGAGTCAGTCCAATTTGCCAACTTAGAGTTGTGATTGTCCCTGGTCCTTCGTGAATCGTTTTTTACTGTCAGGATTGACATGAAGTGAAAACGCCGAGCTAGTAAGTTGGTTAAAAGTCCCTGTGTCCCTATGCTGGGGGATCTAATGACCTTCTTGGGACCAAAGCTCAGGACTGGCTTTCTGCCCTAATTCCATTCGCCTATCATCTTACCTCTCTCTGCTTGAGTTTCTTAGGATGCTTCTTTAATTAAAATGTGCCACTATAATCGATCCTCTGTCAGATTGTTTTTAACATATGCAAGCCCTTTGTATTTCCTTTCTGAATCATTGATTTTCAGAATGTACTTATCTAGAAGTGGAACCTAAGGAACAGTAAGAGCCTAGTGGGTTAAGTGGTACACCGTTAATTACAAAGTTAATGGTTCAAACCTACAGAATCCACTGCCCCCCCAAAAAACCAATATAGTTCACAGAACTTCCACTCTACAAAATAATAGCTGATCTATGCTATCTTCGGAGTCTCAGGGCGGTGCAAGCATTTAATGCACTTGCAAAGGCACTTCTAAAAAGTTAGAAGCTCAAAGGCACTTCTAAAACGTTAGAAGCTTGAGGATGCTGAGAAGCACCTTGGAAGAATGGTCTGGCAATCTACTTTTGAAAAACCAGCCACTGAGAATTCCAGAGAGCAGAGCACAGTTCTCCTCTAACACACACGGAACTGTCATGAATTGGAGTCAACTCCTTGATAACTCGTTATGTTAGCTAAAGGCATTGGAGCTGGGCATTAAGGGAGGAACCAGACCACCATCTCCAGTCATTGCCCAGATGTGAAGCTCAGCGTTTTCCAGAGATTAAAATGTCAAAGCCACTAAATCAAAATTTGATATAGTTCTGTTTTTTTCAGAAAAGACCTTTGGTGGTCCAATGGTGAAGCACTTGATTATTTGCCCAAAGGTTAGTCATTTGGACCCATTCAGTTGCTCTGTTAGAAAGAGATTTGACAATGTAAAGATTATGGCCTCTAAAACTCTATGGGGGCAGGTCCACCCTGTCATATGAGGTTTCTCTGAGTCAACAACTGCTGTGAAGAATAGTTCAATAATTTTCATTATTAAAGAGAACATTTGATGTTGCCAATCTACTATAAATAGCATTGTTCCCAGACTATTAAAAATACAATGTATTGTGACTTACCCTCATTAATAGTCCCTCTTGAAGAAGAATTTATAAATCACAAGGTTTTGTCTAGAATTATCGGAAAAAAAATCTTGAACTATTAAAACTTGGAATAATTTTTGCCTCCATCTTTAAAGTTGTTTAAGGAATTTTATGTGCCCAACGTTGGTGAGCATTTTAATCCCTGTCACTCAGCTGGGCCACAATAACCCATTTTAGACGAAGTCGGTGCTTCTCATTTTATTATGGGCTTTGAGAAACCCAGAAGGATTGAGATGTTATTCTCTTTAGTGGAAGACCATGGGATCTCTCTAAAAGGCAACACTTTTATGATGTCCTTAGAAACAGGGGCTCTTATTGATGCTACCCAGCTTAAAAGGCTCTATAACCTCTGCTTCAGTCTTAAAATCTTATTTTTTAAATGCATGTCATCTTAGAAGCACTCTGATGATCTCCAGACAGATATTTAGCCAGCTGATAAAGCTCTCTCTCAATAACATGAGACTCTTCTCTGCATAAAATCACTTTGGAATAGCAAGTGAATAAAGGAGGGAAAGATGGCTATTTATAGAGATTTTTACAGCGCGACTTTATCAGGATCCCACTTATCACAAAGCATTACAGAAGATCCCCTTGGCAAATGCACAAGTTCTATCTTCTGCATGTTTACTAAGCAAACTCAGTTTTTCAGTTTTCTGAGAGAAAAATCGCTCTGGGTATTACTGGCACTTAATGTTTTGTAGGCAGAAATGAGGCTTTCTTTTCCATAGCAGAGAAGGGAGAGGTTCTTCATTCCTTAAAGCAGTTCAACAGGGGACTGTTCAGAGCATCTGTAGGAGAATTGCAGACAGATTATCCTCCACCTTCTCAGAGCCAGCCATTCACCAGATGATTAGCCTCAGGCTAATCCATGATTGAAAACATGAACTCCAGCTTCTTGTGTCCTTCAGGAATGAAAGGCCAGTGCACTTGTTTCCTAGAGTTGCCATCAGAATGTCTCACAAATGGGGAGGCTTAAAACAACAGCAAGTCATTCTCTCACAGTTTGGGAAGCCATGTTCCTTCTGAAGGCTCGCTAGGAGGAGCCTTCCTTGCTCCTCCTGGTATCTGGTGGTTGTTGGCAATGCTTGGCATTGTTTGCCTTGTAGCTGCATCACTCCAATTGGCGCACAATGAGGCTTTCTACCCTCATAAAGGGTTCAGTGGGTGGGGCAAATGATATATGCTCCATGGCTAACCTATAGGTTCGCTGTTGGACCAAAAACCAAGGCTCAAGGAATTGACAGACTACCTACTGAAATGTTTCAACAAATGTCCATATGTTTTCATACAGGTGGAGGAGAAGAAGCAGGAACAAAGAGACTGTTTACCAGTTTTGATGTGATTTCCTTTGCTTCAAGGAAGAAGACCCTTCCTCCATCCTTGTAATCACCCATATAACAAAGTCAAGTCCCCTCCTCTTATCTCAGGCTTTTCTCCCATCAGCAGGCACCACGAAAGAAAGGTCTGGCAATGTGCTTCCATAAATTCTACAATCAAGAAAACTCTGTAGAGCAGTTGTATTCTGTGACATATAAGCTGGAATAAGTTTGATGACAGAAGGTTTGTTTCAATGGTTTTACTGTGGTACTAGGTACACTGTGCCATTTAAAATTCAATAGCTGCAGCTTCCCAACTTATAAAACAGAAAGATACCTACAAATTAGTGAATACTACAAATCCATTTATAGTCATGTGACTCAGAGGGCTCAGCGTCGATGCTGTCTGTCCTGTTCTAACTGCATTTATTCACACTGTGTCACAGAAACCAAGATCCAGAAAATCCAATGTACACACCAGAGTGAGAGAAAAATCATAACATGGACCATATATTTGCATGTACCAAACCATAATTTGTGCTATCCATAATTTGTCATGATCTATGCAGTTGAATGCCTTTCCACAGTCTGTAAAATTCAAGAGAAAATAAAAGTTACATACCTAAGGATAATCATCTAAATGATTGTTACTAATTCTGAATAATTGACCTCATTTCAAAGTTGCTGGGCAGCTGGATGGAGCAGGATGCCAATTTGAATAGTGGGTAGGCTTTAAAAATGCTATTGGCATATAATTCATCCTTTTAATGTATATATCTCAGTGGTTTATAGTTGTGACAAAATTATTCATTTATTTGTTCTTTTGTCTTAGTGTTTTGGAAAAACATCTTGGCCGATGTTTTTTTCCTAAACCCTGAGAAATTATCTTTCTCTTGTTCTGTTGAGAAGAAACTTTGTAGGAAGTGGAGAAGGAGGGGCTTCCCAAGTTGGTTTATATTCCATAGAATTTTCTACAGTGGATTTCTTGGCTAGATTGACATTTCCTGAAAACTCTAAACAATTTGATGGTTTATTGTTGGTGTTGGTTTTCTTTTTTGGGGTGGGGGAGTCTGGGCTTAGGCTGAAGTCCACTCTATGATTGGTTTATTTTTTTTATACTTTTCATAGATTGATCAATTTAATATGTAAGTAGTAACTCTACAATCCCCCCAATAGTACGGAGTGATGTATGGGAATTGGTCTATTGGTGGTCCTACTGGCAAAGCCATGCCTTGAAATTCCCAGGGAGTTTGCTTATATAAGCACTAAGCCAAAAGAGCTTTTCAGAAACAAGGAG
>NW_022111372.1:75993794-75995998 GCF_000313985.2 Echinops telfairi
CCTGGTCCAACCATCAGAAAGCAAGAGACCCGAGAACTAGAAAAGTGAGGCTCCCTGAGCCATTTATCCCTCTGCCTTTCAATTAACCCCACATGTGTGTATCGGCCAGGTTGGCACAATAAACTAACTACGTCAGGAAGGTTTCTTGGAAGGAGGATTCTGCTCTCTACCTCCATGTTGAGGGAGCCCTCCAAACCTCACTATGGGTTCCCCAATTCTGATCCAAATCATGAGTTGTTCCTATTTCAGCCAAGTTGAGCCTGCTTACAAATTGTCGCTTGTTAATGCTCTAATAACCCACATACCTATGAGAATAATGTGTGAATTTTCTGAGACCACTGGAGGATAATTTTAAATTCAAAAAGTAGTACAGAATGTTGTAAGAGGAGTGGCTAGTATCAGAAATACTGAAGAAACTGGAGCACGGATTTATATCTGATCTCTACCTCAGGGAAACTAGCCTTGTGTTAATCCTCATTTCATCTCTCATGAATTCCTATCCTTTCCTGAGCTAAAACACAGTGCACTCACCCCCACTTCCAGGTCTCAGAACACTGAGAGGTACACAGAAAGCCCAGACTCATTATGAGTCAGTCGCCCCGCCCCACAGCCACTCACCTACTCTCCACCTTTAAAGATTTGCATATTTTAGACATTTTATGTAAACATAAATATCCAATAGATGGCTTTTTGTGTATGGCTTCTTTCATTAAATGTAATGTTTTATTTTTAGATTTATTCATGTTACAGCCTATACCATCACTCCATTTTTATGGCTGAATAATATTTCATTGTACACATTTACCACATTTGTTTATCCATTCATCGGTTCGGGAGCATTGGATTATTTCTAATTTTTCATTATCATGAATAATGCTGCTATGAATGTTGTGTATAAGTTTTTATGTGAACATAATGTTTTCAATTCTTTTAGTTACAGACCTAGGAGTAGATTTTCGGGTCATATAGAAACTCTACAATTAATAACATAGAAGAACTGACAAACTATTGTCTAAAGTGACTGCACCCTTTTACATTCCAACCAGGAGAACATTAGGGTGTAGTTTTCCCACATCCTTGACAAAGCTTGATATTGTCCCTATTTTTGATAATAGCTGCTCAAGTGGGTTTGAAGCAGCACCACATTTATATGTGATTTATTTCCCTTCTTATAAAATGGTTTCTCAGTATCCGAGATAAGGTGTGCCATTCCTATTGCCAAAGGCAAAGTTTTTTTTTCACTTTGAAATATATATCTCATAGTCATTGAGTTGATACTAACTCATAGCAACCCTATAGGACCGAGTAGAACTGTCCCTGTGAGTTTCAGAAACTGTAGATATTTATGAGAGTAGAGAGACAGCTTTTTTCCTACAGGGAGTGGCTGATGGTGTCAAAGTGTGGTTCTTTCTGTTAACAGGCCAACAAGTAACCAGAGTTCCTTTGGTTATGGGAATATACAGGGGAAATATAAATTGTTATTAATTTTGATCATTATACTTTATGTCCTCAAAATGTTGTATGTTAAGGAATTTGTCTCATGTGGCATTCAAATCTCCCCAACTCTTCAAAAAAGACAATGAGGGTTCTAATAAGTTTACAGTGATTCTAGTACATAACACAATGCTAAGAATTCTGTTATGGTTAAATCCTATTCAATTTATTGATCAGTAAGTGAGAATCAAAGAGGGAAACTGACAATGTCATGATTGTCTAACAATTAAGTAGTCAAATGTCCTGATGAAAAGCAGGTGGTCTTAGCATTCTAAGAATAGACATGCTATTATAGCAAATTATAGTGAACACTGGTATTCAATACATAGTTGGTGCATATTGGGTCGAAAGTAAAAACATTCTTTATGTTACTACTTTGAAAGTCCATTTTATTCAGAAAATATAGTTATAAATGTTAAAAGTTTACAAGTGAGGCTAGAGTCAACAGGCAACTCTATATACATTTTTGGTGAGTGAAGGTCTGGGTGAGCTTGGTATAACAAAATATAATAATTCCAAAATATTTCCTATAATAAAAATTCTCTTTAAATATCCCACATTCTTCTGTTAGTTTGTCATACTCTGGTGGCTTCTATGTTGCTGTGATGCTGGAAGCTATAACACCAGTGTCTCAAATACCAGCAGGGTCATTCGTGGTGAACAGGTGTCAGCAGCTTATAGATAAGAATAGACTAGAAAGAAGGAAGAAG
>NW_022111372.1:75996380-75998145 GCF_000313985.2 Echinops telfairi
TGAATGAGCTGAAATGGACAGGCAATGGGCATTTTGACTCAGACAACCAAATGGTTTAACATGCTGGGAATGAAAAATTCAAGAAAATAGCTGTTGCATTGATTATCAAAAAGAAAATTGCAAGATATATCTTGAAGTACATTGTTGTCTGTGATAGCATAATAATATCTACACAAAATGAATCCAATGATTATTCAAATTAACACATCAACTTCTAACGCTTGTGTTGAAAACATTGAAGAATTCTACCAATTGATCAAACATATCATCTATATGCATTGATAATTACTGGTGATAAGAATGACAAAGTTGGAAGCAAAAAGGAAGATCAGTATTTGAAAAGTATGTCTTTGGTGCTAGGAAAGAAGCAAGAGATCATATTATTATGCTTCTGTAATACCAACAAGCTCACTGTAATTAATATTTTTCAATTAATATAAACAGTGACTATACACATGAAAGGGAGTCCTGGGGGATCATTCTCTGTGTGCCCCACTTCATGCTGCATCCTATATATGAAGGCTATGGAGTGATTACTACCTTCAATCCTAACCCCATTATTGGGAATGGAAGGATGGGGCTGTCATACCAGCTTAAGCACTAAGACCAGGAGAGAACAAATGGTATGGCGTACACTGAGGAGTCCATCAAGGGACTAAGCAAATAGCACCGGTACATCTGTGCCTATTATCTCTAAGGGGCCTGGACCACGCCTGGCGCCTAAGTGAATTCCATGAAACCTTCAACATCAATGACTTTTCTGCTGACATGGCCAACCGAGGCACTGGTGCCTGTGCTCCTTAGCCTGCTGGCCAGAAGAAGAAGGGTTATTTTGCAGACAACTGCTCCTCTGACAACTGTGACCCCTACACTTGTTGACAGAAGCCCATATCTACCCAAGACTCCTCAACAAGACAAGTTGTGAGCGCTTCCATTAAGTATTCAGTATACTAGACCTCTCCAGTCTTCAAACTGCCCTCTTAGTGCTTCATCTCATTCAACTTCTCCTCTCTCCCATTGTTCCTACTGTGTATAATTAAAAATGCATAGTACCAGATCTTCTTTATTCCTATTGCCCAATTAATAACACTTGCCTTGGAAAGCCTCGGGTACAAGGGCCAAATCCTTAATCTCTTCACATCCATCTCCCCTTTTCCTCTATCACTGATGCTTTCTCAAAGACCGAGTCCATTCCAAGGCATAGTGACCACATGCAGAACAGAATAAAGCACTGCCTGGTTTGACGCCACTGGGCAAATGCATCTGATTAAACTGAGAACCAGTTGTGGTTCCAGTCCCTTCCAACGACTTCTCAGTTTCATCAGATGTATTTTTCCAGTGGCATCGAACCAGGCAGTGTTTTACTCTGTTCTGCAAGTGGCCACTATGGGTTGGAACCGACTCAATGGCACCTAACAGAAAACAGCAATTGGTCCAGCAGGTATAGCTATCCAGACAGAGAGCCTATGTGTTTTTGAAGGGAGGAAGAGAAGAATATTTTATCCTTTGAAGTAGCTTGAGGGAGAGAGCCTGACTCGTTCTGTAATTAGGTCAGGATTTCCTACTTGGGTGGAATTAAAAAGAATATAACCAACTGTCTAATAAGTGGTCAGGAAAAAGAAGGCCCTTTGGTCTCTCCATACCCTTGCTTAGGGCAAAATGTCCCAGCCTAATGGTCAAACCTAGAATAAAGTGATGAATATATTTCTACCATAAGAGAAGAAAAAAAAGCTTTTTATTGCTTTGTCTTCCATTTATTTTTTTT
>NW_022111372.1:75999473-76020209 GCF_000313985.2 Echinops telfairi
GGTGGGGACTGAGCATGACAGTGGGACAGGAAGAGAATTAAGGGAAATAGAGGAAAGAGCTGGGAGGAAAAGGGCATTTATAGAGGACTAGATAAAGGCATGCTTTGTCTTCCATTTATAACACAAAGCAGAGATACATTTTTTATCTAAATGTAAATATATATGGGGAAGGGGGTTAAAGACAATCACAAGAAGACAAAGAATCTGGTTAGAAGTTAAGGTGTCCTTTTGAGAAGAGATAAGGGAGGCCAGGGTTGGAAAATTGGCTATTTGGAATTGTTAAAGCCTTTGTTGGCAAGGGGGGAGTTCTCTGACCATGGTGCTGAAGTAGGTGGAAGCTGGTTAGTTGTCCTGTAGAAGGAGATTACCAGTAGCAGTCACCTGGGGCCCTACTGGCTTTGGTGTAGGGTGTTATAACACACACATGGAATTACATACACACAGAAGGATTAGTACATAAGACTTGGCTAATCAACTGAAGCATATTACCAATAAAGGAGTCACTAGAGCAGTCATTTTGATATAGAAATAAAAATGTTACACAAAAAACTCGAAAACAGAAACACCAATTACAGAAGATAAGACAAGTTGTGGGAGGAGAATGCATCATTTAATAATGGGCTATTTGCTAGTATTTTACAAATATGAGCTGTTGTTGTTTTTCGATATCATCGTGTTCGTTCCATCTCAAAGTACCTTACATACAATAAACTAAAGCACTTCAGTGTCCTGGGATATCTTGAAAATGTTGAGGATAAAAGATGCAGCTTTGAAGATTAAAGTGCACCTGACCAATGTCCAGGTATTTTAAGTTGTCTCTTATGCATGCCACATATACATGTGTACATGTGAAAGCTGGCCAATGACTAAGGAAGACTGACGGAGAATGACTACCTTTGAATTACGATTCTGGAGAAGAATAATCAAGACATATCATGGACTGAGAGCAGAAAGAAGAAATCTGTCTTAGAAGTACAACCAGAATATTTCTTAGAAGAGACTTTGTGTCGTGTGCTTTGGATGGATTATCAAAGCACGTGTTCCTTAATAAAGATATGATGCTTAATAAGGTATAGGGTTGGTGAAAGGGGGGAAGACCTTCAATACGATGGATTGGTACAGTGACTGCAACACTGGGCTCAAATATAACAAGTGTAAGGATGGCCCAGGTCAGGGCTGTGGTTCATTCTGTTGGGCAAAGGATGCTAGGAGTGAGGACTGATATGGACACATTTAACAACAACAACAGTTCTTATATGTAACAGGCTAGCAAATATCCCATCATTAAATGGCATGTTCTCATCCACTGGTTTTGTAGGACAAAGCAGATTTTGGTGCAAATCTCAGAATTCTAGTGCTACAATTGTCTATGAATGAAAAAAATGAATATTCTTAACTTCCAAAAGAAAATGAAAGAGCAAATAATAGTTCATGTTCATTTAACAACTAAGTGTGCCAACAAGTATATTAAATATACTAACACAGTCAATTTAACATTGGCATGACTCCTGTTAGGCACCATTAGCATCTCTAAATTGCAGGTAATGATATTAAAGATGAAAGATGTAAAGTCACAACCCAGGTCATGGGATAACTAAAAGGCCATGTTGGTGATCTTGACCCAAACTGTATATCTATAAGGAAAATATTTGAATGCTAATACTCATCCACTGATAAGTACTATATCATTCTGAAAATCCACTTAATCTCTTTGTGCTTTCTCAGTTGTAAAGTAGGAGCACTGGAATAGATGACGACCATAATTGCTTCTAACTTGAAAATGTTATTGTTCAAAATATAAATAATACTCAACTTTTGAATTTAAAGAGTGAACATAGGTTAACACCACCAACAACCATTTAGATGAGCTCTCACTAAGCAGAGTTTGGTACATTGTAAAACCCAAACCCAAACCCATTGCCATTAAGCTGAATTTAAATGTATAACAACCTCAAAGGACAGAGTAAAACTGTCCTATATATTTTCCAAGGCTGTAAATCTTTACAGAAACAGACTACCGCATTTTTATCCCAAAGACAATTGCCAACCCTTCTATGCTCAGAAAAGCACTTTATCTACAAAAGTGCCACCAACCTCTTTTGTACATACAAGTTGGTCAGCCTGATAAATATTTATGGAATAAAATTTTTAAATATGCAAAACAGATTTAACTATTACCTTATTTAATGCACTCACCTCTAAGAGCTTTTACTACCATGCCCTTTTCACAAATGTAGAAATTAAGCCCCAGAGTGGAAAAGTGACTTGCCAAAAAACCCAGAGTATTAGAAATACATCCAACATGGGAACTAGAGCCCCTTGAAGATTAAGCGGCAGCTCTGGAAGAAGGCCTGAGCTGTCTAAACTTCTTGAGAAAGTTAACGAAGTTAACTTCTGTTGTTATAGACACTTAGCAAGAAAACATCCAAGAGTGTGACTCTCTATTAGAGAAGAATTCCTTATCCTGATCCGAGGAGCAGCTGGTAACTTTGAATTGCTAGCCTTGTAGTCAGCGGCCCAGTGTGTAACCACTACATCACCAGGGCTCGCTCCAACCAGTTTGTACGTAGGTAAAAAGGTTAGTACGGTAAAGGCCAAGGTTAAAGTATACCTGGAAGTCACAGGAGCATAAAAACACATCCCAATGGCAAAGCCTTCTTTTTAAACATTTTAATAGGTTTCTCTTTCTGGCTAGGAGCCAAATAAGAGATTCCTGAAGCATTCAGGCATGCCAGGTCGGGTATACAGTGAACCCTCGTTTATCGCGGTTAATCGGTTCTAGACCCTACCGTGATAAATGAAATTCCGCAAAGTAGGATTCCTTATTTGTAAATCAAATATGTTCGTAGTTAGAGCATAGAGGACATGAAAAAACACCCTTTAGTCACCATTACACTCGTATTACCCAATTTATTAAACGAAAAAGGGAAAATACAGTAAAACATTTTGGATGTTACACTTATCATTTATTATTTATTATATTATTTATGGCATCAAGCGTGTACAGTATGAGCCAATCAGTGGCAGTAATGACAGAGCATGCGTTGTTACCCAAAAACCGCGATAGAGTGAACCCGCGGAAGTCGAAGCGCGAAGTGGCGAGGGTTCACTGTATTTTAAAATTGAATGGGCTGTATTCTTTCTAAGTGTCTCTATGAAAAGGGAAGTTGACTTAGTTCACTTTCTCAAGAGGTTAAGACTGCTCAGGCCTCCACCCAGAGCTGCTGCTTCATCCTCAGGGGACTCTGGCAGAGCACAGTGCTTCTCTGGGATGGAGTTCCCGTGTGGGCACTGACCTCCTCTCTCTGGCTCTGAATTTGTGATTCAGACTCAGACTCTCAGTCTCGGGGGCCTCAGAACTCTCCGTGCTTGAACTCAGACTGACACTTTCTGCTTAGTGCATCCAGCTGGCCATTAAGAATAAGGTGACCAGATTTAAAGCGGGACACCATTGACCGGGGGTGGTGGGGGTTCTTGATTAAAAAGTTGGTCTTTATGGACCAAATAGACCATTCCCTAGCTTGTCGTGCATTCTTTCCAAAAATCGGGACTTTTTTAAAACGCCAAAAATCGGGACTGTCCCGCCAAAAGCAGGACGTCTGGTCACCTTAATTAAGAACCAATCTAATTTTGGTATTTCCTTTGTATCTTCTACCAGTTTTTAAATATGCACTATGTTCATAGCATTTGGTGGTGAAGTTCAGTTTTAAATACTTCCATAAAGTTTCTAGTGCATGGTTTAATAAAATTTACCATAATTTAAATGAAATACAATGTATATACTATTCATATTTCCAAAAGATATAGCCTTTTTCTGTAAGATGTCTTATTGTATTTCTATGTTTTGAATTAGACTGCTTACTAGGGCATATTCCAACTTCTATTAAAGGGATACTTAAAAAGAGGGGTGTGTGTGCGTGCGTGCGTGTGTGATAACAGAGTGGTCTAGAGAGAATGGCTGATCTTAGCTCTGTTGTTGCTTTCTTCATTCAGTTTTCTCTGTATTCAACTTGATGATACCTCTATTAAATTGATACTAAAAGGAGGGGTGTCTTCAAGGCCCCAATGGCAAGTGTCTTCCAGAAAAAAAAAATCAATGACCGGCTTTCAAAGACTGGGGAATATTTGCAGTAGCTTTATTATTCTGCAATGTCAAAAGAAAATGAGAATCTTCTGTAGTATCCTGGAAGATCTGAAATGAACAATGAAAATTTACTCTTTGTAGACTAGGTGTGGGTACCCAAAGAAGTAAATGTCATTTTTGGGGGGGTGGAGTTATGGAAAGCCAACTTAAATTATTAAAAGGTAACTCATAAATATCATTAAAATGCATAGTTCTATCATACCAAGTATAAATAATAATTTAACAATGCTGTGTTTTGCCTTTTTAGTTTCCTATAATCCTGCTTTAATGAATAGATAAGAATGATGTCTAATATCCATGCGAACTATCTGCAAAGAAGAATTTCCAAAGTACTTAAAAAGCTTTCTCTTCTTCCCCCTTCAGTATTTACAATGGTTCTCCTGTAGTCTCCACAATGATGTAATTGGTTATCAAATTATTTTTCAAATATCATGCAAAGTTAAGTTTGAACTTCACTGTCCTTCATAAAGCATATCATGAATTCTAAGTGATTCTGTTGGCAGTGGGGCTAAGGGGAGACAACAGGAAATTTTCTGCAGCAAAGAGTAGTTTAAATCACCTTGATTTCTTTTACTTGAAGTTTCTAATCTAAAGCATGCTTCTAAAATATCATTCCCAACACATGGGAAGAAACACATTCTTTCAGGGTGGAAGTGTTAATTAATGTGCACGACACAGAGAGAACAAGGAAAGGTTAGAGCTGATGCTTCCGCTAATAGCATTTCTAAAAATAGAGGATTTTTGAAACAATGCTCCCTCATGTTAGTTAACTTCCTCAAAGCCCATGGATTAGTGCTAAGATACATTGATTGGTTAAAATAAAATCACCTGTTGCATAGAGACTACAAAGGGGCTTCACGAGTTCATAGAAGAATTTCATTATCTTTTAATACATTTTTTTTTTCACGAACTTTCCGATGTCCCTCCTACTTACCTGCATTCCCATTTCTGGTAATTCTATTGTTTTGTTTCTCATTTAAATGTACTTGTGGGGATAAAGGTGTGATGATATTCTTTCATACAGGTTTCTAAGGTTGTGAACAGGTGTGGGTTTTAGTCTAGATTCAGGAGCAAAATAGCTTATAGAATCATTCTTACCTGTAGGATCAAGCCCAAACTCTTTAGTGTGGCACACTTATCATTCTCTACCTCTCCAGTGCTGTATAATGTCCTATGCCCCAAAAGAAACCTATGTTGTAGCCAGATTAAAATGTCTCCTGTTCCCCCAAGGATGGGGTGTCCAAATGCCACATCCAGGCACATCCATGCCACACACACCCCATTCAGGTCCATGCTAGTCCCAACACATCTTTGAAGACACAGATCAAATATCACCAATCCTCTGGACATTCTTCATGACTCCTCTGATTTGCTACAGCTTATCAATTGTCTCATTAATAGTAATTTCAAAATCGATATCCCCTGTTCAACTCCTGTTAGACAGACTAAAAAGAGAGATAACTCAGTTTTCCAATTCCTCTACTAGCTTGAGGGAGTCGTGATCAATTGAATGAGATGTGTTCGATAGCCACTTAAAAGCATCTTGGAATAATTGTCCTCCCTAAAAAACAAAAAAAGGCACCCGTGACTCAGTGATGGAATCCTCATCTTCGATTTGGGAGACACAGTGTTGAATTCTAGACAATGCACGTCAAGTGTACAGCCACCACCTATCTGTCCATGGAGGCTGTGTGTTGCTCTGATGCTGAACAGGTGTCAGTGGGGCTTTCAGACTAAGACACACTGGAAATATCCTTTCGAAAGTCAGCCAGTGAAAACGCACAGAACACGCTGGTCCTTCCCCCGTGGGACTGATCATGAGATGACACGGCATGGACGAGAATACTGTTTCACTGTGCACAGCATCCTTATGTGCCTACTTGACATCAGCTAACAGCAGCAAATGAAAGACATGAATTGTTTGGTGAGAACTTCCTTCTCTTTCCACTCTGGCTGCTCATCTTCTTCTGGCTTTGAAAGGAATTTCATTTACCTATGATTTCCGAGTTCCAAGAATTATGCTGCAATGCTAAGGGAAGATTGCTGTCATGGTGGGCATGACGAAGAAGAAGTATAATTGATTGAACTGTATCCCCCACCCCACCAAAAGATGCGAAGAAGTTCCAGCCCCTGGTGCCTGTGAATATGGCTTTGTTTGAATAGAGGGTCTTTGAAGATGTTATTAGTTAACATCCACAAGTAGGACAACCTCCTTGTGATCCCAATTGACTGTCCTTCTTTTGAGGAGAAGAGAGGCAGAGAGAGACACCAGGGGGACATGACCATGTGGAAATTGTCCTCCTAGCTTTGGTCATCACTGTAGTGGTCATTGGAGGATGCAGCTACAGACCTAAGAATTCCAAGAAACATCTCTGGTCCAGAGAAACCTGAAGGCACAAGGAAGGGTCTTCTCCTAGGGCTTTGGAGAGAACATGGTCCTTCCAACACCCTGAATTTGAACTCCTAGAGAACAGGAAGGACCATGACACAATACATTTCTATTGTATAAACCACTCAGCGTGGTGATTCTTTACAGTGGCAATATGTAACTAATTCAGGAAGTATGGAAAGAGCATGTTTATAATATAATTGATGGCTACTCCACCAACCCGTTTTAACTGGGGAAAAAAAGTTTGAAGTTGTAGAAGCAGAAAACGACTTAAGAGAATTCTTCTCCTTTTCATCAAGTCGGTGTTAACTCATAATGACCCCTGTGGGTTTTTAAGACTGCCGCTTTGATGGGAGTAGAAAGCCCATGGTGCTGGTGGTTTCGAACTGCTGGCCATTCAGATCCCTGCCCAACACATAGTCACACCACCACCAGGTCTCCCTACCCAGGAGAATGTACTTGCTGCATTGGCTCCTAAAGCCTTCTTAACTCTCATAGCATCTATTCCTCTTGTGTTGGAAACTATCATTTCAAATTCGTGTCTCCTTCCAAAGACTGAGCCCTCAGTCTCTAGCACAAGATTTAGCCTAAAGCAGATTAGAAACATCATTTGCATGAATAAATGAGTGATGGAATAAATAAATATAAATTAATAAATGCAGAAGCATAGGAAAGGGACTAACATGCTGTTCGTATCTCTTGGACCACTCTGTGTAAGTTTTCTTATCCACTATTACAGGAAATATGATCCCAAGTTGTAGCTTTCAATGCTTCCAATGTTTTATGATATGGTTGTGGAACAACAGGGACAATTTACTCACCAGGTAACGGCTCAAAACATCCTTCAAAGGAGGACAGAAGGAAAGAGACTGACACTACGTGCTGATACAAGAGGCTTCAGAGTTGAATTTAAGAGTTTAACCAAAAGCATCAAGTGGGAGTTCATTCATCAATTATCTATTGACTCATCCACCCATCTACTAGATAAGTGTTATTCTTCATGATTCCCACCCGGATGACCTTCCTTCTCATGAAACTGATAGTACGGAGGGAACAAGGCACTGAAAGTTTCTTATACCCTACTAAGCAAGGCACCAGGCATCACTACAAGCTATATGCTTTAATATGTATCTGGCTACTACAACCCAAATCTGGTGGCACCGCAGATTAAGCACTGCACTGCTAACAGCAAAGCAGGTGCTTCAAAGCTAGCAGTCACTCTGTGGGAGAGAGAGGACGCGTCTGCTCCCACACACACTTCCAGTCTGAGAAACCCTCAGGAGCCAGCCCACGCGTTTGTTAGGGTCACTATGCGTTAGAATTGACTTCCAGGCAATACTTTTAATGTTTGTTTGCATTTAATACCAATACGTGGGTTTGGGTAGAATTGGTTTGAGGAAGAAACAATATTGCGTATGAAAGCAGTTGACCTGGAAGAAAACTGTGAGGTTGTCTTTAACATGGATTGTCAGTTCCAATTCTATTGTGTTTACTTTATTAAAACAAAATGCTGTGAGTGACTGGGGGAAAGGCAGCCGGTCTGCTCCACAGGCACACCCCACCCCTCCTCTTGAGGCTTCTCTGCTTAACACTGGGTGTCTAGGGAGGACAGGTCGAACTTGATTAACTTATCCCAACTCCATTTTAAAAGGCAGGTCATTACGGTCTGAGAGCTAGAGGGTTCGATGTCATACCCCTGACTGGTGCCAGAGATGGAGAGAGAACTCAGACTGCTCACCTCTCTAGTGCAGCACGCTCTCTTCTATTTGATTACCAATTGGCCGGTTCAAAGTGAACTAAGAGAAGTCTGCTAAGGGGTGGGAGATACAGTAGGGAAGTCAAAACATGAGGATTTCTAGGACTCATTAATATTCCATGGGGGAAATGGAATAGAATCTGGAGAAAGCACGGTGTCTGGAAAACGCAGGATTTGTGTGAGCATGACCGGAGCAGCCGAAAGGTAACACAGAGTGAGAGAGCAAACGCGTGTAAGGCAGAGGCCCAACTTCGCAGACAACACTTGCAGGTCAGGTCTCTCATGGAAACAGAAGTCGACCTAAAATAATGTCAGCACTTTTCATGTTCTGTGCTCGGCAAGGCTTCCCTCTGCCTATTAGTCTCTGAGATACCACTTTACACTCACTTCCTCCCAATGTGTTCCTGCTTTGTTGAATAAAAGCCAAGAGGGAAAGTAATCTCTAAATGGGTCTGCATCCCACAGAGAATTTACTTAGATGACATTCAAATCTGTTTTTCGGGGTGGTTTTTTTTGTGCCATTATAAGAAATCATACAGTCATTACACTTCAAATTTGACAGTTCTTTCTCAGCATGAAAAGCAGAAATTAGGTCCAAATGTATTAATTTAAATGCACGGTTTCACTTACCACCAGGACATTTGCTAAAACTGAAAGATGACAACCAACTGTGAGGCCTGCGCTATTGTGATTTCATGAACCCCTGGCTGTGAATCACAAAGCTCAAATATTTTAAATCCAAACAATAAACCCATTAAAGAGAAATTGCAACTACTGTATGTCCCTCCAATCATTCAAAGAACACCCTTTAATTCACAAAATGAGAATATTTCAGAAGGAAAGAGAAACCGGTGCTGTGAACAAGCTTGAAGACAAAGGAGCCAATCAGGCAGTACTTAATGAATCAGATCTCAAAATTTCAGTCTGCTATTGCCCACCTGAGCCCTGAACCCAATGTGTCAATCCGAGGGTACATAGATAGAATTCCAGAGGGAAACTGTTCAATTTACCCTACCTCAGGCCTCTCAACCTCACTCTCTCTAGAGTTCAATAAAGAAGTTTGTCTGCCCACCACACACCAGTCCAATACCCAAATCCTCTACCATAATTTGTCGGGAGTTTAGTAGGACTAAGTTTCTTATGCCTTTTACACGGAGCCCCATCCATTAGAAGGAGTCCCATCATCTGCATTCTAATCCCTATAGATATAGTAAACATAGGTTTCGGGGGACCCAGAATAATGTCATCTTGTATTAAACCTAATCTCTTCTCACCTAGTCAAGTGCACAATTCCAACAATTCCCTTCTCTGATCCTTCCTTCTCCAGTGTATCAATGCTGTCAACAGACAGCATTGCTGTCTATTGACATTGCTTGATTCCACTTTCCTTCTCAGCAAGGACTAGTCTCCTTTATTACAAAACTCTTCTAAAAGCTTTCTCCTGTGTCTAATTCACCTCTCCACATTTTATCTTAAATGCAATCAGATATTAAATCCCATACCAGTTGGTTAGTTCTTTTCTCATTGTTAACTGCAAAGGTAAATTTTCAATCCGCATTAACTTGATCTCTGAGCAGCGTGCCAGGAGCCCTAGTGGTACAGGGCTATGCTCTGGGCTGCTAACGGCAGATTTTGTCTGCTCACAGATGCAGTTCTACCCTGTCTGGTAGGGGCGGTATGAGTCAGAATCAACTCGATGACAGTGAGCGTGTGAGTAGCAGTCCATATCCTATCGCGTTGAAAAAATTTCTATTTCTTCCAGGACGCCAAAGTGTCATTTTTCTTTCTCTTTCCTTGGCGGTTCCTTCTAGGTTTTCTTTTCTTGGAGGTTTCAGGCCCCCAAGCGTTGATCCTCCTTAATCCATTAGCTAGACTCATCCCCTTGATCACACAAGTTCAATGATTTCAAGCCTGGAGTCACATGCCAATGACTTCCCAGTTTCAACCCCCACCCTGAACCTGTACACTGAACTAAAGAATTATACATCCAATGGCTAAAGTAGCATCTCCATTTGGATACACAGCAATAAATATTTGAAATATAATGTGTCCAAAACTGAAATTCTGAACTTTCTCAGACAACCAGTTCTACCTCTTGTCTTGCCCAACTTAGTTAATGACAACTCAGTGTTTCCAATTGTTTTCATCAAATAATTTCAACTTATCTTTGCCTCTTTTCTCTCATATCTCACATCCAGTGTTTGAGAACAAACAAATCTGCCCTAGAAGGACACCCTGAGAGTGAAGGTGGTCAATCATAAAAGCACAAATAATACCATCGAAACAAATCTCAGAAACCAACTCCCAAACAAAGGGGTAGAAAGTGTGCTTCCTGTGCATGAAGCACACATCATCCCCCGCTGTGTGCACATCATAAGAACCACCTCAAAGAGGAAGCCTCACAGCAGCTGGGGGCACTCCATGAAGAAGGGGGAAGGAGAAGATCACCCACATGACGCCATACAACCCTGAGACAAGGCTGCCAAAAATCAACAGACCCTCCATGGGAATGAAAGGGGAACCTTACTAGAAAGTTAAGACTGGGTGGGGGGGGGCATCTGCATTTCAGGGGAGACACCTTTCTTTTGGTGGATATGGTGGGTAAATTGGAAGGAACAAATTCACATCAGGAAGAGATGCTAAACAACAATTGGAGGGAAACTAAAGGGAGAATTAGCCCGGCTCTGTGTTCCTGGGTAGCCACTTTGAAAAGCTTCTATCCAATCCTCACTGAGTCATGCCATGGTTGCATGGCAAAAATACTATGATGACCTTTGCCACTGGCCTTATCGGGAACATGGCATCCAACAAGGGACACACCAGAAGGACTCAACATGGAAGCCTGTCTGAATGAAATGGGTCCTACCTCAAAACTACCTGTAGCTCTTGAATTTAGGACTAAAATTTACTGATGGGAGAGAAATCAAATGATTGTCACCCAAGACTATGGCAATGGCAGCTGTTGGAGTCCAGTGAAAGGGGATCCAGAACCAATATATTTATTGAGTACCTCATGCCCCCCTTGCATTACTATGACAGATATTAATCTGATAGCCAAGGCTCTACCCTTGTAAGGAATGTTATAGGAAATTTTCCCTTAGTACCAGCCCCCAGAGCTGGTAAACAGAGCTCAATCATTGAAGAATTCAATCTGTACAAGGCAACAACTCATGGATTTCGGTTATCTGAACTATACTGGAATAAACTCCATCTCAACAGTACCTTAAATTCTATGCCACTGGATAAATTATTGATGTTATCATTGCAATCGGCTTATACCCTAGAGGTATGCTTGAAAATATTTTTTGTTTTGTTTTGTTTTGCTGTTGTTATTTGTTTTTTTTCTCATGAAATGATAATATGACCACCAAAGTAAACCAGAGTCGTTCATAGCCTGTGGACAAGCAGATAGATTCTAGGCTTCTACTTAATTCTAGCCCCAATCTAAGAACAGTTAGTTCTTATAACATGTCCCAGCTAGATTCTTGCCTTCATGAAGAGATCATTGAAGGTGCATGGTGATCAATTGGAATTGTGTCTGGGATCTTAAATGCTTGTATTCAAATAAGCAGGCATCTAAGTGAGGCATCAACTAAGTCCACATGGGAGAAGCACACCAACCTGTGATCCAAAGATGACTACAAAGATATGCAAATATGATGAAAAGTATCGGAGTTTAAATTGTGAACACTCACTTTGTCAAAGGCTATGGAGGACAGTGGGAGCCCAAAACCCATCTGCAGAACATCTAGTCAGACTGAGCCTCTGGCAGATTCCCTCTGGGCACAGGCCAGGGTCTCAAACAGCTTTCCTCTCAGACAGAGAGTATTGTAAACTTGACTATGGCAGACCGAACTATGGTATAATATGATACTTGTCTGTTGACCTCCCTCTTGACTCAACCTGAATTTGCTCTAGGCTTAAATATTTCTCTCTTGTTTCATGACAAATTTCTCCTTTAGCTTTTTACTATCACTGGAGGTCTTTTCTTTCTTTCTCTTTGTTTTTATTTTTATCTTTATATGATTTTGTTTGGTTTTTTATTTAGTTTTTGCTAGGTTTCCCGGTTTATGAAGCATGGGAGGGGGGGATATATAGAGATAATAAGAGATGCAATGGTTTATTAGGGTCTTGGGGGGGTGAGGTTGGGGAGGGTGAAGAGAATTGGGAAGAAAATAATGGATGTGGGAGTGGGGAGAGAGGATTAGAACAGATAGTGATGGTTTGTATACAATTCTTTTTTAAATTACTTCACTATGGAAGTGTATGATATGTGACTTTTATGTCAATGAAAACTTTTTCTAAAAAATATAGCCAGACTGTTTCCTTAGAAGCAAGGATGCTGAGACCTCATCTCACCTACTTAGGACATGTTATCAAGAAGGACCAGTCCCTGGGCAAAGAAAGCATGTTTGGCAAAGCAGAGGGTCAGTGAAACACAGTAATAGCCGCAAAGAGATGGACTGATGAACTGGCTACACCAATGGGCTCAAACATAACAACTGCGAGGGTGGTGCAGAACCAGGCAATATTTTGATCGATTGTGCATATGATGGTAATGAGTAGGAACTAACTAGATGATACCAAACAACCACAAAAGCAACAAAAACAACAGTGGTTTGCAAAATTATTTTAGCTTTACCTTAAAAATCGGTACAGTATTCAACAACTTCTCATTACCTCTATTACTACTACTTTTCTCTGGACCACTACCGTCTCTCTCCTGGATTATTGCAAATGCTTCCTTTCTGTGAATTCTACTTACAGCGTTGGCTCCTATGGCCTGTCCTCAGTACAGTCACCACTGGGATAGGTCCATCCTTTTTCCATACTCATTCATTCAACAAATATGTATTAGCAATTTTTTATGCTCCATATGAATGAGCCTTGATGTTAAGTGGCTGAAGGGTTGGTGGTTCAAACCCATTAGGTACTTGATAGGAGAAAAATGAGTCAATCTTTATAGATTACCAGCCTCAAAATCCTCTTGGAACAATTGCACTCTGTACTATGAGGTCACGCTTTGGCTGTTAACTGCAAGAGCAGCAGTTTGAAACCACCAGTGGCTCTGGGGGAAACAGATGGGGGTTTATACTTCCACAGTCTTGGGAACTCACAGGGGAAGTTCTACCCTGTCCTATAGGGTTGCTATGAGTTTAGTTTTGATTAGGTTTTATAAGGTCACCGTGAGTTGGAATACATTTGAAGACCATGTTTTACGTTCCAAATATTGTTGTCACTGATGGGAATACAGCAGTTACATAAAAATGAAAACCACACACACCCTGTTTCTTGTTTCACTAGAAACTACTGAGTGGACCAAGACAATCCTCAAATGAGTCAGTAGTAATATGAGATGGTAAATGGTGAGAAGTTTTGTAAAGGAAAATAAAGTGGTGTAGTGGATTCCACATTGTGCTGTTAACTTCAAGGTCAGTAGTCAGGACCCCTCAGCAACTCCACAGCCAAAAGACGAGGCTTTCGGCTCCCATAAAGAATGACAGCCTCGATAATTTATAAATGATCAAGGTTCATGAGGGAGAGGGGAGCGGGGAGGGAGGGGAAAAAATGAGGCGCTCAAGTAGAAAGCAAATGTTTTGAGAAGGATGAGGGCAGCAGATCTGACAGCTTCAACCGCCCAAAGGAGTAGTTATGCGCTGCCCTCCAGGGTTTCCATGAGTCAAAATCGGCTCCACGGCAGAGAGCTTAGAGAAGGGAGGGAAGACATGAAGGTGCGAGAGTAAAAAAGAAGATCTCCCTGTCATTGAATCACTGCAGATCACTGGCATAGTATTATGCATTGGGCTTCAAACCCTGAGGCTGGAAGTTCAAAACCACCAGCTGCTATGGGGGAGAAAGATCAGACCTCCTGTGCCAGTAAAGAGTTAATATCAGAAACTCAAAGGGGCAGTTCGACCCTGTCCTATAAGGGTGCAAAAGAAGGGGGCTGCACATTTAAATAAGACAATCAGAGGTGCCATGGCACAGAAGCCTACAGGAGAGAAAGGTAGCCATGCAAGAATCTGGGAAGAGAGAGGTAAATGCAAATGCCCAGGAATGAGAGCCTATCTGAAAGCAAAACCTCAAGAGGCACAGGGCAAGCAACCTCTAAAACTCATTGCCATCGAGTTAATGCTGACTCATAGGGACCCTACGGGGCAAGAGGGAGTAGTCCAAGAGCCCACTGGCCAGTAAGTCGAAGGTGCGGTGGGGAGGCGACAGGAAGATAGTCTTGTATAGCACAGCCTCCTAGTTCAAGGTGAGAACTTGGAGAAGATAATTTGTGTACAGATGAAGACATATTTTGATCATCGAGATTTGAGGGAGGTTGGGAAAGACAATTGGCCAAATGGCGCTGCCCACTGTGTGAAACGCAGAAGAGTAGAAGGGACTATATTCCCAGAACGTGCAAAAGGCAGGCTAAGTCAGGAACCAGGAGTGGACTTTGTGCGGTAGGTGAAATGGAGGGCTAAGGACAGAGGAACTGGGAAACGTATGGTTCCTGGCTGTGAACTCCCTACGATTGCAAGTAAATCCATCAGTCCAGAAACTGGATTCTTTATGAGAAATATGGAAGTTTCAGGGTCTGTGTCTGGACCTAATACAGGTCTAAGAGGGACAAGGCCAAAGGTATCCGATCAGTTGAACTAAAGAAGCAACAGGTGAGACAACAATTGAGGATGAGGGTGCTGCTCTGGACCTTGGAAATCCAGTCAGGCCAAAGGCAAGGCAGTTTACGTGGTCCAGAAGTCTCACCTGTGTGTATAACGTTTGAACTCTTACTGTCCCATTTTACAAATAAAGAAAAGTAATCAAATCAGAAGTTGTTTATCTAATTAATCTAAGGCCTACTTGACACTCAAATTCAAATCTTTGAGACTTGAACAGCTAATCAACTATTATTAAGCCTCTCTGTGATCATTGTTTTCAGTAATCAAATGAAAAAGAAAGTCAGTCAATGGTATCGTCCTGATTATCTAGATAATTAGAAAGAGTTCAAATTTTAACATCACATACAAGCATCTCTGCATTTACAGGGCTGTTTTTTGTTCTTTCCTTTTTCCATTCTACGTGTTAAGATTTCTTTAAAAGACTATTTGAAATCTGTGATATCCAGATAATAGATACGTCATCTTACCTACGCCATATTTTTTAAGTTAACACATATATATATAAAATAGTCGCAAACATTTAAAAATCAGAAGAATGTGTACATAACCCCCCAATTCTGTGTCATCTTACAAAAAAACCAGAAGATAAGGAAATTCAACACCAGCATTCCCTAAGGCCAGTGATTGACCGGAGCTGGCTCTCCTTGGGTCACCAGTCCGCTTCCAGCAGGACATGTGGCTTTCAGAGACATGAACACTGCAAGAACCATCAACTATGCAAGTCTTCCACACCTTGTCTGCCCCCCTAAGCAATGGGGATTCCAAGCCCGCCCATACACCCTGGGTAGATTCTCCTTCTATCCCACTGTTCCAAAACATAAAATCACTGGGAAAACTCAGAATGTCTGTGGGAGCATTTCATTATATTTTGATTCCACTTTTCTACCAACTTTTTGAAGATCCTTCATACAATTCAAAATAAGCAATGGCCCGTATTTAATTACAATGTGGTAGTTACATAATTTCATGTCAAAATGCTAACTAAGTGTAGGGGTGGAGTCTAACAGGTCACAGCATGATAATGCCTCCTTGTGAGCATGGCCTTCTCCTGAGGATTAGAGAAACGTCCTCTCTTTCTCCCTCGTGGTGGGACCCAGTCTCTCACTGCTTCACCTGCCTTTTGACAAGCCACTCGGAGCCATGCTGAGACCTAAAGGAGCCCTAGAGATGCTTCCACCTCCACTGGATCCACACGACTTTGCACCCACTGGCCTGTGATCTTCCTGCATTTTGCATCATTGCATGTGCTGTGTGAGCCCGAAGAGGAATTCATGAACTAGTATTAGATTTAGGGGCTGCTATCAGACCTATGGACTTGATCTGGATTGGGCTGGGATGTTTTCTCAATATACAATTGCTCTTGGATTTAAAGCGCTCTCTTACACATGTGAGTATTGTTAGATTTGTTTCTGTAGTCACCCAACCTTACACAAATGAGCCTTTGATCTTTTAGTGTTCTATTGAATGTACCTTCTGCAGAGGGACTAATAAGGGTAATCTCATTTGTTTTATCAGTTCTCATGGATAACTTTTATAGTTTTCAAGAGAAATCCAAGAAGCAGGTTCTCAATTCTGTTGCCAGAATTTTTAGTTTTACAGTTACTAAAAGCTAGGAAAAGTAGCTTTAAGAGTTGTTCTCTTTTAAAATAGAAACATAGAGGCAGGCCTTGTGTGAAGTGGACTGCACCTTACCACTCAGGTGACTCATGGGATTTAGGATTCCTGGGGATTCCCCAACACGGATACTTGGTGAGGCATCCGGAGACCAAACGGAAAGCTATTTATCTACCAGACATAGAAAATTCATGGGACATCCGACACTTAGCTGGAAGTATTGTCACAATATTTTCATTTCTATTTTGTATGACAAAAGAACAACAGTCTGACCAAGTGCCTACAGACAAGCTTAGCAAACACATAGACAAAACACTCATACACAGAAAATGATTGGGTATTGTGTAAACTCCTTTCCTGTATTTATAATCCCCACAAACAGTGGGATCGAAAGGAAACATACAGTGGGATGAGTACTACTGCTGCAGAGTTCGGAGGGAAATTGGCACCCAAGAAAATAGACGTTTACTTCCTATGATTATTTAACAATTTAAGATAAAGCTCAAAACATTCTTATTTCTCTTATGTCCAGAGGAGCCCAAGAGAGCCTTGGGTTGCAGGTATCCCAGAGTGGTTCTACGTCCAAACTGGCCCTGAAAGCACCACTTCTCCATACACTGCCCTTCCTCTTTTCTCTTCAAACATGTGTTTTGATCCCCACACTCTATATGCTATTTCCTGGCGATGTCTGGCACCAACTTTTTCATCCTTTTTGGTAATCCAAGTCTTTTTTTTTTCTTTGTTGTTGTTGTTTTGGTTTGAGAATTCATCTCATACTAATGGCACAGTGGCTATACAGGATTGGTCAGCTGCTAATCTAAATGGTCAGCACTTTGGCGCCATCAGCAGCTCTTTAGCATAAAGAAGTGGCAGTTTGTGTCCACAAAGATTTTTTAGGCTGATCTGGTTCTCAACATTATCTGTATTTGGGTTTTGTTTTTAGTTTGTTCACATTAGTGTTTATCTCAGTGTCATGTCATTGAATATGTGTTATAGGTTTACTGATTTTCAGTACACGAAATGCACTATTTGGAATAAGGGTTTTGGGAGGCGTAGAGGAGTAAAGGGAGATAATGTGATGGAGTCCAGGAAGGAAAATAATAGTTGGAAACTGATTGTGGTAGCAGCTGTACAAGAAATTATAGCTTGATGTGATTGAACTATGGAATGATATGTTTTAACTCCCAATGAATAATAAATATATATTTTTAATGAGATTAATCTTAAAAACCCTATGGGACAGTCTACTCTGCCCTATAGAGTCACCCTAATTTGGAATCAACTGTATGGCCCTGGATTTTTGTTTGTTTGTTTGTTTGTTTGTTTGGGGTTTTATGTGGTAAACACATACAATGAGGCTGTGAGAAAATGGCCTGGGGGCCACCTCTGACCTCCTCTGCCTCCACTTGAGGGAAGAAGAATCCAAATCCACCTTTAAGGTAGAGGTAAGACAAGGCTATACTGGAACCTTCTTTACCTTATTCAGAAACCAAGCATCCCTCCCAAGGCATAGTACTTCTTTTCTGGGCTTAATAATCTTTTGCAATTGCCTCACAGAACTCAGATAATACTGATAATTATGGGAGTTTATTAAAGAAGCTAGTGGGTTAAAGTATTTCAGTTGCATGACCCTTGGCCTCTGGCCTGTTTAGGCAAGTCCTACAAAGCTCTCTTAGCACTGGTCAGTGCCAACGCAGCAGCCCACTCTGCAGGCCTGCCTCCTGCGAGAAAGCAATGGTCTGACTCATGCCATCCGCTGGAAGCCCTGCCGCCCCTGCTTCTCCTCTCCTGGTAGCCGTGCGATTCCCTCTGCCTGCTTTTGAGATGGCCTCATCTTTACCTATGCCTGTGACAGAACTGACGACATATCCTCTTCAGATTTCCACACATTTGATTTGCATGCTCCCACCCAATCATTTTGCTGGAAATTCAAAGAGTATGTATTGAAGAGCCATAGCATATAAATGAACCATATTACATGGGTACAACCCTCTGCTTCTTCTAGCTATTGTGTCTTTCATACAAGAAGAATGAACAACCCCTGTTCCACAATTACTTCTTCTACATTACAATTTTTATAATCACAACTAACCTGGTTAAGGGTCACTCACAACTGAATCATGCAATCCTATCAATATCTGCGCCACCTTCTATTCTCCAGGGTCACCAGGAAATGAGGAAACTGTGTCTTGGGAATTCACCCTCTCTGCTTCACCCTGAAATAATACACACTCATGAAAGCATATAAACTAGCTACCTCGTGCCTTTGGCTGACAATCAAATGAGCCTGACCTCTCTTGGAAATTGAAAAGACATATGACTTAAACTAAGCCAACTAGATTTCTGCATTAACACCATCATTCCTTTCCCTTTTTCAATGAATCTTAAGCTGGGTGATGCAAAAATGATGACCTTAAGTTAGAACTCATTCATACTAATAGTGAAGCCAGGACTGGTAAGCTCATTTGCTCTTACTGCCACAGTTTCTCTGTGTCCTTTTCTGATCCTGGTTCTACATCCTTCTCGTATACTTTGGGAACTATTTTATATTCTTCCAATAGATTACCTTTCTCTTCAAGCTTGGTTAGAATTGGCTTCATGTATTCAAAGAAGCTATTCCAATACATTCTTGTTGCTTTTCCTTGTGTCTTGCTCATTCTTCAGGTTGCTCATTCTCTAGTTAGTTTAGTGTTCCAGAGCTCATGACGGCTTTCCAACCCTCCATATAACGAGGGCTATCACATCAGTTTAAGATGATTTGTGTGATCCCTTCACACTACTGCTCTGTAGCATAAGCTCTCGTAGTTGCTCCAACACTGATGCCTTCTTTATTTCTTAGATCATGTTCCAAAGGGGAAAAATCTGTTTGGACCTCGTCTCCCAGACCAGTTTACAGAATACATTAGGTAAGCCAAATGGCTCTGAGATGGAGCTAGATTCATGTGAGCCACATCGTCAAATTCAATAGACTGACTCTGTGGCCCTTATTCTACTTACAAGAAGTTATGAATTTAAGCAATGGCAAGATTATCCCTGATAGCTGACTAGAGTTTTCAGGGATGGTATAAATAGTTAGGCATTGGATTGCTGGCAAAAAGGAAAAAGAGAGAAGTTTGAACCCACACAGAGGATACTCATAAGACAGGCTTGGGGATCTGCTTCCAGAAATTCATGGCCTTGAAAACGCTATCAAGCTGCCCAGTATTGAGGACCTCCAGTCACTATACAGCAAATAAGGAGTCTGAGAGCATGGCGGTTTGTTTGTTTGACTTCTGATCACAGGTCCCCTATCCAAGCCTACCAGCCATGCTGCAATAGGAAGACCAGAATTTCTGTTCCCATAAGGATTTATACCCTCAGAAACCTGCAGGAGAAGTTCTGCACAGCCCTACAGAATTGCTATGAGTTGTAATTGACTGACTGGTAGTGAGGTTGATACAATAAATAGAGATTTAATTCAAAATGGGTCTGTTCAGATTCCTTTATTCATAATAAAATATTCCACTTTTGGTCTAACCTCCTCCTGACTCCCTGTACCTCAGCCCAAATGTTGTGATATAGGGAGAAGGTACATGTTGGTCCAACACAAAAAAACAGGGAAAGGGGGAAGGAGGGAGGGAGTAAATTGGGGTGGTGGGGGGGGGCAAAAGGGAGTGATGATGACGGAGGGAGCAGGGCACTAACCCACCCTGGGGGAGAGTACTAGCTTTGTCTCCACACAATTGAGACTGGGCATATAGACCCTACATGTTGGTCCAACACAAAAAAATAGGGAAAGGGGGGAGGAGGGAGGGAGTAAATTGGGGTGGGGGGGGGCAAAAGGGAGTGATGATGACGGAGGGAGCAGGGCACTAACCCACCTTGGGGGAGAGTACTAGCTTTGTCTCCACACAATTGAGACTGGGCATATAGACCCTACCACAGCGCACAAAACCATGCAGACAATGTGGCCATGTGGAAGAATGCATGAAAAGAGAGAGCTCCTGGGCTGGCCCCAACCAGGGCCAAACTGACCCCCTTCCTAGAAATAGGTGTGACAGAGAACAACACTAAACCTACAGGTTGGGGAGAGAGGCCAGCATACCACCCCACACGGAAGCGCACCAAGAAAGAAGAAGAGAAAGAGAGAGCCAGACTGGACCACACTCTGGCACACCAAGCC
>NW_022111372.1:76021346-76023174 GCF_000313985.2 Echinops telfairi
GCTTCCTCACCCCCCACTACCATGACCCCAGTGCTGCTTCTCAACTCAGACTAGACCAGAACATATACACAGGTATATATATAAGAAAGGGGCACTCACAATACACAGAATCCAGGAGCAGAAGTGGGAACAGCGATAACAGAAGGGTAGGGGGATGTGAGAGAGAGGATGGGACAGAGATAAACTGCCCTTTGGGGTTTCTACACCTTTAAATCTTTCCAAGGCTGCAGAGTGACTGGTGGGTTCAAATCCCTAATGGCTCAGTGTGTCCCACCAACCCCCGCGATCCATATGCAGCTTCCCTTGGACGGTCTCAAATGCCTGGTTGTTTTTCAAATATTTTTTGCCTTTTTAGTCCTACCCTGTAATTTTTTAGTGTGACTTCTCCTCATATTTAAGACTAGGAAGGTAAATGAATAAATTAATATAACTTAATAGCTACAAGTACAGTCGAACACCGTGCCTAAGAAACTAGAGCTGATACAATATCTCCAACACAAGTTTCTGAAACAAGGCCCCAAATAACCCCAGGAACTGGCCTCAAAACCAAGACACCAAGCAAAGGTTTTGCCTGTTGTTGGGCTGTTTTATCCCTTGTAAGGAGCCCCAAACTTGTTATGAAAAACATGAGCTCTTAATGATACAAGAATAGGTTCCATTAAAAAGCATATAATAAAAAGTTCAAGCTTAAAAGGAGTAAATGTGAGAAGAGAACCAATTTTATCCTTTTAAAATTGCAAATTATCTGTCCTATGAATATACTTGAGCATTCTCTGTGTGAGTGAGTTCCTTTACTTCATTCATTACAAGCCAACAAGGCTATCGGCCAGTGTGTTGGATTCCAGTGGCTTGCCAGTGTTACTACGATTCTGAAAGTCATACTCCTGGTACTCAGTTAACAGCAGAGTCACCAATGGTGGGTAAGAGTTACTTACTTGTAAAGGGTCTAAAAAAGTGTTCATGTCATGTAGATGTTGACTCATGTTAATCTCCTCTGTCTATGGGGTTTTCAGTGCTTGGTATTCTGGAAGCAGATCACCAAGCTTTTTTCTGAAGTACCTCTGGTTGGAATTGAGGGTTCAAGCTTTCATTTAGCACCTAAGCATATTAATTGTATGTGCCACCCAAGGACTCCTTAGTACTCTAAAAACAAAAACAAACTCACTGCCATTGAGTTGAGTCCAGTGCACAGCCACCTTACAGAACGGAGTAGAACTGCTTTTGTGGGTTTCTGAGACTGTAATTGTTTACAGGAGCGGAAAGTCTCCTCTTTCTCCCGTGGAGGAGCTGCTAGTTTCACACTGCTGACCTAGTGTTAGTAGTCCAAGACATAACCCTGCATGTTATCAGGGCCTCGTGGCATGTAAATGGAGAAGTGCAGTAGCAGTGGAAAACGCAGGTATGTTCATAAATCATTTTCCTACTCAAATGAGAGAACAAGAAAGAGAGGATCCGAAACAGCAAAGCATGAAGAGCTATTGCTAACAGAAGATTAATCAGAAATGCAGAAGTGTCTCGAAAATTACCTGGCAAGGCGGAGAAGAAATATGAGTGGATGATACAAGTTTGATTTCCGAGCAAATGCTATAGAAGAGATCTGAGTGAGAAGGGGAGATAAGCCTTTAATAATCCATTCCCTAGATGTTTATCTCCCAAATGCCTATGAGGAGATGTATATTGGAACCTTAGTATTGTTCCTTGAACAGTATTGTTTCAGGGAAATAAGAGGGAGCCGGGAATCTTCCTACTGGGGATGCCCACCAGGAGATTTCAGACAGCAGAGAAAGGAGAGATGTGGCTTTCCTGCCAAGAGTGTCACCAGAAGCTG
>NW_022111372.1:76024422-76026903 GCF_000313985.2 Echinops telfairi
ATGATAAAAAGATCTTTGGTTATGAAAGGCTAAGTTGTGCTGCTAACTGCAAGGTAAGCTGTTCGAACCCATCTACCCCTCTCTGGGACAAAGAGAGGCTGCATACTCCTGTAAAGAATGGTAGTCTTGGAAACCCACAGGGGGACTTCTATCTTGTCCTGTAGGTTGGCCAAGGGTCAAAACTGACTCAATGATATTGTATGTGGTGTTTGGTTTGAGTCAATACTTGATCTTTTCCTTTCTGAAAGTAACACAGAAAGTCAAATTTCACTGCACGTGCTTATAGTGAAGACAATATACATTCAAGTTTTCTTGTGGAAAGTGGTTGTCAAAGTTGACAAAGATCCCAGTTGGCATTTAATATATAAGATTCCTGGCTAGACAGAAATCAAAATACCAAAAAAATTGCTGTCTATATTTGCAAGAACTGAAGAATATATGAATCTTATTAACATTGTAATGTATTTCCATTTGATCATAACTGACATAATGATGTACCTCTAACTCAGTCATCTTTTTGGTTAGAAGTAGTCTCTTCAACCATCAACTTCCCCATCCTATCACATCTCGTTAGTATCTCTTTATCACATCCGATTTTTAAGACTTGTTTCTAGCTTAACCAATGCCAGGCCGACTTGGCAGTAGGCTGTGAGCTTCTTGAGGGCCAGAAGTCTTTTATCTCTGTGTTGTTGTACCCAGTATGACGTCTGGCACATAAACAATCATAAACTGCTGGATGACAAAAGTGGGCATATTCCATCCATCCACAATCATCCCAAGGACACAGAACGTGTCACCTTAGACACTGTGATCAGCATTTGTTTATTGAGTAAGTGCACGCATTTTCATTTATGATAGGTGTTTATGCTAAATGCTATGGATCGGAAGATGATGGAAAGAAAGGGTACGACAGTATTTTTATTTGAAAAAGCTTACAGAAAAATACACAAAACATGTCACGGCCACATTGTCAGCATCATTGTGGCATCACTAGCATCAGTTGCCTACCTCTTGATCCTTCACTATGTAACGGGCACTGGGTTACATTCTTGACATCCGTTACTCTTTGCACTATCACGATCTTTAAAAGTTTAGGTACTATCAGTATATCAACTCTACGGTGGAAGACACCGGGGCTTTCAAAACTTAAATTGCCCAAGGATATACAGTTAAGAAGTGACTAAACTGAGTTTTCAACTGCAGTCAGTCCAGATCTAAAACTGTGACTTCTTAATATTCCTACACCCTTAACACCTAACTAGACTCCAGAGTAGATTAGACTACTTTAAGGGTACGAACAGAGTCCCTGGCTGGTACAAATGGTCAGCCCCCTTTCACATACAGAAGGTAGATGTTCGAGCCTATCCAAATATACCTCAGAAGAAAAGTCTAGTGATCTACTCCCCCGTCCACCCACCAAAAATCAGTCATTGAAAACCCCCTGAAGCACAGTTCTAGTCTGACATAGATAGGGTTACCAAGAATTGGAATAAACTCAACAGCAACGAGTTTAATTTTTTACTTATTTTTTTCAATGTTTCCTGGTTTTGTTGATTGTGTAAGGGCACTATGAGTTCATAGCAGGGAGAAGACAAAATGAGACAGGATTAAGAAAAGTCTTGATAGAAGCAACAAAGCCCACATGGAAGCAGCACACCAACATGTGTGATCATGAAGGGCCAAAGGGACCAGGCTTTAAACACCAAAGCTGGCTGATTAATCCCTCCACACCAAGCAACTTGTCTGTATTCCTTAATGCCCGAGGTTTTCCTCCAGTCCACAGTACAGAAACATCCTTTTATAACTACTCTGGATATCTAAAGTGTTCTTCTAGGGCAGACAAATTCTGAGTTCTCTGCCCAACCCATGATTAACTCATCCCGACTAAGGATACACACACATACATGCGCACATGCAAACACAACATATACACTGCACAATGGCACACCCTGGACCAACCTCTACAGAGAAGTGTGTACCAAGTGAACCCCCACTCAGGTTGTAATTGACTGAACCATGAGTGGTCCATTATGGTTTTCTGGGATTCTCTCACATGGGCCTATGCAATCACTGGATGGTTTGAACTGACATGAGCTGGGAGTCAGGGACACCTGTTGGAGAAGCATCCATTAGGCAGAGAAAGACCGATGCAGAAAGCATACACAGGTGAGTTGTCAGACCCTCATTTCAGTGTCTCCTAAAACCTAGCTGAATTTCTTGCTTTTAAATTCTGAGATGTCCCAGTAATTTTTTTTCTAATAAATTACATATTTGGGGACTAAATTAGTTAGAATCAGTGTCTGTTCCTTATCTGTAACCTTAACAACCTCAACTAGGACATGAAGCACAGGGATTTTATATAAATGCAAACACTGCTGGAAATTTCACTCTCCAGGAATCCAAGATAAGGCAGGAGTGGGCATTTTTTTCTCTATAATACATTTTGGGGCAAAAATAATGATGATGAAAATCAGTTATTTA
>NW_022111372.1:76027145-76028895 GCF_000313985.2 Echinops telfairi
TAAAATTATTTTTGTTGCTACTTCATAACTATAATTTTGCTACTGTTATGAATGGGGCAGCCCCTGTGAAAGGATTGTTTGAACCCCCAAAGGGGCTGCGACCCAGAGATTGAGAATCACTGCTCTAGAGATTCATCAATCCTGGGTTTCATATACCAAAAAATGAAAAAAAAAAAAAAACATATAACACAGCTTCGAGAGGGTGACCCCAGTGACCTAACACCGCTGATATATACCGTAATATGTACAATCAAAACCCAAACAAAACAATACAAACCAAAATTACAGAAAATTTTGGAAACCAGATCTGTTCTAGCATGCATCATAAGGGGGTTCTGCTGACAAAGTTTTAACTGTTCAAGTCAAATGGATGCCTTTGAACCTCTATACTCAGTTCGAATGCACGTTGTTTAGTAACCACTTTCCTCTGGTCCCTCCATTGAGGATGGAGGAGGTTCACCAGAAGCACATTTCATGTCATTGCATCGCTCCCTCATGCAAGCAGAATCGTACCATGGGTTCCATTTCAATTTCCAAACATACTATTTCTTCTTGAGTTCCTTGATTTTGTCTCCTTTAACCCCCCTCCCCTCCACCACTCCCAGCCCCCTTGTCCCCAAATCCTTGTGCTACTTGCTATCCCTGTAGCTTCATCAATCCTGGGTTTCATTAAAGAAAAAAAAAGGGAAAAAAATCATACATCACAACTTTAAGATGTCATCCCCAATGGCATCGAGCCTCTGAGATACCCCCTAATATGAACAAAGGAAAACATATAAAACAGAATGACCGCGACCAGTTTGCTAGAATAATATATATCTTAATTCAACATCTAGGGTGTTGATATAGCAAGACCTATGGGTCCGCCAACCAACAACGCACTAACCATGGTGCAGCTTTCTTCTGCTCCCTCAGACACCAGGTCTTTTCCGACTAAAGTCCTCAAGTTCTAGGTGCATCTGAGGTGGAGTCCAATTCACCCAGAGGAGTGCCCACATGGAACATGCACCCAGAAGGTCCGGGATTCCGTGTCCCAGGGAACCTTGGTACATTTCATTCTTCTCCCTCTCCCCCATACTTAGACATAAGGCATGCACAACCTTTCCAAGGATGTTTTCTTAAGAAAAGCCTTTAAGGGATGGTTCTACACAACTGTTTCTATAGTAGCTGAAAGCTTCATGATGAACCGAATTTACTGTGGAAGGTTAAACTGGAAGGCTCCCGAGCAACATGGGTGAGACTGGGGCAGCTCCTGTGTTGGATTTATTGTTCCTGAGGAAAGCGGCAGCCCCGCACCACTAATCAGATCATCCATCAGAGGAGCGGTTCCCGTTGTCTCTGCCAGACACACAGAGAGACAAACAGTCACTGGGAAGTACACAAAGGCAGACTCTAGCAAGCTCCCCCATCGTGCCCGAGAGCCATGAATCATCTTGGCAAAGGATTCATCATGTTTGGGTGTCACCTGGGTCATAACAGAGGTGTTAGCTGTGTGCAGGATGGCTTCTATCATATATACAAAAGGAAAGAGCCAAGAAAAATAGGAAAAAAACAGCACCATCACCCCACCCCACCCCCAAAGGAAAAAAAAAAGAAATGATTAGTGAGAGTGAAGTTCCTTTATGGGCATGTTTACATCAACAATGTGGCTGCAAAGAACGTAGGATGGGGAGAAGCTAAGCGCCTGAATCCCAGTCCCTGTTTGGCCATTGACTGTCCTGTAAATCTACTTGACCCCTTGTAGTACCTC
>NW_022111372.1:76030084-76044871 GCF_000313985.2 Echinops telfairi
TTGGCCAGGGCCTTCCTCTCTTCTGTTGGCCCTCTACTTCCCTAAGCATGTCGTCCTTCTCCAGGCTCGGGTCTCTCCTGATAATGGGTGCAAAGTCGACCAAATGAAGTCTGGCCATTCTTGCCTCTCAGGAATATGCTGGCTGTACCTCTTCCAAGAGGCTAGGTTACGAGCATACTTCCATTTTTAAAATAAGAAAAATGACCCCCCAGAGGTGTTGCTTTCGTCAGGTCACACCTCCATTCCGCAGCAGAACTGGCTTTTAGACAGAGGCAAGGCTTACGTCCGACCTCGTCAATCCCAGAGAGTGGCCGCTCTCGGCATGCTTTGTGCTCCTCTGTCATTTGCCCACTTTACAAATACTGATGAGGGACACGAAAACTCCTCCAACCTGGAAGCAAAATGAGGAGATAAGCCCTTTGGTTCTTTCTTACTAAAAGAACGGAACACCCAACCCACTACCCTGGAGGCTCTTCGGACACTGAGAGACGAGCAGAGAAGAAGGACCCGGCTCCTGGGATGGCCAGGGCTGTGCATCTCCACAGAACTAGACAGTCAGCTCTTTCTCCAGCAGAGTGGCTGCTGCCTTTGAACGGCCCACCTCCAGCTGGCCATCACGTGCTTTAACCACTGCCTCATCAGTGCCCCGGCTGCCTATTGTGAAGGACAAAATAAGAGGCAAATATATGAAATGACAGCAATATATGGAATCATGGTGAGACTGGAAACAAGCCAACAACATTTTTGTGCCTTGAATTTTCTAAGCTATATATTGATTAAAATTGTGATTTTATTTTATTTTATGATAGCTCAATTGTTCAAATCACCCATCTTTGAGGGGTAAATTCAGAGGGACCAATACTCTAAACAGGAAGCACAGGAAGAAAGTAGGGTAAGTGATGTTACATTGAGGGGATACCACCAATGAGATAAAATGTGTATGAATTGTTGAATGTACAACTGATGATTTGCTCTGTAAACCTTCACTTAATTAACAATAAAAATGTGTGTTTTGAGAATCACACTTTTCCATGGGTAAAATCTTTGGAAAATTTAGAAAATCTATCTCATTGTCTTCTTTTGTCTGCATTCTCATTTGTACATAATGAGATGAATGAAGTTAAATCAGAACAGAAAAACGCCTTTAATTTCTAGATTTCATTTTTTTTTTAATCCTTCAAAATCATATGTCCTATGATAAGTGACTTTAGAACCCTGGAAGTTTGGGGTTGTTATTTTTAAAATTTTGGATGGGGTACATTTACAGCTAAATGCAAATGAAATTCAATGATAGCTCAATTGTTCAAATCACCCATCTTTGAGGGGTAAATTCAACGGGAACAATACTCTAAACAGAAGTTATCAAGAATGTTTTCAATCAGCGTCATTTTTAGTCTGATAGCGGCATAACTAAGAAAGCCTAATTCACCAAGCCGTAATAATTTCCATATAGACTGGAAGCATGAAGAATCTGGTTACAGGAAACAAGAAATCACTATGAGATGCATACTGAGCATTTCATAGATTTTTTAATTATAATTTGCTCTTCTATATATGATAACTGCAATTAAATACATGCCCCAGCCACCAGTGTAAACACTGCAGTCTACATTTCAAAAAGATATTTGATGCTTAGGATGAAAGGTGTATATGTTTATAGGAGTACAAAGTCCAGTCTTCCCCGGCAACAGCGCTGGGTGCGCTAACTCAGAGTAAATTGCTTGACGCTGGTCTAGCAGGGAAAGGCATGCTATGAAAGCTCTGCTTCCACCCAGAGTAACTCCGTTTTGTTTGTTGTTTTTTTGTAATACCCCCTCTTATAAGGAAAAAATGGTCCCTAGTAGCTCAATCGTTAAGCACTCACCTGCAAACCCAGGTGATGGTTGGAGCCCACCCAGAGGTACTCAGAACAGGCTGGTGTTCCACTTCAAACACTAGCTGTTGAAAGCCCTAAGGACCACTACTCTGACCCACATGGGGTTGCCAGGAGGCAGAATCAGCTGGAGGGGAACTGGTTTTGTTGTTATTGTGCCTATTAATTTAGGACGGACCTGACCAATTTTCCGCAAGTATAAAGATCACTTGTTATGCCCTCACATATCGGCATAATCAACCCTTTAAGATCAGTAGGGCAGCTTTTACCCAAGGACAAAGCTCACCAGAGGGCTAAGAAAGGAGGAGGAATAAAAACAGGAGGTGCAGGGAGAAAGTAGGGTAAGTGATGTACATTGATGGGATACCATCAATGAGATAAAGTGTGTATGAATTGTTGACTGTAAAACTGATGATTTGCTCTGTAAACCTTCACTTAATTAACAATAAAAAAGCTGTAAAAATAGTTGGCAAAGATAGCACTGGTGATAGAAACTAAGTTGGCAATTATGTAATATAATTTTACCAAAAGAAAGAAAAGTGTATATGTTTTGCATCCTGTGACCCTTTACAGAGACATAATACGTTTTAGCATATTAAAGGCTCTGAGGACTCTCCCAGCAACGAAATCTCATTATCCGTATTAGGGTTAATAAGGGGTGTGTTTTTCAAACGTATCTAGGCAAACTCTTTTCTTTATTCCACATAACACATATTCCCAGATCCAGTAGATAAATGCTTGCAGAAGCATTGACCCACAATACAAACTTTAACTTAAATCCATTGGGAACAAATGTACTGAAAATTTTTTATCATATAAAATTTCTACGTCTGTTTATATTTATGTATTTTGTTCATCATAAGAATGTTGCAGCTAGCTGTTGTCATGTCTGCCCTTGGCTCATGCTGACTCCAGGCAGAAAGGAACAAACGCCGCTAAGCATTGCTCCACCCTGGAATTGGCGGAAAATAGATCACCAAGCCTTTTATCCGAACCAGACTTAGTCTGGAAACTCTGCTGAAGCCTGTTCAGCAGCACAGTAGCACACCCATCTCTTCTGACGTAGAGGTGGCTGTGCGTGAGTGGCACACAAAACCTCTAGCACAAAATGGGGAACTTGTACCACTAAACCATGCAGATCCCCTACAGGAGAATGACGATCGCTGAATGCCTCCTCCTGGTCAAGCACACGAATCGCTACTTCAATTCATTCAAGGCAGGGAATAATACTACTGTGAAAGGGGTACAAAGATTCCTGGGGGAAATGGAATTAAAAGTTAATGGAACTGCTACCTGGACTTTTTTGAAGCTGCCTTATATGAGCCAAATTTGACAGATGAGGTAATCAGCAAACTCAAAGACATACAATGCTCCCATAGTTGACAATTTATAAAAATGGCACACTTTTAACCAAGAGTTAAATTATACGGCCAGACAAGCACTACCTAATATTTTTTTCACAAATAACTTGCCTACACATGGCTCAAATACACTCACCGACACAACATGCTGCACATAGGGAGTAAGCTGTTGGCCAAACCGTAAACTATGTTTGTTATGTGCATGAAAATATGGTACTTGGGTGGATTTACGTTGGCCAAGAATAAGTTGGCAAAGCTATCTGAATACTACGTCTGATAAGTCAGCGTCAACCACTCCTAACCAGCTAGGGTGGCTGCTTTGGCATGTGGTATGATTTGGAGACGCTTCTAATTAAAGGCAATGATTGTGTTCAATGAAATTGTGTCATAAATAGTGACAGTCTTCCTGGCAACAGCATTTGCATTAGTATAAATCCTTCGGAATCATTTGGGCTGTGAATTTCTTTTTAAGGCTCCTAAGTGTGTGACAGGCCTTTCACAAATGAAAGGCGAGAGAGATGGGTGACGCTTACAGAGGCTTCTGAACATTCTAATTCAATCATCAATCTCTGGAAAGCAGGGCCGTTTTCCAAAATGCTGTGTGGAAAACCAAACACTCAATTGCTAAGGAGCTTGTGCTGACTCCTGGAGAGCCCATAGACCAGAGCTTCACTCCGTATGGGCTTCACGCCATCACGGCTCTTCAGAAAGGTCATTGTCAGGTCTTTCTTGGGAGACTCTTCTGGGTGGTTTAAGTCGATAGCTCACCACTTGGAAGTTTGCACCCTCAGATATGCCCTAGTAAAATCATAATGAGACTACAAAATTTTTGTTATTTATTTTCTACTACTGTTTTATTTTAATTGGTCTAAGGAGTGTACGAGAGAAAGACAAGAATTTCTACTCCCATAAAAGCTTATAGTCTCAGAAACACACAAAGGCAAGTCTGCTCTGTTTAAAGGGTCACTAGGAGTCAGAATGTCAAGAAAGTAGTATAACCTTTGCCAGGTAGTTTCCTATAATTGCCTCATACAAATAGATCATGATTTTAAGCACATTTAACTACCGTCATCATTGCATACTGAGAGAATCAGTGATGATCAGAAAAAACAGGTAGGATATCTGGGTATTTACAATGCTTTAGAATATTTTAACAGCCTCTCATTTGTCATCCAATGAATGAATCATTGATGACATGTCCTTTTAAAATCCTAACTACACATGTGTGGCTAACACCATGATTAAAGGGGTATTTGCCCACCTAACCGTAAATAAACAGGAAAAAAAGGATGTGAAACAACTGAGTTATAAATGAAGAAAACAGTAAATGAGACTCTAAACAGCTAACATACCTATACATTTGATTCTGAGGTATAAAGATTTTGCTTAAGAAGTATATAACTTCTCAAAATAAGTTCTAGCTTCCTTCCTTATACAAAAGGTTGAACTAAGACAGTGTAGAAGAAAGCTTGCTTGTACACATTCACAAAGCCACTTTCATTCACATGGGACTTTCCGATGTGTCTGATTTATTTTAAGTGTGAAAGTTTTCCTAAAATGGAAAGATATACAGATGTTCTAGTGTTGATGTCATCCTAGCAGAGATGGAGATAAAATGTTCTCTTATTCTGTGGAAACCTGAAAGCAACTTGGAAAATTAAATTGGGGATTGCAAGCAGGGAAGGTTACTGGAGCTGGTGTGCAGATAGTGTCTGTCATGCCCACAATTTTTATTTACTCATCCATCTCTGTCACATTGCTATGATGTGCCTTCCCTCATAGCTATATCTGTAACCGACCCCTCTGTGGTAATTACACAATCTGGTGTCAACCTGAGACGCTTAAGAGTGAAGGGGTGGAGTTTAGCCTGGCAATCAGGTTGCAGTTTGATGAACTCATTTGGAGGCACTCTGGAGATAAATAGGTCGCTGGAGGTGGGACACACAGAGACTCTCCAGGCAAGGCATTCCTGTTGGCAAGCCTGAGGGAGCTACACTTGATGTAGCCAGAGCCCTGGAGCTGGAGAAGCCAGGTAGAGACCCCTGACAGCACTAAGATGCTTCCACCGCCACTGGCTCCACAAGACTTCCCACCCTCTCACTTGTGATCTTCCTGCACTCAGCGTCATTTCATGGCTACATGCATTGATGGACTAGTATCCGCATATGGGGTAATGTCAGATCTATAGACTTGATCTTGCTACATAAAGAATTTATGGACTAATATCGACATATGGGGTAATATCATCTATAGACTTGATCTGGATACATAAAGAAGAATGTATGGACTAATATCAACATATGGGGTAATATCAAATCTATAGACTTTATCTGGACTGGGATGGGATGTTTTCTCAATATACAATTGCTCTTTTATATAAAGCTCTCTCTTACACACGAGTGTCTATGAATTTGTTTCTCTAGTTACCCAGACTAACGCACCCTCTATGGGGCCTGTGAAGCATCATCAGTGTGTGAGTGTTGGTCACTGAGTTGGGGACTGCTCAGACTCCTAGATTTGAAACCAGCACAGGCACTCTAGAGCGGCTTGCCTCTCACCCAGGAAGTTGCTATTACTGCTGTGATGGGAGGTAATAATGTAATATCTTCAAAGGGTTGGATCTCCTCTGACCCTAGCGGAGGGATGTGAATAGCCTGGTGATCCGACAAAGAGCACTGTAAAGTTGATTATGGCAGGCAGCGTTAGGTTAAAATGTAGTATCTTAACATTTGATCTCTATTTTGATCTACGTAAAGGTGGTTCAATTAAAAAAAAAGTGAAGGGGAAATACATGTGACTCAACCCTTGAGTGAATCTTCACTCACCATAGACCAGGGCTGTGATTAGCCTTGCTATCATGCAAAGTGCATTAGAAAGTGGATTATTACAGATGGAGGTAGGTTAAAATTCAACACCTTACCATTTGATCCCCTTTTTGAGCCATTTAAATTTGTTCATTTCTAATATTTTCTACCTTCTTTTTGATTGAGGTTTTCCTGTGTGTGTGTGTGTGTGTGTGTGTGTGTGTGTGTGTGTTTCTCCATATTAAATCTAGGACAGAAGGAGGTGGGGAGGAGGGTGTAGTGAGCAGCTGGCTTCCTGGACAGGGAACAACTAGGGAAGCGGAACCACCATCGAGGAGAAGGTAGAGTTCCTGTGAGGATTAGAGCAACACCAAGCTAGTGGAGAGGAAGCACTAAGAGGTGGAAGAAGGGGGAAAGTGGTGGCGGGGCAGGAGGGGGCAAAAGGAAATAGAGGCAAGCTCTAGGAAGCAAAGGCATGGATAGGGAGATTAACAGAGGTGTGTACTTGTGTAAATACATTAATCCATAACACTAGTGGTATTGGCCTATGTACATATATTTATAAGGCAATACACTGAGGCTATAGATGGTGGGCCTCTGCTCATACCTTCCCTCAATACAAGTGCACTTCATTCTAACAAATTGGCATTCTGGGATGCTTACCACCACCACCACCCATACACACACACACACACACACACACACAAGCAGATGTGGTGAACACAAAGGATAATGCTATTAAAAGATATAGTGTCTGGGGTCTTAAATGCTTAAACAAGTGGTCATCCAACAGTGAAGCAACAAGCCTACATGGAAGAAGCACACCAGCCGGTGAGATTGTGAGGTGTCATCGAGACCAGGCAACAGACATCGGAAGATTCACAACAAACAGTACACAAACAAAAATGGATTGGTGAGAATGGAGGGGGGTTGGAGTGGAGAGCCAAATCCATCTATGGATAATGGATCATCCCCCAACAGAGGGGTCACAGGGAGGGGTTGTGTGAATCAGGGTGCAGTAGAGCACTAATGGGTCACACAATATACCTCTGATCCCTTGAGGCCTCCTCACCCCCTGCTGTTATGACCCCAGTGCAGCTTCCCACTCTGGCCTAGAAGGGAGCATGTACACAGGTATAGGCAAGAGATAAAACTCAGGACACATGGAACCCAGGAACAGGAATGGGGACACCAAAAAGGTAGGGGGAAGGGGAGGGAGAGAGGCACTGATCACAATGCATGGCACATAACCACACACCCCCAGCCAGGGGGAAGAACAGTAGAAACCAAAGGGGAAGGGAGACAGCAGTCGGCGTGAGATTTGAAAATAATTCACAATCTATAATCTATCAAGGGGCCACAAGGGTTGGAGAGCTGGGAGGAGGAAGGGGAAAAAGAGGAGCTGATCCCAAGGGCTCAATGGTAAGTAAATATCTACAAAAGAACGATGGAATATATGTACTAGTGTGTCAAATACAATTGATGATGTCACAAGAGTTGATAGAACCCCAAATAAAATGATTAAACATAATAACAATAAATCTAGGACAACTAAATCTATGGAGATATTAACTGAACTGTAAATCTATAGAGATAAAAACTGAATTAGTGGTTTCTTGGGGTTATGGCAGGGAAGGATTGGGGTAAAGGGGGAGCACCAAACAGTGAGTATAAGAAAGAAGAAAGTGTTTTATAATTTATTTGGGTAATGATTGCACAACTCTTTCTCATAGGAACTAGTGAATAGTATGATATGTGGATTATGTGTCAATAAAACTATTTAAAATTTTTTAAGTGTTTGGAGGTCTGGAAAGTTTAAGTTTGGGCTAAAAATAATACATTGCTTCTGAGAATATTGAAATGCCTTTACATTGCCAAAGGGTGGTTGAAGGCAGATGGCGAATCAGAGAAACATTACAAGTATTGCAAGAGTTCGTAAGAGCAAATTAGCCACGTTCTTAAGTTTGATGTAGCTATCACAAGTTGAACACTCAGCAAACACTCATTTCCATTACCTTCTATTTCCATTACTAAAAAAATTGTATAGGTACAAATGGCACATTGAACTGAATATGTCAGTAATTTGATCCTTTTTAACATGTCCACATCTGTGAAGCTCACTCAAAATGATAATTGATCATAGCAAATAATTTCCCATGTCCCTGTATAATGAGTCAATCTTGCCCCCCCACGCACATACCTCCTTCCTTTCCAGTTACGTAACTTCTCCCTACTCAAACACAGACATAGATGATGCAAGTATATGTAAGTTTGTCATTTGTCAGTTTGTCTTACTGTGGTAACTTAAATGTTGCTGTGATTCTGGAAGCTATTCCACCAGTGTTTCAAACATCGACAGGCTCATCCGTGGTTAGACAGTTTCAGGGGAACTTCTAAGCTACGACAGAATCATAAGAATAACCTGGAAATATAGTTCTGAAAATTAGCCAGGAAAACCTGAAGGTTCACAATAGAGCATCTTCCAACCCACTTGCTTTGGTCAGATTCATGGGGGTATCGATAACGGAAACATCATGTTTAGTAAAGCAGAGACTCCATGAGGGTCAGGAAGGACCTATGTGAGATTGACTAGCTTCACAGCCCCAACAGTGGGTGAGGGCATGCTGGAAATTCTGAGGATGGCACAGGACTGGGCAATATTTTTTTCTCTTACACATATGGTCACCATGAGCTAGGGTTGACTCAAGAGCAGCTATTTTTCTATCTAGACTGTTAACTGAATGTTTGCTGGTTCAAACCTATCACCTGCTCCTTGGGGGAAAGATGAGACTGTTTGCTCCTATAAAGACTTACACTCATAGAAATCTTATGTAGGGTTGCTATGAATCAGAATTGACTTAACTGTGGTGTGTTTGCTGCTCATCTATCCACCCAGACACGCATCTAACAAACGTAGAGAGTGACGCGTTCCTTCATCAAGTTGTATGCACCCTTTGTGTGGTCTGGGCTTTTTTTTCCACTCAGTTTAATCAATTTGAGATTACTCACATCATGGCAGTTGTTGTACAACCAAGTCCTTTTTCATTGTGTGTGTAATCACAATTTGTTATATGGATAATCACATTATAGGGATAACCAAACTGTTGGGCATTTGCGTGGCTTCCAAATTTGGACGGTCCCAAATAGAGCTGCAGTGAACACCCGTGGATAACGTCAGTGTGGGAGGCCACGCTTTGTTCACTTTTGAATTAAATACCTACAAGTGTTGTGTCCTGGTATATAGGAAGTTTAGCCTTTTTAGGAAACACTCCAATTGTTTCTACAACAGTGGTCCTGTTTTGCATTCTCAACAGTGATGTATGAGACTGTCCTATCTAGGTGACAGTTTGTAGAGTCAAATGTTTAATTGTGTGTGTGTGTGTTTTCATTTGCGTGTTTGCCTGTTTTAATTTAAGCACATGTCGTTGATACCTGTATTCCCTCAGTGACTAACCCTGAGCTTCGTTTCATGTATTTACTTCCCATGTGCATAAACTCTTGGGAGAAGTGTCTTTTTAAGGCTTTGTCCTATTTTCATCAAGTTCTTGACTACTATTTCTGTGTTATAAGTGCTATTTACGTAGTCTAGGTATAAAACCTGTTCTTGAAATCTGTTTTGAAAATATTTTCCTCAATCTATGGCATGCCTTTTCTTACCCATGGCCTTAGGAGAACAAAAATCCTTTTTACTTTAGTAGTTCGTACATTTGGTGCCAGTCATATTTAAGAACCAGAGGTATATCCGTTTTTCTCCTATTGCTCCTCAAAAAGTTTCTAGAACTCTAATAATGTGTTATTGCTGTTATTTTTAACACATTCCAATGTGCAATCTGTAGTAAATTACCCAAAACAACCAAAAATACATTTTTATTCCTCTCATGTTAAAAGGAAAAGTCACACTCTACAATTGAATTACTTAAGAGGAAAATGTTCATGTTTTGCAAAAAGAGCACTCTTATCCACATCTTTAAAAAAACTACCTCAGAATAAAAACAGAAAAGAGTGCAACGCTGTATTAACACGTGTACAGTCATGGAAACTGCTTTGAACTCCAAGCAGCCTCCTACCCATAAAAGCAATGGTGCAGCTGTTTAAAGAAGTCAATGGAATTGTGGGCTGTTTACTTGCAGTGTGTTAGGGCTATATAAAAATTGATTCTAGCTGCAAGATGGAAAATTTTAAACATTAAAAATAGATGCCAGGTTAAAGCTTCTGAGATGGTATTTAAAACAGAAAACTAAATAATTTAAAACTTCGTGTAAGTTGCTTCCTGCCTTCCTTTTAAAAGCACTTTTCCTTGTGTGACTCATAAAATTATAACTGCAAAGTGGTGGGGTTTTTTTTCACTTTTGGGAGAAGTAAAATCTTACTAAAATGCAAGCATCAGTGTGTATTCTTTTGGCAATGACTTCATGTGTGAATCAGGTAAACTATTTTTAAAAGGCAGATCGTACTATGTCATTTCAACGTAATGAAATGTGACAGCAGCCCCACTCTGCACAAGAAATGACGAGCAAAGCACCAGCGAAGTTGGCGGGGTGGAGAAAATACTGAGTAGCAAATGTCCTCTGTTCTAGAACAGCTGAGAGTTGACAAAAGAACTTCTTTTTGCTGTGATTCGTTACTCAGGTCGGCTCCAATACAGAGTGACTTTAAAGATAACACAAAGGAATATTTCCCAGTTCTACATCATTTTCCAACACTGTAGCAGACCGCATTCTTGGTGGAAAGTTGTGGTGAATCACCTGACCTTTCCAGACATAAAGTTTCCATGGGTTTCAAGCCTTCTCCTGCGGCAATATTGTAGGTATAGGAAAATGTGATGCTCAAGGAAGTAAAAATGGCTAAAGATGACTGAAGGGAGATTCGTGCAGCTATGTGACTGTGATAGTCTGGGACACTTGGAGAACCGAATTCACAGAAACTCGTGAATAAAGAGTGTTTTATATAAATGAAAAGTGTCTATCAAGAAAGCATCATACCCATAGCTACCTCATATTAGAAGTCCAATATTATCCCTTGGGACTGACCTTCAGGAAGCAAAAGACCCGATGCCAGGCAAGCCGCCGCTTCCTCAGCCTGGTCTGGAGTCCCTTGCATGGCTTAAGGAAAGACTCTGGGGAAAGCCTCGCTTCCCCAGGCTGGCAGGAAGTCCATTTCCTTGAGTTCTTGGAGACCGCAGGCGAAGGCTAGCTTCCCCAGACTACCCATCAATCTGTTACCTGGCCTTCTGGGAGGCGCCAGGCAAATCCTGACTTCCCAAGCTTTCCCGGAATTTCAATGCCTGGCTTGTTGGGAGACGCTGGGCCAAGCCCCGCTTCCCAGTCTGACCGGGAGACCCTTCCGTGACCTGAATGGAGACGCAAAAGTATTCTGACTTCGGGTCTACACTGGCTCATTTTCAGAAGTAGATAACTTGGTCTTTCTTCCTGGTCTGTCCTAGTCTGGAGGCTCCAATGAAATCTGTCCTCCAGGGTGACCTTGCTGGTGGCTGACATCCTGGCGGCATACTGCCTGGATCACAGTAGAACACAGTGAAAGACAGGTAGCAGAATTAACATTCTACACACGTTGACTTTCTTAAAAAGAATTTTAATCTCACAAAAACTAGGCCTAGAGTAGAAATCGCAAAGTGGCGAGATGATTTATTCCTGAAGGGTACATAGAAGCTTGTATATTGATAGCCAAACTTTAGGGTTCATAGGACATAATTCAGTTAGAGAGTCTCTTAAGTCAGGAGAATTTGGATATGACATACTTTAGGGAGACAGGGGGACCCCATAAATGGCTTTTCAACAGATGCAATCTGTCACTGACAAAGAAGCCTGGCATATTTCATGTATGAACCATTGTGCTTATCTGTGCCATAAGAATTCTATTGGTTCAATCCTACATTATAGCCAGAGTTCAACAGTTCCCTCTCACTAATTGATATAACAAGTTAACAAAAAGTACTACTAAGAGAGAAGTCATGAACTACTTCATCCACCAACTTTACCAAACTGACATTTATAAGGCCCTTGACCACCAGTAAGAGGATGCACATGGTTCCTAAGCACATACAAGACATGTGCCCACATAGACAACATACTGGGCCATTAAAAAGTCTCAAATATGAAGTTATTTGAAGATTATTTTTAAAAAAATATGGAAGCAAATGATAAATCAATAACAAAAATTAGCTGGAATTTCCCCCAATATTTGGAAAGTTAATATACATGAAATAATCCATGGTTAAATTAAGAAATAAAAAAAGTACGTTGAGTGGGATGAAAATTAAATATATAGACAAAAAGTTCATAGAAAAGTTCCATAAGTTTTTGATTCCCTTTTTGCACAAAATCTCTGACCCTCTTTCACATATGTGTACCTGCAAAGCAAAATGGCGAGAGAATGCTATAGCACCAAACACCTGTATTAAAATAAATCAATAACATTTTCAGATTCATAGCCTCTGATAATGCACACAATAAGCCTAGACAAAAGCTAAATAAATCCTAAGTTAACATAATAAAATAAATAGGATGAGAAGCCAGTGAATCCGAACACAGATAAAAACAAGAGATAAAAAAAACAGCAATACCAATAACTGTCAAACTGCTTCTAAACAGCTATCCCACTTTCCATTTCCACCAGGAATACATAGGAATTTCATTTGCTCTGCATACTTTACCAAACTTGGCATATTCACTGTCTTCTTTGTTGTTTTCAATTTATCCTTAGCCTTTCTAGACCTGCAGTGGTGACATATTGCAGTTTAAATTTACATTTCCTCAACAAGCCTCCTCTCATGATAAACAAGTAAAGAGACTGGGTATCTCTCATATATTACCGGTGGAAATGTAAAATGAGAGAGTTACTCTAGAAAACAGATAACTAAATAGGCTGTTACTATAGAGCACTGTTATTATACTCCTGGGCATTTATCTTAGAAATATGAAAATTTCTGTCCACATAAAAACTTGTAAGTGAATGTTCATAATAGCTTTATTTATACGAGTTCCAAAGTGGAGATGACTTAAACATCCTTCAGTAGGTAAAAAGATAAACCCCCTATGAGTCATCTATACTATTCAGCATTATTAATACATGACATATTTTGGCTGGATGTGAAGGACATTAAGCCAAGTGAGAAAAAAAATAGATCAAACACTAAGGTCAGTTGTTTTATGATTCTTCTGATATATTCAAAATGATAAAATTAGATAGTGAAGAGGTTAGTGGTTATAGAGGCAAGAGACCGTGGGGGGGAGTAGGCAGGTGGTTGTGGCAACAAGGAGATACGAGGGGGATCGTTTAGTAATGAAATAGTTCTAGATTTTGATGACAGTGGTGAAGACACGATTCTGCAAGTGACAAAAAGGCATAGACATTTATATACACATTCCACAAATCTTAATTTTTTTATTTCCAATATTGTACTACAGTGATGTAAGATATGATCATTGCAGGGAGCTGAGTAACCAAGACTTAAGGCCTTTATCTGTACCACATTTAAAATTTACTTTAAATGTGTAATTATTGCCCTCCACACACACAAAAACACATCTACCATATGAATTAGACATTCCACTCCTCATTATTGACCCAAGAGAAACAAAACATGTGTTACACCCTAATGTACACAACAGCTTGATTAGTAGAATCCAGACCTCTACACAAACCAAATCTGCACCAACGAGTAAATGAAAAGAACGCATTTTCATCATCTCTCTGATGGAAGCACTCGTTCACCTTCATGGTCATTGAGTCAATTCTGACTTCCAGCAACTCTCCAGGAAAGAGCAGAACTGCCTGTGGGCACATGGAACCAGCACTCTCTGCGGCAGTAGGGAGACTGGACTCTTTCCTACGGTGCAGCTGTTGTTGAACTGCTGACCTTGTGGTTATCAGTCTAACACATAACCACCGTGGCCGCGTGGCTCCTATAAAATAAACAGTATGCAGAAATACAAAAAGGGCAAATTGCTAATGCGTGAAGCACTAATCTCAAAATATTTATTGTGAATAAGAAGCCATTCAGAAAAGGCCACATATTTATGCTTCTGTTTACACAAAATACTAGAATATACAAAATAAGTGATAGTCAAGAAAGCAGACGAGTGTTTGCCTAAGAGGGAAAGAAAAAAGCAGAAAGAACTTTGGGGATGATGGAACTGCTTAATATCTTGATGGGGGTTTCTTAAGTGTGTGTATATCTAAAAACATTCAATTATGATTTTTAAATATATTCATTTTAGTGTATTGCAATTATACCTCAGTAAAGCTTTCAAAAAGAGAACCGTTTTCTTAATAAATATCTCAAGTGGATTATATTTCAAAAGAATGTCTCAGTACCTGATATAAATTTTAAATCCACATATAGCTTGTTTTAATGTGCTTCTCCCCTCAACCCCCACTCCGCCCCCTTCAAAACCATGTGACTAGGAAACAAACAGAACTGCAGTTAATGAGACCCCAGTAGAAGTCTCTTATCAGGAAAGTTCTAGATAAGTCTTTGTTTTCTGAATAAAAATAGAAACATACGGGAGGATAGTCCTTCACACTTCTTATTTATGCTATTAAACCTGGGCATAATGTTCGAGTATAGCAGCCCTGCTATGACCTGCAAGGCAAGATTCAAAACAACAGCGAAACTGCAGAATCACTGTTCCTAACACTGACAAGATCCTTAACCAATCTGGTTCACCACCTACCTCCATCTGTGATTTTTCTAATAGGAGAAAAAAATCACGTGTATATATCCCTA
>NW_022111372.1:76046104-76080776 GCF_000313985.2 Echinops telfairi
CCCTGCTGTTGAAGGAGACTGACATCATCATGGACGGTCAGAAGAAAAACGAATCTGCGGTGGAAGAAGTGCTTCCAGAATGCTCCTCCAGGCGTCAGGCATCAAATACCCCGAACAAAGGCTCATATCGAGGTGAATGAGGGGGAGCACAGAGTGGAGACCCAAAGCCCATCTGAAGACAACTGGACATCCCCTGACAGAGGGTCATAAGGAAGAGACAAGCCAGGCAAGGTGCACTACAGCACCGATGAAACATACAACCTTCCTCTAGTTCTTTAATGCCTCCTACCTGCCCAACCCCCCTATCATGACTTCAATTCTACCTTACAAATCTGGCAATACCAGAGCATGTACACGGGTACAGATAAGAGCTCACAACACAGGGAATCCAGGACAGATAAGACCCTCAGGACCAATAATGAGAGTAGTGATAACAGGAGGGGAAGGGGAAGGTGGGGAGAGAAAGGGGAAATTGATCACAATGATCTGCATATAACCGCCCCCCCCAGGGGGTTGGACAACAGGAAAGTAGGTGAGGGGCGACACCGGTTGGTGTAAGACATGAAAAAAAAATTATAAATTATCAAGGGTTCATGTGGGAGGGAGGGTGGGGGGGAATGGATAATGAGGAGCTGATACCAAGGGCTCAGGTAGAAAGAAAATGAATTGAAAATGATGATGGCAACATATGTACAAATGTGCTAGACACAATGGATGGATGTATGGATTGTGATAAGACCTGTTAAGAGCCCCCAACAAAAAGCTTAAAAAAAAAAAGCGAGCATGGTGAAACTTTATCTCATGTACCATGGATATCAGGTTATCAGGAAAGACAAGTTCCTAAAAAACGGGCATCGTGCAAGGTCAAATCAGTGAACAGGACGAACACCCTTAACGAGATGGATTGACACAGAGACTGCTAACAACTGTGACAAAAATACAGGACCAGCCGGGGTTCTGTGCTATGGTCAGCAGAGCAGCTATGAGTCAGTACCAACTTGGTGGTACCCAACAACCACAAAAACATGGCAGTGTCAAAGTAATTAAAGGCCAATGCGCACGCTCAAAACATCGGACCTCTGCACAAAGGAAGTCAGAAGCACAATGAGGTGCTATTTAGCTCCCTAGAATGGGCCCAACAAGCCTGACAGCTGGTACTGACAGTGCTGTATGGTTGTGGAGAGATAGAAACTTCATATACTGAGGGCGGGTATAAAAAATGGAATAAATGACTTTGGGAAAGGCCATGATTCCTGAAGAGGTTAAACATAGAATTACCGTAACCAAAAGCCCTGTTGCCATTGACCCTTTAGGTCACAGTAGAACAACCCCTGGGGATTTACAAGTTTATAAATCTTTACCGGAACAGAAAACCTCATCTTTCGCTCACAGAATAGCTAGTGGTTTGGCCCTGTTGACCTTGTCACTACACCACTAGGGTTCAGTGAAAATGACCATATGACCCAACAGTATGAGATTACCATATTACCCAACAGTAAAATTACCAGGCAATTCTCTTAGGTGTACACCAAAGATAAATGAAAACCTGTATCTCTACAAAAAACTTTACAGCAGTATTTCATAATAGTTAAAAAGTAGAAACCATTAGGAAGTCCATCAGCTGATGAACCTATAGACAAAATGTGTCACCCCATGCAAATGGAAAGCTATTTGACAAGGAAACGGAGTGAAGTGCTGATACACATCTAACCATAAAGGACTCATAACACCAGTGTGCTAAGTGAAATAAGTTAATGAAAATTACCACTAGTATATCATTTTATATGACATCTTCCAGTTAGCAAAATGTAAACAAAAAGTACATCCGTGACTGCCAAGGCCTGGGACAAAGGAAGAGGAGACGTGATTGCTAGTGCATATGAGGTTTCTTTTGGGGTTGGTGAACATGTTTTATAATTGATTTAAGTTATAGTAATGGCTTCACAGTCTGTGAAGAACATACTAAAAACTATTGAATATATGCATATTCAGTAAATGAACTGGATGATAGGTGAATTACATCACAAGAAATGTTCTTATATTATACAACATATTCAATGTTCTTAACACAATGTATTTAGCTTTTAATCCTCCCAGGATTTAGGCTATAGAGTAGATGCACCTATTTCGAATATCTCTCAATGACAAGTGTAAATAAATTAATAAATAACTGAATCAAGAAAGGCACAAGGAATTATATCATTTTGTGCTCACCTCCCCAATTTGTTTGCTGAAGACAAATGTGTGCATAAGCAAACGTGGTGAGGAGAGGAGCCAGTCAGGGTGCGATGTAGAAACGATGAAACATAGAACTTTCCTCTAGTTCCTAAATGCTTCCCTCCCCCCACTATCATAATCCCAATTCTACCTTGCAAATCTGGCTACCCCAGAGGATGTACATTGTACAGATAGCAACTGGAAACACAGGGAATTCAGGACGGATGATCCCTTCAGGACCAGTGGTGAGAGTGGCAATACTGGGAGGGTGGATGGAGGGTGGGGTAGAAAGGGGGAACCGATGACAAGGATCTACATATAACCTCCTCCCTGGGGGACGGGCAACACCAAAGTGGGTGAAGGGAGATGTCGGACAGTGTAAGATATGACAAAACAGTTGTTTATAAATGATCAAGGGTTCGTGAGGGAGGGGGGAGGGGGAAGGGAGGGGGAAAATGAGAAGCTGATGCCAGGGGCTTACGTGGAGATCAAATATTTTGAGAATGATGAGGGCAATGAATGTCCAAATGTGCTTTACACAATTATATGTATCAATTATGCTAAGAGTTGTATGAGCCCCCAGTAAAATGATTAAAAATAAAATCCATAGAAACACTAGCCAAACAAGAAAGGCACAAGGAACGGAGTTCAGAGCACAGGGTCTATGTGTGCACGGCCTGGTGTGTTGTGGCTGCAAAACCTCTTACCACTTACTACGGTGGCTTGTTGTTACGCAAAGCATGGACATGGCACAGGAATGTAGATAATTAAAGGAGAGTAATATTTTACAACAGAGAATTTGGATCTAATAATGAAATAGGTCTCTTGCAGTGCTATAAGTATATGAGCTTATGATGTCATTTGATCTCACCACAACCCTGAGAAGGAAGCAGATTTACACGATTATAGTATTATTGTTATTTAATAAATGATAAATATGAACCTCCAAGCCCAGAAGTTAAATTCACTCAGTAAGTGTAAGGAAAGCGCACATTCACACCTCAAGTACATTTCTGGCCAATCCTGAAGTGAAACATATTTCATGTGAAAGCCAAGAAAAGAAGCTAAGGCAGGTACCTAAAAAATACATACAGACACACACACACACACACAGACACACACATGAAGGGGCTTTACAAAATCCATGCAAAAATCCATTGTATTTTAGTTCCATATTCCACAAACTTTTGGAGCCCTCTAATATATAAACACACCTACTCAGGACACAGCATGTTGTGTTGTGCACAGTGTCACTAAGGGTCATAGCCAACACAAAGGCACCTAACAAGAACAACAACAACTCCTCCTCACATATCCACATGGTGAGTTTCCAAGGACCAGGCTGGTATGTGAAAATCAGTGCTACAAGAAAAGCATTCTTGTAAAGATGTTTTAATAAGTATTTGAAGAAATAAATATGAATCCTCATCTTTCTTTTAAGCATGTCTTCATTTACTGGTCCAAGCTACACTCACTGGGACCCCACACTTTTGTTATGTCTGCTTAGTGCCCCGCCCCTTTCTCCTGATAGTCCCATCAAGTTCCAGAAAGAGGCTGAAATCATAGTTTAGTGTCTGGATGTTTCCGTTTCTTTCTTCCTTTCGCTGTTGTTACAAGTTTATAAAACCGTAGGCCTGGCCCACCTTTACCGACTCACAAATGCCTGCTCCAACAGAGCGGACTGTCCATTGTAGACTGTCTGGCAGGAGGTGGCTCCTCATGAAATTCCAATAGTCAGGAGAGAAAATGCATCCCTGAAAGTTTAAAGCATTTTCCTTTTATCGCTCCCTCTACAGAAGATACTCAGATGGGGAGAACGGCCTCTTTGAAAAGGCTAGTGCTGCCACTTCGTTAATATTTACAGCTTCTCTTGTGCTGGTGGTGACTTGCTGGATACCTAAGCATGTTTCTACTGTAAGGGGCAACCCAAACACCTCACCCCCATGTTTTCACGAGCGTTTCAAATTGATCAATACTTACTCAGTAGGTTTTTAGTCCTTGAAGACATCTAATTGGCTTTGATTCTTCTTTCCTAGATATTTTGTTGGGGCCCTTGTTTGAACTCTGTTTGCTAAGGAATGGGTCTGTGCTTCCTCCCCCCACTTTCTTCCCTCGTGTTCCTCACGAGCACGGGTTGTGTGTGCTGTTGGGTGCATGAAGCTGATGCAATGCTGCCTGGCCTGACTGTGATCCAGGACTGCTAGTGGCATGCACAGTGCTATTATGGGTTCAATTGAGTGACCCAAAAGATATGGTAAGGTCCTAACTCCTGGTACTTTTGACTGTGACCATTTGTGAAAATAGCATCATTGAAGATGTTCTTTAACTTGTGTTCTTGTTGTTCAGGGCCCTCCAGTTGATTCCAGCTCAGAGCAACTTTATGTACAACAGAACAAAATGGTGGCCAATCCTGTGTGATCCTCACAATTGTTCTTATGTTTGAGCCCACTGTTGTAGTCATTGTGTCAAGCCATTTCATCAATGGCCTCCCTCTTTTTTGCTGTCCCTCTACTATGCTAAGTATGATGTCCTTTGTCAGGGACTGGTCTCCCCTGATATCATTCTTCTTTGATCATCCTTATCAATGTCCGACTTTCACATGAATGTAAGGGAGTGGAAAATTGCCACAGCTTATGTCAAGCACACCTTATTCCTCAAAGTAACATACTTTCTTTTCAACTCTTTAAAAAGTCTTGTACAACAGTTATGTGATGCAATGAGTCCTTTGATCTCTTAACTGCTACTTCTATGAAGATTGATTGTGGATCCAAGCAAGATGAGACCCTTGGCAGCTGTAGACTTACAATACAAGGCCTGACTTACAAATTTAAAAGGGTGCCCTTCCCCAAAGCAGCTGCAGTCCTGCAAGTTCACAGCCTCGTGAGTTGAAGGGGTAAAGACTCATCACCTCTAACCTTCTCTCTGGACCAGCAGGTAACATCATAACAGATAAATAGAGAAAAGATTGAAGTTGATTTGGAACCAACTCAGTCGCACTTGACAACAACAACCTTCTCCCCCTCTTCCTGAGCAGAACACTTTCGTTAACCTCTGACAGCCGAGGGACCAATCAAAGCCAGATGCGTCTTCCTTGCAACTCTTCTACAGCTGTTCGCTCCATCTGTCCTCCTTCCCCATCACTGGATAGCTTCCGCAGCCTACCACAACTGGCCTCCCAGTGGCTTATCTCCTGTACTATAAGGACAACTCTCTGCATGCTCTCTGGTTTATTTCAATAAGCATATTATAGCGCTCATTTACTATCAATCAACTGATGACCAGGTGTCATAAAAAAATTATAACCAAAAAGAGCTGGGAGGCAGTTCTACTCTGACACATGGAGCCACTAGGAGTTTCAATATATTCAGTGGAACCAAGCAGCCAAAATCTCAACTAGGTAAGTACAAGGCAGAGGGGTAATATTAGGCACAGAATCCCACACTGTGGAGTTCACTACTCTTGTGTTCAAATGCTGCTTCTGCAGGCAATTGCCATCTGTCTGGATTAAATCATTTACTTCACTCCTCTGAGCTTCAGGTCTGTAAAGAACACTCATTTCATTGTGGACCTGAGAGGAGTAAGTGAGAAGTTGTATATGAAGAACTTAGCATAATGTGTGGAGTGAAAAAAAAATCTCTCCAAAGTGGCAGTTGCTACAAATTTGGTGCATATTATTTTTAGGGATATTTATTGATAGATAAGCTGCCAAAAATCAGCAAGACATTTCAACTATTGACTTTGTTGCCATAATAAGGCATTTTGATTCTTCACTGTACTGGCACTTTCAAAACTAAAATTCTCAAAACCCTGCAGGCTACTTACTGTGAATGATTGCTACGAAGTCTCAACTCAACTGATATGTAGACGCTATAAATTCACGTTACTTTGAGGAGAGGCCTGATATTCACAACACAAAGGCGCAGTGAGAATTTTCACTTTGATTCCCTAAACATACAAGTCCTAAGATAAGAAATTTGTCAAGCTACTACCATGTGCCAAGCATGGTTCTTGGAACACGTCTTTGTTGTTTTGTAACATGGAGTTACAATTATTAAATTTTCACAGTTAATAACCCCATGTGACATGGGTATAGCTGCCACATTGAGTTCTCTTGCCTGTGTCCCTGCAGAAGCAGATGTCCACATCTCTCTCCCATGATCCCTCTGGGTCGAGTCCAAAACCAACCTTTTGAAGCACAATAGAACACTTAAATTGTCGTGTTCAATTTTGATACCAATCAAGCACTAGACACATGGTAGCAGCAATGAAAGTCAGGCTCATGAGGGTTTGTACTGCACAAGTTCACCCCACTAGAAGTGGTATCGGAATTCAGGCTATACAATTCCTAAAGCATTTCTTGCCATCTTACCATACCAATTTTGCTTCCACGAAATTCTCATTAGCCAGGCAATGAAGAAGTGCCGAGAGAGAAGTCTCAAAGGAAGAGTGGTTGGCATTGCCATTCCTAAATAGGGAAAGAGGGTTCCTAATGAGAATTTTGGCTGAGGCATAGTTGGATGGTGGTATCTGGTTTAGACACCAACCAACTGAAATTCTGTATATGACTAGGTTGGAGGTCCATCCTGGGAGGGCAATTGGGACAGAAGAAACAAGTGCAGTGGAAGCCTTAGATCAGCACCTGATGGGCCTTCAGTGTGTTGTGCTCTTATCCAGGGTTAGAACAGGCTTGGACGGGGTGGCAAGCTGCTGGAGATTTGTCAGAGACTGATTTCTGCAAGGGGGTTATCTAGTTTGTTTTGAAAAAAGATGCCAAAGTCCACTTTACAACAGATTTTTAAAAACACATACAGGCCTGGACCAATTGTTTGCCACCAATATAAGAACATCTCAAAATAACAACAAATGGTGGGTCCTTACATTCCAGCATTTGATTATAAACCTAAATCTTGCCACGTCAGATTGGCTGGGTTTCCAACTTTTATGTCAGTCCACTGAAAGTCCAAGAAAAGCAATTCACAGTGTCAGTTAATTCCCTTGGTGCTGCAGCTGGCATTATATGTTGTTTAGAGAAATATGTATTAAAAACTAGAGCAAACAGGAAAATAGCCAGACTACTCAATAGTTGGCGAATACATGATGTACATGATCATTTCCTTATGAAGAGCATGGCGTGCTTTAGTTTTCATCTATAAGTCTGGGAAAGAATTGTATTCAAAGCGGCTCATAATATTGGCTGCCTGTCTATTGTAATAGCGAAGGAACCTGGGCTTAAAATGAACATTCCCAGCATTAAAAATGGGGTTAAATACTGGGGCAGAATTCTTTTAGAGTCAGTGGATTTTTGGGAGGAATCCCTGGGTCCCTGGACATTTACAGGAGATTATTCAAGGACACACTCTGCATACTCTGGATGCCCAAGTTCTTTATATAAAAGTACAGTATTTTAGTATATTTGCAAATTGCATGCACTTTAAATATCTCTAGACTACCTGTGATCACTAATACAATGTAAATGCTAAGCAAATAGCGTTTTCTGCTCCCTCTGAGCCTGTGAAGGATGGTTTTGACTGCTTAAATCCTTTCACTTGCCTTAGCGGGCTCACTCTCGCCCTCCCTCTGCCCCTTCCCTCCCTCCCTCTGCCTCACCTCCTGTTTTTATACTACAAAACTGGTTGAACCTTTAGATGTAGAGAGGCTGCTGTATACTCAATTTAGAGGGAGACAGGGATTGAGGATGAGTCTAAGGAAATGCTATTAACACTATTTACGGGAAGCATTCATTTCTGAGTATTTTTTAAAGGGTGCTGCTAGTTTTGGTTGACCTCAAATAGAAGAAACCCCACGTGACAGGGTAGAACTGTTCCATATGGCTTCCTTGGCTATAATATAATCACTGGAATATTGGAATTCTTGCTTTGTATCTCTGTGTGGCCATCACTCCAGTGAAACATATACACACATCTACCTCAATTTGGATGGACTTAATAAAATGAGACAACACATGTATGTGAAATACACAAGACTTTGTGAAGGACACAATAACACAATGTCTCAAAATTTTTCACAACCACTTGACTGTAGGTATGTTTATCCTTACTGTACTGATGGGAACTATGGCTGCAGGCACCAACTTCTCAGGAAATGGTCCTTTAACTGCCCCTTCTACTCTCTGGGCCTCATCCCTGTGAGCCAAATGCATCATCCCCAACCAAGTTCTTAGAACGAGCAACAGCTGACCCCTAGGAATCAGCTTTTACTCTCGGTTGCTTCAGTCAGCTGTCTGTTGCCTCTTCTCCACTTGAACACAACTGTCCGGGTCTTCCATTGTTCATAATTGCTTATCTCGGCAAGTGTAATTGGGCATTTTGTCTCTTATGTTTCTCCCTTCCAATTTATCCACCAGGCTACTATCAGAGTTTCATTTTTAATCTCAAGTTGACAATGCATTTAATCCATTTTTCCCCTACCTGTAGACAGTAGAAAGTCCAAAGTCTTTGCCACAGTAGCACAGTTATTTCCAATTTGGCCCTGTATTAGAGCTTACATTTCTGAGAAACAAGTTGCAAACAGCAATGCATGGTTCCTAACTGAAGTCCCAAATCCATTTATTTATGAGTCTCCACATAAATTCAGCCTCCATTTATTTCCTTCTGATCATTAATCAGTAGCCTAAATAGCCTGGCCCAGAGAGAGAGTATATACTGTCACTCCCTTCGCTGGTCCAAAGAGAAGCCTCGTCACCTTTGGGAACTTGCCGGGTGTGTCTTTAACAGATGTGTGGGTGCAGGATTCCATGGTAATGAGTCCCATCCTACCTGCCTTGGGAAAAGGGCCCTGAGCCAACCTTGTAAGTGCTTTTGTCGAACATAATGTCCATGTCCCAATCACAGTCCAGTTGCCCTATTCTGTAGTCCCACTTGTAACTGTGATGTATTGACGTTAGCGCAGTCATGCTTTGACACTTTCCTTGCCCTTCCATGCTTTTTTTCTTAAGTTACTGAAACTGGAAAACTGTGGATGCCACTACAGGGTGATGATGATGATCTCCCTCATCTGGATGTTGTATCTCCGTTTTGCCTTTTCCTATTGAAGACTTAATATTCTCCTTAAATTATCTTTTAGCTTTGGTGCCTTTTTTGTAACCTAAAATAGTTCCAACTCCTCTTTTCCGTCTTCATTGCTATCCCTCCCTTAAGCCTATGTTCTTGCCAGTCATTTCTATTCCAAGTTCCCTTTTGAATGTGAAGTTTCCAGCAGGCTTACACACCCAACAGATTTTCACTTCCCCCATGCTCCTACAGCATATAATGGATGCTAAAAACCCAAAACCAAAGCACAACAAAAAACAGCAGTTCCTTTTATCTTTCTTCCTGATACATCAAGTCCCAAGTAATTACTTTCCAAATAAGTAAGGACTTTAGGAGAGAAGTAGGAAATCCTGCTGATAAAAAATCAGGTCTTGGAATTCCTGAGACCGTTCTGGAAGTATGTTTAGAACCCTGTAGTTTTAACAAAGTTCTTTAACCTTGTTAACAATGTCCCTTAATATAGTGTCAAACATTATGCTGAAAGTGTTTTGCTTCAATATGTTTAATTCAGAGAACATATAAGTGAAGCCCCCAATAGAAGACTTGATGGCTGGGGTTGCTAGCCTGTGGAGCTAGAACAGCTGCACAGATTTATTGCTACTGGGTGTCACTAAGTCCACTGTGACTTACAGACGAGAGCGGGGAGTGGCCCCAGGGGGTTCTGGACTGCAGGTCTTTATGGCATCCGATTGCCTGGCCTCTTTGCTGGAGCAAGTGATGGGTTCACAGCCAACAGCTCCGCCATTGTGTCAGTGGGTGGGGCTCCTTTTCACATCCTATAGTTGGGTTTACAAGAACTCTCACTGCTTCATTTCTCCCTAAAAGAAACCTTTTCCTTCCATGGCCTTCAAAGGTTTGCAGGAAAGTGACCAGCAAAGCTCAGTCAACAGTGCAATACACTCATCACCTCCACTGGTTTCCCCGCTGAGAATATGGATCTATTTTCTGACCCTCCAGGATTTCCATCCTGAGTAATTCACTTGGAAAGCAACAATTGTGAAAATGGACTCTATTCATTATGTTGGTTGTGAGAAGCTAAAATAATAATCAAGTGCAGTGACCTCAGAGTTGAACCAGCAGAGATGGAACAAGGGTCGTTTGCAAAAAGACATCATCTCATGCACATTTCAACGGGCGTTTTCACAGGTCTACTCCGAAATGACTTGTTCTTGTTTATCTGAAATGGGAACAAGGTTTCTCAATGATTGTCTTAGTAGAAAGAAGTGGGGGACCAATGGAAGAAGTGTCTAAAGAAGTGTTATTTAGGGGAGATAACTATTTTAAGATATGGGAGGGAAAGATAATACAATTATCAGAAAATTTAAATCCCTGATTTTTCTCTTTCTTTCTGCCCATCATTAAATATTATGTGACCCCCTATGGAAAACAAAAACAAGAAAGAAAGGGACACGAAGGCCCTGTTTATTCAAGCAAGGGTCTTAAATATATCATTTATATATAATGTATATAATGATGAGGCAAAACCAAATAGAGTAAATAGGATTTGGGATATTGACCACGCGATTCACCAATGATGTTCACGTGGAAAGTGGTGGACCACTTACTAACTCTGTAATCCTACAAATTAAAACAGATATCACTCACAAACAAATACACAGAATGCTTGTAGAGCATGTTGCAAATATTAACTGGTTAACTTCACAAAAACCCTATGAGTGAGGTGCTTCTATTATCCACATTTTACAGCTGAGGACACTTAATCACAGAAAGGTTAAGTAACTTGCACAAGGTCACACAGCAACATAGCTAGGCTATCTAGCTGGCTCCACTGTATGTGCTCTAGCAACTATACACACTAATCCCTGTGCAATGTAATTGAGATGTCCCCTTTTACAGAGGAGTACCCTGAGGCTAGACAAGGTGAAGAAACTTGTTAAAGGAATAGCTTGTAAGAGGCAGAGTAGGCACTCATAGCTATGCCTGACTGAGAAGACGAGACTCCAAACCAATAGGCTGAGCTATAATCTTAAACTGAAGAGGTGTCAGTACCCATCTCTAAATTCAGTATAATGGTAATATCCCTAACTCGCAGTGTTATGTAATGATTGAATCAAATAAAACAAGTCTACAAATGGCGGAAATTACCCAAACGTGAGGAGGAGGTAGAGGAATGAGTCACCGATGACTTAGCTGAAATCCATTCATTCTATCAATAAGAATTTTGGAGCCCTTACCAAGTATCCACATAGGTGCTGAATGCCCAGTAGTGCCCAGAAACTACCATCAGGGACCATCCTTCTCATGGCACACACCTAAGGGCATACATAAATAAGGGCATTATAGTGGGAAAATCTTAAGTATTGATATCCAAAGTTCCCTCTACTTCTGATATACTTTGAATTACTTTCATGGAGGAAAAAAATGACCATATCTTTATTTGTGAAACAATCATCATAAGATTATCAGGCTAGTCATTTTAGTTTATTATCAAAACTATTTTAGCATGTTCTATCCATTTTTAATGTGCTCTATCCATTTTCTGCTCTATTCACTTTAGCATATTCTAAACTACATTCAAAGGGTTCAAAAAGGTCATGCTAAAATTCCATTACCCTTTAGTTCCATTATGCACTAAGTGTTTGAAGTCTCTCCATGTATTAGGAGCCCTGGTGGCATGACGGTTAAGTAATCTAATGCTAACCAAATGACCGGTGGTTCAAACTTCTAGTAGTTCTGTGGGAAGAAGGCCTGGCAGTTTGCTTCCAGCAAAATAGCCACCTGAAATAGATCTATGGGGCAATTTTACTCTGTTGCATAAGGTTCCTATGGGTCAAAAACAATCATTATATTGATTACTCATCCATCTTCCTTGCTATTTCAGGGGAAGGAGTACAACTTTGTATAGAAGCTGCCTCTTGTTCCTGCTCTCTGAATCCTCTTTTCCCCCAGCCTGCTTCTCCCATAACCCTCACCCATCACACCAACATGTAAAGTCTTTTCTCTTTTGTCATGTAACACATACGTCCTATCCATTCAACCAACTCATCTGCTCTCACCTAAACCACTGCAGTGACTAGCATATGCCTCCTTTATTTGTGACTCCCAACTCTCTCCTGTAAGCAGTTCAGTATTGCTTCATGTCCTAAGGTACAGTAACTCCTTCTTGCCAGACTCCCAGCATCTTCACTCCACTGGAACCGCAGGAGAGGCTACCGATTTCATCCTGTTCCCATAGTATCCAAATTAAATTGTGCAGTTTACATAGACTTCTGATAGTCCTTCCCACTGCTTGATTCTCCCAGAGAGTGCATTAAAAAGAGAACGTACTGGAATCAGAGTGATAAATTAAGGTTCAAGTCTGGGCTGGTCTTTTCTTAGCTATAGGGCCTTGGAGCAATTATTTTGTTTGTAAGCCATCATTTCCTAACCTTTAAAAGTAATCAGGACAAAAATCTGTGCTCACTCATAAAATTGTTCTGAGAAATCAAGAATATATCAAGTCTGACACATAAGATTGTGATAAATGCTGGTGCTGTTTTTTTTATTTTATTTCTATCTTAACAACTGACCTCTTTAATGATAAGACCTCAACCACCCACTGTCAGGGAAGCCATCATTACATCTACTATTAACTCAATCCAATAACACATGTAAACTATTTTTAGAACATCTTTACTTGGATATGTTGACATTACCAATATTTCACCATGGCCACTAATAGATTCTCCCCCAGGGACCACTAATCTCTGAAAGGTCCCATCTCTCGATTAAAGCCTTACAATTGCAATGAGTCATACAAAATCATTCTCTTTTGCATATCTCCATCTCCAGTGATGAAATCCCAGTGTTTTATGTTTCTGTGGCTTGGTTTTGTTTTCTTTTCATGATTGTTCTATTCCTTTGTGACATCTGCCTTCATGGGCTGATTTCAAAAGTAAATCAGCAGGCTTTCATCATAGCCTATTTTAGTCTAGATGCTCCAATGAAATTTCTTTGAAATCCTAGCAATGTGCAAGCCTCCACTGACAGACAGGTAATTACTATGGCCGAGCTTCATTTGCCAGCACTCTAAACTCGATCTCTATTTTCTTTCTTCTTTTTTTGTTTAGGAAAATTTACTTTTTTGCTACTTTAAAAAAAATCATTTTATTAGGGGCTCATACAACTCATCACAATTCATACATACATCAATTGTGTAAAGCGCATTTGTACATCCACTGCCCTCATCATTCTCAAAACATTTCCCATTTTCAACATGGAAAATGAGAAAGTTACCAGTGAACTACCACTGTCCCCACCTGCCTCAAGCCATTCCTGCATTCTTGTTTGTTTGTTTGTTTTTTAATCATTTTATTGGGACTCGTACAACTCTTAACACAATTCATATGTACATCTATTGTGTTGAGCACATTTGTATATATGTTGCCATCATCATTTTCAAAACATTTTCTTTCTACTTGAGATCTTGGTATCAGCGCATTCTCCCCCTCCCCCACCATCCCTCCCTCATGAACCCTTGATAATTTATAAATTACTTTTTCCCTGCATTCTTAATGATAACAAAACCCTCAGGCGTTCTCATTCAATGACACTCTCACCACTTTTATCATTTTGGACTCTGTTGAGGAAACTGGATTAGTCCGTTGTGACTGGACATGAGAGTCTTCACTCTGATATGCAAGTTCCTCAATTCATGTCACCTTCCCTGTCTCACATTTCCCCTAGAAACGGCCAACGTGACTTCAGTCTGAGTCTTGTCGTCATTCTTCCACATACACCATGCCCATATTATACCCCGGCTGATCTTATTTTATTCTTTTCATCCACATCCCTGGGTGCTCGAGAACAGTCAAGATGAAACTTTTAAGGCTCTACATTAAAATCTACCCTTGTAAGGGAAATGAAAGAAGGGGGGGGGGGCTCTTCAGATTAACTCTGGGTCACACAGGCCCTGGGTTAACATCCCATGTCTGATTCTGGAAAGCCATGTATGTGACCCTGAACAAGGTGTCTGGATTCCCTTAGGTTCCATTCGTTCATTTGTATAGTCTATATTTCCGAGAGCAGTTGTTCTAAAGGGTCTTCTATAGACCCTTGGAGTAAGGAAAGGGTTAGTCCACAGATCCTATCGAGAAGTCTACTAAAGAAAAAAGAATTCTTATGATAACACTTAAGGTACTGGTTTCCCTTTTCACTATGTTGACTTGGGGTGCAAAATCAAGGTTGCGTAAAATTGCTGAAGTCTCTGTTTGAATAACGGCAGTGGTAGCAAACTGCACTGGAAGTCCTTGAATCACACAGTCAAGATATTCGCTTTTAAAATAATGAGAGCAAAAGGGAGGAGAGAGAGAGTGGGAGGGAGGGAGGGAGAAACAGAGAAATAGATATGCAGAGAGGAAGAGAGAGACGAAGGCTGCTTTCTCATAAGAATGCACAGGGTGAAACAAGGAAAATGATTGATAACACTAAATTTTAACGCATGAGTGCTCATCACTTTAATATTCTAGATGACAAAATGGAAAACATGCACAAAGCTTCCCAGTGCTCACATGGGTCTCTCTGATGATGGACGTGTTGGTAACATGACCACATGTGAAAATATGTTTTTATGTTATTATACAACCCCAAAAGTAAACAAGCAAGCATAATACGTTCAGCCAATGTTTCCCAAATAACTAAGGACTTCTAGTGCAGTTCAGAACCATTACCGCGATTCAAGCGGATATTCCAGCTGTTTTACTCATCCTGGGTTTTGCACCCCACATTGACCTAGTGAAAAGGGACAACAACATCTTCAGTGTTATTATAAGGGCATTTTTTTCCTTCTAGACCCCTTGATATTGTCTGAACACTGCCCTTTTCTCCATTGCTTTATTGAGCACACTTTCAGAACAGTTAATCTAAGAAATAGATAATTTATGAATGAAACTGAAACCTATTAATTAAAAACAAAGAAATGAAACCTTAGAAACTCCAGGCAATTTGTTCAGGGTCACATGCATGGCTTATGAGACGCAGACATAGGATCTTAATCCAGGCTTGTGTGACTTATGTATGATGCTACCGATAAGCAATGCATGGTAAAGTAGAAGCTGAATAGGTAGGAAAAAGAGTAAGGAAATTTTCTATTTGAGATTTCATGGTACCACTAATTTTCTAACAAATACCACCTGTTGAGTTTTCGTTTAGGACAAAGTGTAATGGCCACAAGTATCTGAAATATATTAAAACACCCTTCCCTTTTCCAGTATGTGGAATTCTGAGGATATATTTTCTTTATATACTTCACCCAAAACAATGTAGAACAACAAGTTGAATACAGAAATTGGAAAATATATGACAATATATATGAAAATCTAATAGTCTTCTAATAAGCCGGACTTGAAAGCAATCTGAAATATTGTTAAATAATACTATTCTTATTCCATTTTTTATATTTTATAAACTGTTTTTTGTAAAAAATATTACTTATATTAACATATACGTGTATTATTTTTAAATGAAATAAAGACATTCATAATTGTTTACATTCTAATTTTAAAGATGGTAAATATTAGAAGATAATATTAATAGAATAATAGATATAATCACCCCAACAAAAGCCATTTGGGTCGCAATAATCTTGAAAAGTATACAGAGAGTACTATCACAGAATTGTTTTGAAAGTGAAGCTCTTTCTGTACAATAACAGAATCTGGTAAAATTTGGGGTTCAGTAAAGTTGAGATTTGTTAAGGTTTTTACACATACTTAAGCATAATTTGTGCCATATGATCATATGATAATGTAATTTCTGAACTACTGTGTGCTTAAGTATGTGGCAATGGTTTTGAGTTTGTGTTCCTTTTGTTTTTCAAAGAGATCCTAATAACCTGTTCAGGCCAAGATCCTCTACAATTCCACCATCTAGCTGGATACGGAGTAGGTAACAAATAATCCATGTAGTTGAACCTGTATGCAAATTGCATCTTAAAACCTTTAGTTATAAAGATTGCAAGTAAATTTCAAATACATTTTCATTAAACATGAAAGATAATACTTTAACCCACTCCAATAACTCAACCCTGGAAACTGCCATTTAATTTTACAGTCTAAGCCAACACTGTCATACTTGAATCTTTTCCACCATCTGCTAAATAGCCTATTTGCACGACCCTCACAACCACTCAGCCTCTGCTCAACCCTGCAGCCTGAGCCAGTCGGTTACAACATAACTGAGATCATGTCTCGTTCCTCCTCTCATCCTTTCCAGGAATATGCATCTAGTCGGGGCACAGGCAACGTCCTCACCTGGACTACAGCCCAAATGACTTGTTTCTTGTTACCTCCCTGACCTTTGCAGGACACTATTGTTACTACTATAGTCCCCATGCTACTCTGATAACATCTAGACCTTTACACTAACTCTTCTCTCTGGAAATCCCCCCAGCACCACCACCCACCCTCCAGGACAGCTGACTTCTTTCAGAGAAATTTTCCCTACAGACATCTAAATGACCATTAGTCATTAGACAGGCTAGATTTCTCCACAACTCATACCACCTGCCCTGGGCTCCTCCTGCTCTTTGTACTGTATTGTCTATTTAGTAGACACAACTACCAAAAATTCAGTTTTTGGTGAAAATGTTATTAGGTGACAAGAAGGTGTTGAATCATAGCAGCCCTGTGCACAACAGAAGGGAATGCTCCCCCGGCCCGTGCCTACCAGGCTCACACTCCCTGTTACGTTTGAGCCACATTTCAATCCATCTCTTTGATGATCTTCCCCTTGTATTGCTGCCTTTCTACTGTACCAAGCGTCATGTCCTTTTTCAGGGCGTGGTCTCTTCTGATAACATGTCCAAAGTATGTAAAATGAAGTTTTGCCAGCCTTACCTTTACGGAACATTTCCAAGACTAATTTGTCTGTTCTTATGCTAGACGATGGTTCTTTCAATATTCCTTGTCAACACCATCATGCAAAGGCATCCATTTTTTTTCCAGTCTGCCTTAGTCACTGTCCAACTTTCACGTGCATTTAGGTGGCTGAAAGCACTTGGGTTTTGGTCATTTACACCTTAGTCTTCAAAGTGACATTATTTCCCCCAACATTTTAAAGAGGTCTTGTGCAGCAAATTTGCTCAATGCAATGTTTTATGTGATCTCATGATTGCTGGTTTCATGGGCATTAACAATAGATCCAAGCAAAATAAAATCCGTGACAATTTTCATCTTTTCTCCATTCCTCAAAATGTTGTCTAGTGTCACAGTTGTGAAGATCCTGGTTCCCTTACATTGAATTGCAATCCTTGCAGAAAGTGGCAGTCCTTGTTCTTTATCAGCAAGCACTTCAAATCGACCGCATGTTGAGCAAGCAGGGCTGATGAACGTGTACACAGTGAAACATTCATTAATTCAACAATCTCTATACGTTCAATTCAGTGACATTAGTTACATTTTTCCATTTACGTCACTTTTCTTTATATCCTTTTTCTTCCCATCTAGGTTTTCAATTTGCTATTGTCAATTTGGTCTGATATAGAGAATTCCTTTTGAGAAGACAATGCTCCTAACAACATACTTCTTACACACATGTGTGAGTCGTACTTTATTAATCATTTGTTGTCTGTCTTCCCTCTTGAAGTAATATTGGTATGAAGGCAGAATTTGTGTTGAAACAGTCTATTATATACTTATAATATTTAATATATATTAGGTATTTAATATATATTTGTCAAATGAGTCAATAAGTGGGAAAAAAACAATTGAACAACCATCAATACATTGACTCATATTCTTCTCAAAAATTTAAGATGTTTTCTTGTACACAATCCTGGAATAAGTTTACAGAGTGTCCTGTTTGATCTTTTTCTCCAAACTGCCCGTGGAGAGTGCATTTCTGAAACCATGGAAAACACTATCGTTTTAGTAGATTGCCAATTTTCCTGAAGTAAAGTAGAAATTTTTTGTTCTGTGAATGAAGTCTAACAACACCTCATGGAGAGGCAGGTAATTGACTTAGACCATCCCAGCAGGGAATGTAAGATCATGTGGCAATGAGGACCATGACTGGTTAAAACACGGTATCTTCTAGTTAAACTTGTAGGAAAGAAAATTATACCGTATGTTGTTTTTCAATGAACTTGGATCCCTCACTTTTACCTGAGGACCTTTGTTACGAGGTTAAGGGAAGGGAAAGATTCTTGACAAAAAGGTAGCAAGAAGTCATTTAAAAATCAACACACGAAATGAAAGAAGCCAATTTAATTCAGTTTCAAAATATCATGTTAAAGAATGAGACAGGAAGAGAGGAAAGTGTATTGGGAATCTGCTCCCGCACACTACAACACAGTTTGGAACTGGGATCGTGGGAGAGCCAGACTCAAAACCCGGTCATCTGCATGCCACTTCCAGGCCTGTGGGCTCTGCGGATTTATACTCCACCTGCCTTATAATGTTAGTTAGCACTCAATCCCTTGCATCCAATTTCCACCACAAGACACACTGACATGTACCCAAGGGTCTTTCAAAGTTTCTCTTAAAGTTAAGGAAGTCACTGATTTATTGATAACATTTCCTAAGCTGGCACCAAAGGGCACCCCTCCCCCCTTGAATTTTGTCTCTCCCACAGTGTGAAAAGCAATGTCACCGTTTCACCCGACACCACGGGTTCCTTAAACAATACTGATTGGGAAAGGAGGTAGCTGTCTACGGAGCACAACTGATGAGTCTGGGGACTAATTTTGAATCTGCCTCTAGGGGGTATGTAGACACGTTCCTTAATCTCAGCCGCATCTCTTCCACCACAACACACGGATCACATGGCTCTCTATCTTGTCGAACTGCTAAAGTCACTCACAGAGATAAGGCAAGTCCACGGGTGTACGGATACATAGGGCTCCATTCTAAAGGCACTTAATAAAATGAAAACTTGCATAGAAACCAAATATTATTGCGACCCTACCCTCACACAGACTGAGATGTTCCAATGATGAAGGTGCCATGAGAAATCGGTCGTCTCTCTGAAGACAGCTCTCTGGAGCCAATCAGAGCTGAAAAATAGCAAGCAGCAGCACCCACACAGCTTTAAAAAAAAAATTTCTCTAAGTGTGTGTGTGTGTGTGTGTGTGTGTGTGTGTGTGTTTGCTGGGGACTGCGAGAGTGGCAAGTACACGTAATTAAATGCATATGGGGTTTTTCTATAAAGCATACAGCATTGTGGTTATTTTAAAGCAACTGCTAAAACCAACGCTGGGTTTTAGGAGCCCGGGGGGTGTAGTAGGTTCAGCACTAGGCCGCTGACCACACGTTCAGCAGTTCAGATCCATTAGCCACTCTGCAGAAGAAAGAGAAGGCTGTCTGGCTTGTAAGTAGTGCGTCTCTAAAACTCACAGGGCAGTTTTACCCTGTCCTCTCGGGGCTCTAAGGCATGGAATCAACCCGATAGCAGTGGGTTTCCCTTTATTATCTGTGGTTATTTAACTATCTAATATAAGGCTGTGGGTAGGTACCACTCATGGAATTGATGGGAGCCTGAAAGTGATTCTCTTGCTAAGAGAGAAATGAGCAGACTTCCTGGGAAGCAGAGAAAACCATGGATTCAAACAGGGATCTTGAACAAAATCCCTCCTTCCCCTTGTGACATTTTTTGGTTGGTCCTCCAATTTTGGTTCCATGCAATTTAAATGCAATCACAAAAGCCTGACAGGGAGGGTCCATGATGTCCACATGGTGCAGATGCCACAAGGATAAGAAATAGCGCTGCCCTCCCCTCTACAGCCTCATCTGCGTGGTTGAACTCTAAAATGAAGACTATCTGCAAAATGATCCATTTAATCATCTTCAACATAATTTCTTCAGGGAGAGTTTCTTTGACACCTAAACTACTTCCTCTGGATGCTTGGTCCTTTATTACCAGGCACTACCATCATCAAACCACTGCTATTCACTTGAACTTTCCCCACTGTACTGTAAATTCCACCTCGGCAAGGGCTATGATATTTGTCACATTGTAAGTACTTGATCATATTTGTAAACATAAGTGAATGTTAGCAGCATATCTCCAAATGTGTGTCTGTCTGTCTGTCTGTGTAGGGGAGCTGTTACTGTTAGTTGCAGTCTACTTCATTTGGAGTCGGGGCAAACCGACTCGTGCAGTTTAAGCTGCTCCACAGAGTTTGTAATTGGGCAATTAACTGTTGACAATCAAGTTGATTCCAAGTCACAGCAATCCCAGATGATGCAAAGTAAAAATGTGCTCGGTAGATATGTCAAGATGCTCTTTCTAAAGCACATCACCAGGACTCCCATCTCAACAAACCTATGAAGCACATTCTACTTTCCATCGTCTGGCATTGCTCAGTGGGAATCAACCTGACTGTAGACAGTGACTTGCTCAATTATTGGCTGGACGATTGCTGGATTGAATGCCCCAGGGGCATTTGAGAAGGCAGGTTTGGCGATCTGCTTTAAGAAGCAGATCACCAGGACTTCCAGGTACTTCTGGGTAGGTTCAGGCAAACTATCTTTTGGTTTGCAGTCAAGTGCTTAATCATTTGCACTACCGAGGGACACATACACAAAGGTGCAGATACACACACACAGATGGAGAATGTGTATACACCCAGCGTCAGACTCTCCCATCGTACCCGCAACTCAACTTTTCAGATTAAACTGCTTCTAGACTCAGCACTCATTTTTTATTTGTCAAAGAATAACCTACAACTTAGAGTTTATAAAATCCTTGAATTATACTTTAGGTCTCTAGTTGCTTTTTCTGCCACAGTCATCAAATTGTTTGTGTTTCAGACTTTCCACTTCAAAAGCTACAGTCCCTGGATTGTATTTTGTTCTTTAAAACTATCTAATGCAGACGTACTGAAAATCTTAAGTGACTCTTTCGAGAGGCTCCAGGCAGGTGGGTGCAAGTGGAGGAGAAGGCTGAATCCTGTGAAGCACACGTCTCATCAAGAAGGCCTTACAAGGTGGCCAGAGAAAGGAGATTTCAAACCGTGGAAGGGAAGGAGTCATTCAAAGACACAGCTAAAATCAAATATGTTAACTGTTTGCAAATCCCTTTATTTTTTTTACCTTTCCTGTTACAAGCCAGAAGCCTAGTTCAGATATGGTTGTCTGCCACTGAAATATTATCATGAAAAGAGAGTATTTTGGAAACAGAACAACAAATCAGGTTTTAGTCAAAATTGAGCTGAGAAACTCTAGATTGAGTTTCCCAACTAAACTTCAAATTTCCAATCTAAAAATAATGGAAAAAGCAAGAGGCAACCTTTCTAAAATGATGAAATGTACCAATAGTCTGAAAAAGTTAAAATATCAAGGTTGTTGGATAAAAGAAGAAAATAACCATTTAGAGTTTTTAAGTAACCTTCTGTAACAAATTCTATTAGAAGGAAACTAATCACAAGTTTACCTTTGTGTGGCAAGATTTCTAAGACAAATCCACATCTTTGTAGTTCTACCGATAACCCCGTTCTTCCTCATATGTATCTAGGGAACAGGAAAGAATGGGCTTGCTCATGCAGTACTGCACCATGGCCATTAGGAAAATACTCGTTTTCGGGGAATTGTCCTGTCTCTCAATCTGCATGTTCTCTCCACACGACAGCATGTATATATGGAGGAGAGGGCTATGGCTCTAGTGTCCTGAACATGGCAAAAAATGTCCACATTTTCTTGGCTCCTTCTGGATCCCCAGGGACCTGTGAGGGTGAGCATGGCCTGATCAGCTCCCTCTTCTGACAACCACCGACTGTCATCTGGATTTGGGAAATGGGAAAAACGCTTACACCCAGCTTTGGAATCCCCCATTCCAAGCTTTTGCACAGTTTAAAGTCACAACCATGGCTGACTCCACAGCCATCTGGCTTCTCACAGCTATTTGTAGATCCCTTAAACATCATACTGAGCTCTTCATTTCCACCTCCATAGTGAGGTACAGAACGACAATGGAGTACTCAAAAACAAACAAAAAATCAAGAAACTACTGGTACAATGGTATGAATAAATCTTTAAAGCATGCACTAAATAAAAGAAATCACAGAAGACCATGCACTAGGTGATTTCATCTATAGAAAATGCTAGAAAAGTTAAAACTAGAGTAGCCGAAAGACCATCAATTGCAACAACGCAGGATAAGTGGAGAAGACCTGGCTGTAAAAGCTCATGAGGGCACATTTTGAGAAGATGAAAATGTTCTATATCTTGATTGTGAAGAGGAGAGTTAGATAGCTACTTACATTTCTCAAAACTCATTGACGATTGTACATAAAGATGATGAACTATAATGTATTTAAATTATACCTCAATAAAGCCTGATTTGAGAATATGAGCACTCTAACATTGGAAATATAGTAGTAAAACATCTACTTAACTAATGCTTGGAATTAAACCATTTCCAAGGGGGTTGGGGAGGTGGGGGGTGGATCTTGAATCAACTCAATGGCAGTGAGGTATAGCTTTCTTTTCTTTTTTATAATTTTAATGACATGTAATTTATGACTTATACACTTCAATGTTTAAATATGCTTAAAAAGTTATGCAATCAGCAGGCTGGGGGTGGGAAAAAGTTATGCAATCATCACTACAATCAATTTTAGAACATTTTCTTCATTCTCCTAGCCATTATCATTAACTGTTCATTATCTCCCAATTTCCCCTGCTTTAACCCTACTCAGAAAAACAAACTCAATGCCATTGAGTGGATTCCAGCCCACAGGGACCCTATAGGAAAGGGCAAACTGTCGCTGGGGGTTTCTGAGTCTCTGTACAGGGGTAGAAAGCTCCTCATCTTTCTAAGGAACTATTCATCTAGTTGCTGTCCTATCCACTTTTTACCTTGGATTTCATATAAGGAAACAATTACCCAAAACACCCCACCCAAGACTGAAGAAAAAATAAAGCACAGAGAAATCTCAATCCAAGAGAAAGTGGAAGATAATAGATAACACATTTTTTTAAACTTGCAAAACTATTTTTCAAAATAGTTACCAGTACTTGATATGGTAATTCTTTTAAATTTTTATATTTGACTCCAACTCACTGCTCTAAAGTTGTCACTGAGACTTGTAATTGGTTAGAAGCCCAGTGGTAACCCACAGCTCCACCAGGGACCTTTTGCTATTCTAATGTGTTGTCATATAAACAGTTCCTCGGATTACAAATGAGTTCCATTCCTGAATCTTTGTTGAAGGCAAGTGTGTGCTTCACTTGGAACAGTTAGGTATGGCTCATATCTTTTTTTAAAATAATTTTATTAGGGGCTCATACAACTCTCATCACAATCCACACACACATCAATTGTGTAAAGCATAGTTATACATGTGTTGCCCCCATCCTTCTCAAAACTCTCACTTTCTGCTTGGGCTTCTGGAATCAGCTCATTTTCATTCCCCCCATCCCTCCCCCTTCCCCCTCCCCCATGAAGCCTTAATAATTTATAAATTATTTTATCGTATCTTACACTCCCCAGCGTTTCCCTTCACCCACTTTTCTGTTGGCCATCCCCAAGGGAGGAGGTTATATGTATAGATCCTTGTAATCGGTTCCCCCTTTCCACCCCACCCTCCCTCCACCCTCGAGTTATTGCCACTCTCAGCACTGGTCCTGAAGGGATCATCTGCCCTGGATTCCCTGTTTCCAGTTCCTATCTGTACTAGTGTACATCCTCTGGTCTAGCCAGATTTGTAAGGTAGAATTGGGATCATGATAGTGGGGGGTAGGGGGGAGAACGCATTTATGAACTAGAGGAAATTTGTATGTTTCATCGTTGCTACACTGCACCCTGACTGGCTCCTCTCTTCCTCCCGACACTTCTGTAAGGGGATGTCCAGTTGCCTACAGATGGGTCTTGGGACACCAATCTGCACTCCCCCTTATTCCCAGTGATTTGATTTTTTGTTCTTTGATGCCTGTTAACTGATCCCTTTAGCACCTCATGATCACACAGGCTGGTGTGCTTCTTCAATATGGGCTTTATTGATTCTGAGCCAATGGCCGCTTGCTTACCTTCAAGTCTTTAAGACCCTAGACGCTATATCTTTTGATAGCCGGGATCCATCAGCTTTCTTCACCACATTTGCTTATTCACTTTTGAACCCAAATATAGACTGAAAATCAACCATAAATCAGCCTCTCTATCAAAGCAAATTTCTAGAAAAATAATTCGTTTCGTCTGTCTTCCCTCAGAAGCAGATGCTGAGGCCATGGAATCAGAGCAAGTACTTTATTTGGACAACAGCTAAAGAAACACTGAATTGGAATTGGTTTGAGGACAGTAGGTAGTATCAGTGGCCATAAAAGTAGATCGCCACATAGAGAAGTCATTTGGTGTAGGAAAAAGTTCTGTTTAGGTAGAAAAGTATGGGTTCTGATCCACAATTTTCCAGCAACAAGTATTATGACCTTGGTTTATTTGGTTCTGAATTTCTAATAAAGTAACAACTGCAATGTTTCTGCTTATCATTCAACATAGTAAGGAAGAATAAGATGATCTCACAACTGTAAAGAAACTTCTAACCTCATCTCTCATTTTTATAGATGAAGACACCCCCGGCCCTTCCATAATGGGAATAGTCTCACAACCAAGTTTTCCTGTCATTCTGGCATTTACAGTCCTGCTAACACTGGGGAACCCTAACAGCATAATGGTTAAGCATTAGACTGCTAATTGCAAGGTCAGCAGATCAAAACCACCAGCTACTTTGTGGTAAAAAGAGAGGGCTTTCTACTCCCTTAAAAAGTTACAGCCTTGTCTGTTCATATTAGAGTGTTCATCTCAGAGGTGTTATGTCAAGGGAAGCTGTATTATATGCTTTCCCATGTTTCAGTATTTGAAACCCAGGTTTGATGAATCTATCGGGGCAGCAAACAGAATAAAGGGTTGGGGGTGGAGGTATCGTGGTAGTGGTGAGGTAAAAGGGTGACCATGCCAACAAGTCCATGTAGAAAAATATTTGGAAACAGCTTGTGGTATCAATTGTACAAGTCTACTTGACATTATTGAAATATAGAATGATATGATATATGTATTAAATCCCCTAGTAATAATAAGAATTAAATAACAGTCTTAAGAGTTCGTGGGGAAGTTCTTCCCTGTCTTAAGTGGTCAGAATCAACTCAGTGGCAGTGAGCTTGGTTTTTGGTTGCTAACCCTGCCTATGAAAATGACTTATAAGTTGTAAACCTCTGAACAACTACAAGTTATGTTTTATTTCTATTGTTTATCAATTGCTTCAGGTGTGAATTTTACATCAACCCTTGGTTGTAAATTCTGAAATATAAGAAGTCTGTAGTACCCAGCACCACTCTTAAATTAACTATTTGAAATGAATGTGCTATTCAGATATTGTTAATTGAACACTTATGAATAAAGCTCATAAAAATGTTAAAATTCATCTAAAACCTTCTGGAAATGGATAATCTGATTGTTACTGAGACGGCATCTCCATATGGCATTGTATTTAGGTTAAATGTGTGTACACTGTGGGATACTGAATTTAAAAGAAATAGATTACAACATAAATGCAATATTGTACATTAGCCTATAATTTGGAGCTATGGTCCACCCTCTTTTTACAAAAATGTGAACTTTTTTGAACCCAAATATAGACTGAAAATCAACCATAAATCAACATCTCTATCAAAGCAAATTTCTAGAAAAACAATTCATTTCATCTGTCTTCCCTCAGAAGCAGATGCTGAGGCCATGGAATCAGAGCAAGTACTTTATTTGGGCAACAGCTAAAGAAACACTGGTGTGCAAAGAGATGTGATACAAGAACAGGAAGGAAGCTAAGGAAGGATATATCGACAAGCAAATATATTATCACCATGTGCCAAGAGAACTAAACGTCACTGGTGACTTCTAGGCTCCTATGTGAAAAAGGTCTCCCAACTATCTCACTTTAGGGTTAAGGGAGCTAGGGGAATTATGCAACTCTGATCAGTCTTTTCATGAGACTTTCTTCAGGAGAGGTGGACATGTATATTCTCTGCAACTTCTAGGCAGCCTTCAGTACAAGAAACATTGAGGAACAGATTTAGACATTGTGATTAGACTATCCTCTACTGATAACATGTCAAAGGACTTGCGTTTGAATCTAAGGAACAATCTGGGTGTACTTTGTCCAAGATAGATTTTTTTCACTCCTGTCAATCCATGGTATATTTCATATACCTTGCCAGCACCATAAGTCAAAATCATTCATTCTTCTTCCATTCTTCTATCTTCATTGCCCAGGTTTCTCATACATGTGAAGAAATTGAAAATATCATGGCTTGAGTTAGGTGTACTTAAGTCCTCAAAGTGTCGTCAATGTAAATTCAAAGTGACTCAATGTCAATAAAACGTTGACACACAACCTGGTACAATTTTCTTGGTGAAAAGTAGTCCTTATTTTAATAATTTAAATAAACAGATTATTTAAAGTGTGTAGTATGTAGGACATATGATATTCATGGAGGGAGATCAGCATGGGAATTACCTCACCAAAGAACTTACATTATTCTGTGTCCCAAGTCAAATATTAGTAATTGTCCTAGACAAAAAAAATGTCACTGGACAGAAAGATTATATATGCTTTCATTCTTAATTGCTGAGTAATCTTATCCCCAAAAAGATGAATTAGAATAATCCACCTATACTCAAATCAGCATAAATAAAATCTGAGATAGTATGACCCAACAAAAATTATCAGTAAAAATAAAAATTTAATTATCCACCTAAAAAAAGAATAACTTCTTCGAAGAAAACTACATGAATCTTGACTAGGTCATATAAACATGCCAAGCTCCAAACCACCAACTTCACTGCCCTTGAGCTGATGCCCAATCACAGCAGTCTTGTAGGACGGGGAACCGCCCCTCCCTGCGAGGTTCTGAGCCTATTCATTGTTATGGGAGTAGATAGTCCATCTTACTCTACAGAAGTAGCTGTTGGTTCCAAACTGTTGACCTTGCAGTTAACCTCCCAATCTGTAACCACCAGAGATCCTAGAAATATACCAAAGGGTCATATAAATAGGACAAAATAACCACATAATCAAAACATAGATAAAATTATAATTTAAAGCTATGGTTCTCAACCTCGGGTGACTTTGCCTGCCGGTAACATTTGGCAATACCTGGAAACATTTTTGACTGTCCTAATTTGGAAGGGGTGCTACTGGCATCTATTGGGTGAAGAAAAAATATGTTGCTCAATACATCCTACAATCTGCAGGGCCGATTCCCCACAATAAAAAGCCAACCATCTCTAAATGTCAATTGTCCTGGGTTGAGTCCCAATTTCCAATATATATTATAATGTCATAAACCACTGAGGTCAGTAAACAATAAAAGTGTCTTTCAGTATACTTTTATTTTTGACCAGTGAAAATATATCATTCAATATTAAAATCAAAGCACTCTTCCTTTGAAAGGACAAGCACATTAAGGAGCCTTTGAACGCTGAGGAACTCTCCGTACTAGAAATGTGCTCTCCACGCCTGCCAGATGAAAACAATTTTAACAGGCCATCAAGAAACCAGGTAATTAAAATGCTAGTGTAGACATGACCTTGGTTAATTCACCCTGACTTGCAATAGCTGAAACAATGACAGAGAGGAACCCAGGGCAGCCAAGTTCAAAATTGTAGCACATGAGACTCAGATTTTCATTGTCAAGTAATTGTATGTGAAAAACTGGTTGATTGCAATGACATAGATTGCCTTTTTGTTTTCATTAGTCAACCCTCTTGGAACTTTGACACACTACAAGCTAAGTCTGATTACTTAGTTGATACAACACAGAGAAGATTGTCAAAGAGCTAATGACACTATCTATTCACTTAGAACTCAGCACCTGCTACCTTTTAATCAAGTTTCAGAGGCACACGAACAAAACAAAAATTGAGATTGAAAGTTTATACTCCTAACTATTGCAAGGTAAATAGCCATGTCTACAGTTGTTCAAATAATATAAGAACTAAGATTAGAGAAGCAAACACATTATCAAAAAGACAGTTTTTTTCTTAACCATCAAATTCTATAGAAATCAACAAGAAAATGTGATCCAAATCCATTTTTTCTACAAAAATTGCTTTGTTACAGCACAGTTGTAGCAAGACTAAAGACCTCAAAACACATTTTCTTCTCTAAACAAGCTAAAAAGATGAGAGCCAAGCATCTACGCACTCTACATTTTCAATTTATTAAATACCTCCTAATGCTTGCTAATAATCCACTCAAATTACACTGCTAGGATTGTTCTGATTCCCCTGATGTTTTTATCCATTATATTAGAACTGGTCTCCTCCCCGTTTTAGGACTTGAACATTTAACATATCCAAATCAAGAATTAAATCAATTGATTCAAGTCAAAGATGGTTTATTAGTAGCATCCTTCAAATCATGCAAGCTATAAATAAAAGAAATAGGAAGAAAGGTATTATTTGGAATTCCACACTTAGATGCTAGGACCTGCTCTGTCGTTTCCTCTATCACCTGGACAGCTCATCCTGAAGCGCTTAAACGTCCCCAGATGTCATTTAGAGTCTGTGATGTCAGACATCAGTGCATCCAGACTTATGAACGACAGCAAGAGGGGGAATGTTGAGAGCTATTAACGCACCACATGAAAGGGATGCATGATCATTTTTCAATATCCCATACTCTTTCACTTTTCCTTTTCTTCAAAGTAATTATCCATCAATTTGACCATTTTCAGTAAAGTGTATTTTAACTGTTCTACTGCAGGAGAAATTTATATCCAATTTTTTTCCCAATTTCCAGCCACTTTGGCTTGTGGCACTTAATGCAGGGAGAGAGGAAATTTCCTCCTTAAAATAACCTGACTCACAATAGAAACTAAGTGTAAACGTGAAGCTCTCACATTCAAGAAACCCTCATCACCCCGCATACACCAAGAACATGGCACGTTGACGTCACAAGTCTTCATCTTGTCAAAAAGACCTTACCTCCGCGGAATAAAATCAGTAAGTCAACAATAATAAGGTAATATCACCGCAGTTTTATATCTATTAACAATTTCCTAAGTATGAAATGACGTTACACACTCTACATCCTTTCAACGATTTGGGTGCCATGTTATTCAGGGGGGAAAGGAAAGGGCTTCTTGGGAAATGATAGGAATTTCTTTGCTCTTCAAACTATGAAAGCATTTTTTACCATCGACTTTAATGAGTGTGGGCAGCACATAAAAAATGTCACAAATTCTGGGAAGCAAGATCTTGGTGGTTGCCTGCCAAAATGCTTGTTTTCCACAAATAGGTAACCTAGGTTGGGTGACATAGATTTAATTTCCAGCAAATTGTCCTAAGGCAGAGTTGGCAGTGTGTGTCTTTGAGTAGTGGTTTGGGTTTTGCTCTCCCGCTGAACAGGTTTGGGAGAACTCCTAGACTAAGATGTGCTTATGAAAATAAGTCAATGTAAACTTTATGGATGACAAAGGTCTAACATGCAACTGACAGCAGGTCCGGCACAGGAGCTGCCAGCATTTTACTCCATTGTGTGTGGTGCTGCCAAGGGTCGAGGCCTGGTTCTATCACACCTAATCTCACCAGTCCTAGACAGCATGGCATGTCATTATCCGGATCAGGAGTTCCTTCATTTAATCTCCTGAATTTTGATTATGGTTGAGGTTCTGGGCTAGCAGCTGAGGTCTCCCAAATGGAAAACCAACAAATAAACACCTGGTGGTGTCCGAAGGAGGTCACAATCAATTGAAAGTAACATAAAGATAGATCAATAAAAGCAAAACAGTGGCCAGTACCTATGATGAGGTTGTGTACAAGATGCTATGGAAGACATTTGGTGGTGATTAACCACAAATTCAGGAAGTCTGTCTCTGGAGACTGCCCATTTCAACAGTATGCCACACTGTTTCTCAGATCCAGATGAAAGAAAAAGCAACATGGAGATTTAAGTAGAAAAGGAGGTGAATTCTAGCAGGAGAAATCAATAGATGTCCTTGGAATTAGAATTGCTTATTCATGTGGCAAACTTGAGGAAAAGCCTCAGACGAAGGGACAGGACTTCATAATGAAAAACCTGTATGCCAGTAACACTGGGAACACTTTTCGCTGATGCATCTACACCAGCACCCGAAAATTACCACTGACCATACGCACTGATGCCTAATATCACAGTCCTCACTAGGTTAGTGTGTCTTAGTGTGTGAAAGACCGAAGACACTGAAGAACTGCTCAAGACAGCCGCCCCCCCCAAAAAAAAAACACAGAATAACAATAATAACAACAACACCCCAACTTGCTCTCCTTCCTTAAATTTCAACTAATAGCGGCCCTACAGGACAGGGTAGAACTGCTCCTGTGGGTTTCCAAGACTGTAAATCTTTAAGGGAGCAGAATGATTCATCTTTCTCCCTCGGAGCAGCTTGTGGTTTCAAACTGTGGACAATACAGCGGGCGGTCCAACACGTCCGCCCCCATCCCACCAGGGCTCCCACATAAAACACCTAAAGATCAGCTCACAACTAGCATGGCCTTTGCTGTATCCTGCAACAACCCCCTTCTCTTTCATCTCTGAATTCAGTGAACTCCCTGGTGTCTGTTCCTACAGAAAGCTAGAAAGAGAGGTATTTTTCATACACAGAGATCATACAACTGACACTGATATTGAAAATATTACAGATTAGTCCCAAAGTGGGAGCCACTTCTGCATTGTCTGCTCTTAGTCTGGAAGCTCCATTGAAATCTGTTGACTTCGGTGACCCTGCTGGCATTTGAAATACCAGTGACATAGCTTCCAGCAACACAGCCACACACAAGACACCACAATATGACAAACTGACAGAGAAGTGGTGAGCAAATCATCAGGGAAGCTGAAGAATATAAAGAAAGGTGTGGCATCAGGACTGGAGGAGGCTTATTAACAATCTGTGATACGTGGATGGCACCACCTTGCTTGCTGCAAGTGAAGAGGAACTGCAGCACTTCTGATGAAGATCAGGATTTGTACCATTCAGGATGGATTACAACTCGATGTAAGGAGGACCAAAATCCTCACAACTGGACCAACAGCTAGCATCATGGTAAGTGGAGAAAGGGTTGAAGTTGTCAAGGATTTTGTCTTATGTGAATCTACAATCAATGCTCTTTAAAGCAACAGTCAAGAGATCAAAAGATGTTTCGCATTAGGCAAATCTGCTGCACAAGACCTCTTTAGAGGATTGAAGAGCAAGGACGTCACTGTGAGGACTAAGGTGTGCGTGACCCGAGCCATGGTATTCTCCATTGCACCATATGCATGTGACAGTTGGACATTGATTAAGCAAGACGGTAGAAGAATCTAGGCATGTGAATTGCGGTGCTGAAGAAGAATATTGAAAGTACCATGGACTACTACCAGGAGAAACCAAGCTGTCTTGGAAGAAGTACAGGCAGAGGACTCCTTAGAGGCAAGGGTGGCCAGATTTTGTCTTTCTGATTTTGAACACATTGTGAGGGAGAGACCCATCCCTGGAGGAGGACATCATGTTTGGTAGAGCAGAAGAGAGGCCTCAATGGGATGGATGGACACAGTGGCTGCATCAGTGGGCTCGGGCACAGGAACAATTGTGAGGATGGCCCAGGACCGGGTAGTGTGTCATTCTGTTGGGTGCTGTGGGTTGGAGGTGACACGATCGCACCTAACAACAACATACACGATACATTTAAGCATTCCCAAATCTACTACTTTGGAGTAGTAGAATGCGATTTACTAAATGTAAAATCAGATTGAGACTTACTTGCGGGCAGGAATTATGTCTTATGTATCTTTGTAGCCTCTAGAATGTGCCTCGTGTGGCTCCATCCACCCAAAAGAAAAGAAAACGTGCAAGGGAAAGATAGAATCCAGCATGTGTTAGTGCTGTGTGTACTGTACCACCTCACACAGTGTCTACATCAGCACTCAGCACAACTTTGTGGAGTTGCAGCCCCATGGATACTGGCATGCTGTGGCTGATTGCCAGTACAGTCTCCTTTGATTTCTCCTGGTTGGCCCACAATGTCACTTTTGATCATATTCTCAATTCACTATCCTTTCATCAGCCGGAGCAGAACCGGTCTACTTCCATTCTCTTATTTTGGCACAGAATTCAATGTGAGTGAATTCATTTGTTTTTCTTAAGGTCATTGCAAAAATCTCCCTGGTTTCTTCCTCCCTGTAGGATTCTTCTCCCTCTTTGAGCTCTTTCCCTAGTCTAGGCAGGTTTCAGCAATATCATCAACCCAGTAAGGGTTCATAGATAAAAGAGCTGTCTAAGCTCCTCAATTTATCAGAGCCTTCAGACATGAAAGAGTACACCAATTCCTAGTCAGCAAAGTTACATTACAGGGGGAAAAAAGCAAATATAACCATCAAATGAATTACATGCATGCTTTGAATTTTAAATTAAAGAATATTGGGAAATAAGGTATTTAATCAAGTATGCAGAGACCACTATTCTCTTTATAGCTAGAAGCCAACCAATTAAACAAACAGCAAATAACAAACAAGCATCTGATTCCTGATATATATATATATATATATATATATATATATATATAGCAAATTATAGGCCATTCATTCTAATGTCCCAGTTATAAGCCTCTGAATTAATTCTTCAACTGTATTGAATTACAATCACTATTTTTTTAAATGATATCAACTCATTCAAGGTCATTTTCTTCCATTGAATCAGAAATTGGTTTGCAACTGCATGAACATTTGTACTTCTGCCAGTTATGATATTTAAAATGGAGGGGTGGCATTTTCGGAGTCTATTAATAAACAAATGATTCAGTGCTATCTGACATAATAGAATGATATAAACAGAATCCATTTCCATTTTAATGCAAAGACAACATATCTGATGCCTTTTTTGCACTCTCCATGTTACACTATGTAATTCAAATTTCTTCTCAAACAAGAATTTCAGATTAATGACATTGTATTCCCCTATGTAATGAACAATTGTCCAGAAATTAACAAGAGAAAACCAAATCTTAAATACAACTGTGTAAGGACTCAAGCCAGATTGTCACTTGAGGGCTCTAAATAGGGACCACTTGTAGTGACCCCATCCCTGCTTATTCTTCTGTTCTAGTAAAATGTGTGCTTTATAGATAAACTTATATGTATGTATGTGTATGTGTGCTTCTTAGCTATCCATAATGCAACGTCTAAAATGCTACTGTAATATTCATTATTAAATCAGTGGCATATGCCATTTCAGCAGAAAGTGATAAAATTTAGTGACTTCAGAGCATTAGGTTTTCACTATCTACCGCATTTTCTACACGGAGAACATTCTGCATATTCTACAACAAAGATGAGCCAGTAAACTGCTCTGTCAACAGTCAACGTGAAACTGACTTACACCAAACTTTGCTTTAAACAGTTATTACTTCAGTTTTGATGCTTGCTTTGTAAGAACTGCTAGATACATAATAAGAAGAACATATAGATAAATGAAAGGTTATAAAAGAAAATTTAATGATTATAAAGCAAATATTTCAGTAAATTACTATATTTTATTTTAGATCATTGTTGTAATTAAACACATTTCTTTATATTCTTCGCTCTTACAAATTCTTCAATGATTGTATAACAATTAAGCTGTTGAGCAATATCAGCTCCCATACATAATAAAGGGAAAAAATCAAGTCTTTATTGAGTGTATGCTGAGGGCTTTTGAGTCTCTTCAGGGACAAACATGAACATTCTGTTGTGCAGTTTGTGATCCTTAAAGAAAGGAAAATGTTTAAAGCAATTTCAACATTAGGAAACATGCACTGCATTTTATCTCTATTATAGAATCATACATGCTTCTGTGAATAAAATTTATCTTTCTCTAGTCTGTATACTTAGTTCTCATATAGAATAAAATGGTCTAAATTCTCCATAAAAGTTTAGAATTAAGTCATCAGCATAAGCCTGCACTAATATCTAGAATGCTTTGTGCATCCATCAGATATATCCACATCATTTCAGAAGAAAATCTATTTGAAGGAATTTTATACAATTAGATGTTCTTTTCATGCAAGATTCAAGTGTGCTATGTGAAAGTGATTTCTGATACACAACACTTCTGGGACCACCCCATAACTTACTTGTTTCTTTCTAAAACTTCTGCAGTGGTGAACTTCTTGGTGATCAGTATGTGTCAGTACTTGCGATTCTTTTCAGAATCTTCTCTCAGATGACATAAATGCACTATTAATGGCTGCTGGAAGGCTACGCGTGTCTTTGTATTTCTTAATCTTGCTAGCTTGATGGCTGCCATGAAAATGGCGTGGCATAGTGCTCCACATGACCAGTAGAAATAGTTACTCTACATTTACATTTGGGGGCAATGCTTTCAGATTCTTTTGTGATATATACTTTTTGTGTCTGATCTTCAGCAATATTTCCTAAGACATCTAGATCTGAGTACAGTGAACCCTCACCACTTCGCGCTTTGACTTCC
>NW_022111372.1:76082213-76084837 GCF_000313985.2 Echinops telfairi
CCAACTACCAAAATATTTGATTTACAAATAAGGAATCCTACTTCGCGGAATTTCATTTATCACGGTAGGGTCTAGAACCGATTAACCGTGATAAACGAGGGTTCACTGTATATCACTCCAAGATATCCATTTGTTGCTACAGCATGCACTTGCCAACATGTACTAGTAAGGTATTTTAATACACAAACATTGCATAAATGTTTTAAGAATTACCCACACATGACTAGAGGTGTCAAAAATGTGTTGAGTATCTGAACAGTAGAAAATCATCTCTTTCCAGATAAGAATCTACTGTGTTATATCATACAAGATCAGATGCATGCATAGCACATCGTAGGAAAATGGCATCTTCATCATGTTCTAAATGTTCCGTCCTGGGATAAATGCATTACCTTTTCCTATTGGGTGCATTGTCATGGGGCTGAGTTCTGCACTTAGAAAATTCAATTTTGCAACTGTCACATTAACAGTAAAGTTCATGATTTACAACTTCATCACCAGCATGATTTTTTAAGTTAGTGTGAGAAATTGCTCAACATGTTTTCCACCCCTTGGAGATGCGTATCTTAAAACAATAGTTATTGTTAGGTGCCTCTGAGTCTGTTCCAATTCACAACAACCCTAGGTAACACAAAAGGACACACTGCCTGGCCCTCTACCAGTCTCACAATGGCTATTACATTAGAGACCATTGCTGCAGCCACTACATCAATTCCACTGGTTGAAAGGCTTCCTCTTTATCGAGCCTCAGCTGTATGAGGAAGATCAGGAGTGGAATCCAGAGCCAAACAAATATCAAACTATACTTACTGAACTGAAGATAGTTGACTTAACTTTATCACTTATCAGTTTAATTCCTTACAGGTTGTTTTAGACACAGAGGATCAGTTGCCCTTTCCTGCATTAATGTATTTTGAAATGGCAAACTAAACAAGTTCAAGTAAATCTAAAAATCCAATTTCCATATGGAAGGAACAAAACATTTCATTTCTTCCATGAAAAAAATAGTCTATGTTCAGCAATTGCTACAATCACATAGCTACAGCAACTTTACATTGCAAACTGGCTTTCCAATATCGATGTTCTTCGTTCATTTGTGTTTCCAGTACATGAGTTAAGCCAAAGCCATGCTGTCAGCTTTAATATGACATGATACAATCTCTCTGAACTGAACTGTTCTCACAAGTATCAATTATATTTGATTTGCACCAATCACTAAATCTATTTGTTGAATTAAATTGAGAATTAAATGATTTGGGGCTGAATATTACAAAAGCAAGACAACAAAGACAGCCAGCTGCTGGAGAACATAGCAGCCACTCTCTCATAACTGCCATCACTGTCTTTATACCCTAGAAATATATTCAGGTTACAGAATCATCTTTGCTTATCATGCAAACAAAATTAATAATAATCTTTCATATGCTCCACTGTAATGTGACCAATAACTTGATCCTCTTTATATCTAATAATTTATATAATTAGAGGAAATTTTATTCCACAAAGTAAGATATGTTGTTCTGTTATTTGTAGGGTCTGCAGATGTAAGAACTTCCGATTTTAGTATAGTTTTACTTTCAGGAATGGGTATAGAAATCATTGTGCTATTAGTAACTTGAGCACTAGGGATACTAGTGCAAAAATTTACATCCATTAAACTCATTAAACTCAAGCATTCTATAAAAGAAATCTGATTTACTGCATTTTAAAAAGGAAGTTAATTTTTTGATTGCCTTTAAAGATTTACAAATCTTTTGTCCTTCTTTTAAATCTTCTGTAAGCCTTAGACTACGCATTCCACTTCGTTGTTGCCATTTCATTTTACCTGGGTAGAAAATGAGGTGACTTTTAAAATGTCGTCCTGCCATAGCAAATACACTAGACTAACTGAAAATAAACAATATTTATAAAATAGAATCCACATTCAAATTTGAATGGTAACACATAAACCTATATTTGAAAATTAACAAGCAAGAAAAAACTATTTGGAACATATAATGTCATTCTTCTGATCTGAGCAGTCAAAAGAAATAGTGCTTACAACGCAGTGGGAAATAATCGCATGTGTGTGTCATACAGTGTTTGCTGGCAGGCCCTTTGAAGACCTCTGTAAATGTTTTGTCTTGAAAGAATATATGAAAACCTGCACCCTCAATTAAATGTCCTGTGATACTCAAAATCACCAGACAAATGCTTCACTCAGAGGACGAAAGTGACCCTCGCAGAGTGTGATACAAATACCAGAGCAAGCTCAAGTGCAGATGTGTTGTGGTTCCTGTTGTGCAGGTAGGGACTCAATCCTTCTTAGGTCACATGATGACCCATTCACTGCTATTGAGTCCATTTTGTCTCATAGTGATCCTACGGGAAAGAGTAGAGCAGCAATTCCCTGTGGGTTTTGAGGCTGTGAATTACTGCTTTCTCCCACAAATGGCTGGTTGGTTTAAACTACTGACTTTGTAGTTAGCAGTCTATCACCTAACCTGCTAAGCCAACAGTACTACAGGCACATTCTTACATGGCCAATTAGAGAACCTGAGCTGATACACAATCCATTGGAAGTAAATAAAATAAATGTCATTGTTATTGTATATAATATTTATATTTATACAATTTTATAATAT
>NW_022111372.1:76085162-76088193 GCF_000313985.2 Echinops telfairi
AGAAACACACTGTTGCAAGATAGAAACATATTTGCATGATAAATAAATACTGAATGTTGTGTCTTCTTAATGTGCTGTTCCACATGAAAAAGATGAGATTTTCTGCTCCTGTAAAGATTTATAGCCTGTAAAACTTTATGTAAGATTGCTGGAAGCAGAAATTTATTTGATGGCAGTTGGTTTGGGGGGCAACATGGCTAATACCTTGTTTTTTAGTAATATCAAACACTTTGTCCCATATAATAGACAATAAAAACAAAACTTGGCACATAAATTTAAACTGTTCATGTTAGATAAATATTAGCATTTCTAGTACTTTGGAACATTTAATCTATTAGTATTATATTCAATTATAACCTACTTTAGTATTAGAAGGATCCCTGATGGTTTAGTCAGTGGGTTACTCATTGGGCTGTTAACTGCAAGGTCAGTGGTTCTAAACCACCAGCAGCTCCTGGGTAGAAAGATGAGGCTTTCTTTTCTTGTAAAGCGCTACAATTTGGGAAACTCCTAGGGGACTTTCTCCCCTGTCCTGTAGGGTTGCTATGAGTCAGCACGGACTCCATGGCAGTGAACTTGCTCTATTTTAATACTACATTAAACGCCTCACCCCACACTGCCATTATGTTTCTTCTAATTCATAGCAACCCTATAGGGCAGAATAGACCCACCCCTTTGGTTCCTGAGGCTGTAATTTCTTCAGGGGAAGAGAAAGCCTCACCCTCCTCCCTCAGGGTGACTGGTTGTGTTCAAACTACACCCCTGACAACTGGCAGTCCAATCTGCCACCAGAGGTTTGTGTGCTAGGTTAAGTGTATGCCAAACATACTTTAACGTTTGAGTTATAAATAATATTGTTTATGAAACTTAGGATACGACTGCATGTAGATGTTATTATACTGTTAAAAAGCAACTTGACTCAATTCTTTGTAATGGTTCACTTAGTTTAGTCCCCTTACTTTCACTTGTCATTATGGACCAGTATTCCCATTTTCTGTTTACCAGGATGGTTGAGAGAGGATACCCTTCTATTGGTATCATGGCAAACAATAACGCTGACCCTCCTGGCTAGAGTTGTTGGATCATCAGATGTGGAGGCACAAGCCAGTTCTTTCAAAATAGATCGGAGCCTGGTTAATATAATCTCTCCTTTCCCAGTAACCACTCATATTGGATCGAAGTACATAGTGGGTAAATGTATCAAGAGTTACACTCAGCAGCACACCCTCAGCCCTTGTTTATTAGGGGGGGGGGGAGCATACTCCTAAGACACCCACTAAAATATAGCATTTAAATACGATGGGAGGGGGACTATATAAGACAGATTTCAATGAAGTGGTAAGACCTCATGGCCTTAACAATCTTAGTGTGAATGCCTTGTGGCTTTTATGAATTTTATTCCCATCTGACCAAATCTCATGCACAGCAGCTAATCCCAGTTTCATTTAGGGCCCTTTCATTAGGTGGTTCACTTTTCCTTGTCTCCTGCCTGCTTTATATCTATGAGTCTTTGCTTTGGACTATTGGTGCCCCTGTGTTCTTGATGCTATAGCCAAACACTTACCTTGTTTATTGGGTAATCTGTCCATAGTAACGTCAATCAGAATGCTCCCTAGACTCAAAGATGGCAAGACTTCACTAACTTTGGATACATCCTCAGGAGGAAGTGATCACTGGAGAGAGACATCATGTTTAGTAAAGTAGCAGACAAGCCCCAGAGAGGAAGACTCAATGAGATGGACTGACCCAGTGCATACCTCCAGCTGAGAAGGGTGTAGGAGAAACGTTTCATCCTTTAATAGAAGCCAACTCTGGGGCAATAAATCAACAATAATAACAAATAAAATCAATAGGCACATGAGATAAAATCGCATTTTCTAACTTCTTTATTTGGATTATATCTACATCATTGAAAAGAACCACTTAAAAATAACCTATATGCAATGAGCATATATATGTGGTGTGTGTGTGTAGGCTTCAAAAAGTGTGTGGAGCAATTCCATGGTCTTTTAATGACATTTCCCCTTGAACTTTGTGAGGCCCTCTCATACGTATGCATGAATGAAACCTGTGAGAGTCAGAACTCAAGGAGACTGGGCTTATTTTTCTGGGCCTTGCTTCTTGCCTTTCACAGAGCACAATCTTAACACTTCTCTATTGCTGTTCAGTGGTATGTAACTTTTCCTTCTCTGGCAATTTCCAGCCTTACCTAAGTCTAACTGTCACAGATTTTATCATCTATATGTGGGGGCATGTTCTATACCAGAGATCCAGTTTGATTTCCAGCTAATGCACCATGTGCAGTCACCAGCCATCCAACAATGGAGGCTAGTGTGTTGCTATGATGATGAAAAGGTTCCACAGATCTGGACTCAGATGAGGTAATGGCCTGCTGATCTACTTCCAATAATCAGGACTTACGTAAATGAAACTAATGAAACCTGTATGTTAGTCTGATTGCAACTAGCCATGGGGATGGTACAGAACCAGGCAGTGTTTTGTTCTGTAGTGAGTGGGGTCACCAGGAGTCAGGGAGTGACTAGGTGGTAGTATTACCAATATACACACATACACACATATGAAATCATTAGGATATCTCACTACTTATGGTGTTTCCTAAATGTCATTTGTGTCTCGTCTCCTCCCCACAACCTCTCAGTAAGGGGATGTTCAGTTAGTTGTCCACCAATGGGCTTTGAATCTCCACTCTTCACTCACCCACCTTTACAATGATATGATTTTTGGTTCTTGGATGCTTGATACCTGATCCCTTCAACAGCTCATGGTCACACATGCTGTTGTTGCTTCTGAGCCAGTTGGCCACTTGTTTATCTTCAAGCCTTTAAGACCCCAGATGCTATATCTTTTGATAGCCGGGCACCATCAGCTTTCTTCAACCCCCTTTGCTTATGCACATGTTTGTCAATCAGGGTGCAGGGTAGCAATGGTGAAACATACAACTTTCCTCTAGCTCTTTAATGCTTCCTCCCCCCTACTATCACGATCCCAATTCTACCTTACAAATCTGGCT
>NW_022111372.1:76088607-76102216 GCF_000313985.2 Echinops telfairi
AAAAATGTCATTTGTGTATTTTCAGTACTACAAAGTATCATTTACAAAATATCTGTAATCCTTCACTTGGTGGACATAAATAGACACAAGCCATATCCTAATGCTGAGAAAGAAAGAGAGAGCGGATCCCCTTGTGCTTTACACAACTGACGTATGTATGGATTGTGATAAGAGCTGTATAAGCCCCTAATAAAATGATTTTAAAAAAAGAAAAAAATAGACAGAAGAGCTAAAAGTAAAAAAGAGAGAGGGAAGAGGAAGTGGTGGAAATACAGCGAAAGAATGAGAGATAGAGAACTCTAAATCAAACTTCCACGCCTAATGCTGGTTCAGTGTTGACTAGATTCTGATTCAAGGTGACCCTATATAACAGAGAAGAACTGCCCCAGAGGGTTTCCATGGCGATAATCTGTAAGGATGCAAACTACCACATCTTTCTCACCGGGAGTGGATGGGGGTTCAAACAAGGATGCCATAGGTTAGCAGACAAGCGCTTTCCCATCGCCCCACCAAGGTTCCTGGAGAAGACATGAGCTGCTAAAATTCCCTGAAAGACACCTTCCCAGGGGCAGCTTTCACATGGGTACAATCTGGTCTCTCATGATATTGATACAATTAAATATATGTAGAACTGGAGAGCATACTGTGTCAGTTATTTATATACAACCTGGCACATCTGACCTTTTTGTATGTTATAAAAACTATGATGCCTAGATTTAATGATAACTACACATCACTTGAAAAATATATTTCCCTTGAACAATTTAAATTGGGATATTTTGTGACAAAAATTAACTTATTCATGGCCTAAAATATGGCTTTGCTAACCACACATTAATTAATCCATTCACATTCACTCATTCATCAGTTATTTATTGAATACATTCCATGTGCCAGGGCTTACATAAATGAAACTAAAGAGGCATACTCCTTTCATTCTCCATTTGCTTCCTGTTTTCTGTTTGTTTTGAGATGCATGTGTTAAGCTTCCTCAACTGCAAAGCACTGCACTAAGATGATATGATGACAAGACACATTCGCTATCCTCACTGATTTCCAAATAGCTGGGGAAAAGCTATACAAACACCATTTATATTGGATGGGAAAAGCAAGCATTAGAGAAAGGTGCTGTGGAAACAAAGATCTAGAGAGCAGTGGAGGAAGAGATAGCTCTGAGAATGAATCATTTAACTTTACAAGCAAAAGATGAGAGGGCTTTCAGTTGGAAAGAACATTCCATGCAGAGGGGACTGCCCTTGAAAAGGCAGGGTAGTCTGGGAGACCATACCTGTTCAGGGATCCTTTCTGTTGACTCAGACACTTTTATTTTGCCTTGTCACCATCTGCCTTTCAGGCTCAGACATGTGACCATCTTGTTACCCATGAGGTGTGTGGGAACAGAGAAAAAAGATGCCAGGGTCATGGTTTCTAAGCACAAAAGGTAAGGTCCAGGTTATTGGTACTGCAGGACATGGCTCTTTCACTGTCTGCACTGTCCGCACCTCTTACTCTGCACTACTTCCTTTCACAGCACTCCCTCCCACCTAACAGAATTTCTCTGTTTATTGTCTCTCTCTGGGATTCCAACTGGAAGAGAAATTCCATGAGACTGATGGACTTCTCATCCTAACCTTCAACCCAGTCACTCATTCATCAACTCACTCAATTAAAAAAAAAAATCGACCTCCTACTCCAGGAAAGATACATGCTTAAGGTTAGAAATAAAAAGATGAATGAGTTAACAATCTTGTTTTCAAGGCCTTACCATGAGCAACGCTGGGAGTTTGGGTTCTGTATGTTGTTACTGATGGTATATCTGTTGTTCTGTATGTTGTCATTAAAAAGACAAGAAACAAAAGATCAGAGTGTATGTCAGAAGAGACTCTGAACTCTTCTCTGCAGGGTAGAATATCTAAATCAAATAAGAGTAATGATGAAATAAAAGAGTTGGACAGAAAATTACACAGGGGGGCTTAAGAAGACAAATCAAATTATTATAATGAAATGGATAAAGACCTACAGTTAAAAAGCCAGAAAAGAAGAAAATATTCAGTATAGATAAAAATGAAGTACTGAAGCAATAAATTCAATCCTCGAGTTATGATATTGAAGGGTTCTCTGAGAAAAATTTTGAAAAATGCAGAAAGAATCAAAAGAAGGTAGAAGGAATACATGGAGTCACTTTACCAAAAAGAATGGGTAGATATTCACTCATTTAAAGAGGTAGTTTATGGTCCAGATGCCATGGTACTAAAAGAAGATGCCCAAGCTGAACTGAAATGATTAGCAGTAAGCAAGGCTCCTGGAATTGGTGGGCACCAAGTAGAATGCTTCAACAAGGTGATGAAGCCCTGGAAGCCCTCACTTACCTATGCCAAGAAATTTGGGAGACAGCTACCAGGCCAACCGACTGGAAGAGATACACATGCATGTCCATTCCAAAGAAAGGCAAGGCAGTGGAATGTAAAAAATAATCCAAAAATATTGTTAATATTACATGCAAGTGAAATTTTACTAAATGTCATTCAGCTGCAACAGTACAGTGACAGAGGTGCCAGAATCCAAGGCAGATTCAAAAAAGGATGTGGAACAAGGGATAGCATCGCTGATGTCAGAGGGATATTAACTGAAAGTAGAGCATACTAGACAGATGTTTATTTGTGCTTGATTGATGAAGTAAAGGTTTGGGACTCTATGGATCCTAAGAAACTAGAGATAGCTTTGAGAAGAATGGAGATTCCAGAACACTTAATTGTACTCATGCCGAATCGGTATATGGATCAAGAGACTGTGTTTCCAACAGAATAAGGGAATGCTGCATTGTTTAACAACAGGAAAGGTATGTGTCAGCATTGTATCTTTTTACCTTATTCATCAGTATGTATGCTGAGCAAAACATCTAAGATTGACTATATACTGGCATCCGGATTGGAGGAAGGTTTATTAACAATCAGCAATATACAGATGACACCATCTTACTTGCTGAAAGTAAGGACTTGAAGCACTTGTTGACGAAGATCAAGGACTGCAGCCTTTGGTGTGGTGTGGTGTGCAACTCAGTGTAAAGAAAGTCAAAACCTTCACACCTATACCAATAGATAATATGATAAACAGAAAATACTGAAATTGTCAAAGATTTCATTTGGGGGCGATCCCCAATCATTGTTCATGGAAACAGCGGTCAAGAATTCAGATGTACTGTATTGGTTAAATCTGCACAAGACCTCTTTAAAATGTTAAAAAGATGTCATTTTGTGGACTGGACCCAAGGAAAAGCATTTCCAATCACTTGCAGTCATTTGCATATGAAAGTTGGAAACTGAAGAATAATGTATTTGAATTATGGTGCTGGGGAAGAAGATGGAAAGTATCATGGTTTGTTTTGGAAGGAGCGCAACCTGAAAAGTGAGGTCAGCAGGACGGCGCCTCACATACTTTGAACATAAAACCAGGCGAAACAATCCGGGAGAAGGGCATCTCGCTTAGTAAATTAGAGGGTCAGGGGAAAAAAGTTAAAGAACCTCAACAAGATGGATTAACACAGTAGTGACAACAGTGAGCGCACACTTACAATTGTGAGGATGGCACAGGACCAGGCCTCCATTTGGTTGTACATAGGCTAGCTATCAGTTGGAACTGACCTAACGGCATCTATTCAGAGCAACAGTATTGCTGTATAAGAAACTGTTCCAGTATTTAATGACCTAAATAAACAATTTTGAGGTAGTTATTTATTGTGCCAATCTGGCCGATAAACACATGTGGGGTTAATTGAAGGGCAGAGGGATAAATGGTTCAGTGAGCCTCGCTTTTCTAGTTCTCAAGTCTCTTGCTTTGTGATGGTCGCACCAGGGTGCAGCTGCCTTGGCCAGTTCCCTGCTTCAGCTTGCAAGGCTCACTTCCTGCAAGACATCCCTACATGGACCTACTCCGATGCAGCCCTGGGTGCTGGAGCAGCCATGTGGAGACTCCTGCCAGCACTGAGATGCTTACACATTCACTGATTTGGTTTTCCTCCTGCAGTTGGCATCATTGCATCTGTTTGGTGAGATGGAGGAGGACTTTGTGGATTGGTGTTGGACATATGGGTTAAGGGGTTAATCTTGGACTTGTGGGCTTGGACAGCACTGGGTTGGGATGTTTTCTTGATGTGCACTTAACCTTTATATAAAACTCTCTCTTATACATGCATTTCTGTGGATTTGTTTCTCTAAAGTATCTAGACTAATACAAATTTATGATTACATGTCTTAGTTTAGTGATTAACAGCTCAGGAAGAATACAGTGGGGTAACTCCCTTTCTGCTCCCTGATATCTGGGTCCTGAGCTCAATGGCTTGAACAGCTGAAATCGGGTACAGCTAGGAGTTGGCTAGGCATTGTCTTCTCTTTCCTTATTACCTTTCTAGGAGCTCTGGTGGTAAAGTGGTTAATGTACTCTGAGGCCAACCAAAAGTTTAACGGTTGGAACACATCATCTACTCTGTGAAAAAATTAAGTGATGGGGCAGTTCTACTTTGAATAAGAATTGACTCAATGTCAATGGGTTAAACTGTTTTTTTGTTTGTTAGTTTGTTTGTTTGTTCAGTATTTTGGTTTTGTTAATAAGTACTTTCCATTAGGTAGGCTGACCCTCCCCACAACCAGAGCCTTGGGGCTATGTATTTCTTATACTCTGACTCAGAGCTCCAAGAGACAAAACTTGAAGTCCCACTAAAAGCCACTAGCATCGACCTACCATCTCTTCTGTGAAATTCCTTCTGCCTGCATCATTACAGGTTTACTCAATACAGCGCCTGGAGCAAGGGTTATGAGACTTCATCTTACATACTTTGAACATGTTGTCAGGAGAGACCGGTCCCTGGAGAAAGACATAATGCTTTGTAAAGAAGAGAGGTAGAGTCTCGCCTTGGTGTGGTAGGGTCAAGGTGGGTACACTTCCCGCCACGTGTCTCAGTGTTGTCGCCTGTGATGCTATGGGTCAGTGAGGAATGTCATGTCTCGTGGTGGGGTGTGCAACAGAGCAGCTAGGGGAGCAGAGCAATGAAGTTCCCAGGGAACACCAAAAATAGATTGTGGGGCAGGGCGTGGCGCCCCATCAGACACGACTAGAAAACACTCATAAAGGACAACAAATAGACCTTGAACTATTTACAGGCATTTCTTTTTTGTTATTGTTGCCTTATTGTTTTTGTTGTTGTTATTGTTGTAGCTATTGTTTTATTTTCCATTGTTGCTTTGTTGTGCTCAGTCTTATGATTGTGCATATTGTTGTCTCTGCATGTCTATCTGGATAGGATAGGCCGGATAAACAAGCCAGAAGAGAGAACAACGGGACAACAGTTCCGGGGGACATAAGAGAAGGGGAGGTGGGGGAAAGGAAGTGGGTATTAACTAACCCAGGGACAAGGAAACAACAAGTGTTTGAAAATCGATGGTGAGGAGAGTGTAGGAGGCCTGGTAGGGCTTGATCAAGGGCAATGTAACTGAGAGGAATTACTGAAACCTGAATGAAAACATGTTAGTGGGATAAGAGGAAAGTAAAAGGAAATAGAGAAAAGAAGTAGGAGGCAAAGGGCTTTTATAGAGTTCTAAATACAGGCATGTACATATGTAAATATATTTATATGGGATAATGGGGAAATAGATCTATGTACATATATTTATAGGTTTAGTATTAAGGAAGCAGATGGACATTGGGCCTCTACTCAAGCACTCCCTCAACACAAGAACACTTTGTTCGAGTAATCCGGAACTCTGAGATGCTCCCCTTCTCTGACATGATTGCTGAAGACAAAGCGGGTACATAAGCAAATGTAGTGAAGAAAGTTGTTGGTACCTGGCTTTCAAAATATATAACATCTGGGATCTTAAAGACTTGAAGATAAACAAGTGGTCATCTAGCTGAGAAACAACAAAGCCCACGGAAGAAGCACACCAGCCTGTGAGATCATAAGGTTTTGATGGGGTCAGCTATCAGGCATCAAAGACCCAGAGCAAAAAATCATAATGTGAATGAGGGGTAAAGTGCAAAGTGGAGACCCAAAGCCAATCTATAAGCAATTGGGCATCCCCTTACCGAAGGGCCATGGGGAAAAGATGGGCCACACAGAGTGCAGTATAGCTCCAATGAAATATACAACTTTCCTCTGGTTCTGTAATGCTTCTTCCCCCCACTATAATTATCCTAATTCTACCTTACAAATCTGGCTAGACCAGAGCATGTCCATGGGTACAGATGAGAGCTAGGAACACAGGGAATCGAGGACAGATAAACTCCTGGGGACCAATATTGAGAGTAGCTAGACCAAGAGGGGAAGGGAAAGATGCGGGGAGAAAGGGGAAACCCATCACAATGAGCTACCTGTTATCTCCTCCCCGGGGGATGGACATCAGACAAGGAGGTAAAGGGAGACATCGGAAAGTGCAAGATGTGAGAAAATAATAATAATTTATAAATTATCAAGGGTTTATGAAGAAGGAAGGGAAGGATGTGGGGGGAGGAGGGAAATGAGGAACTGATACCAAGGGCTCAAGTCAAAAGAAAATGCTTTGAAAACGATGATGGCAACAAATGTACAAATGTGCTTGACACAATGGATGGATATATGGATTGTGATAAGAGTTGTACAAACTCCCACTAAAACGATTAAAAAAAAACTTCCGAAAGTTTGTCGAAAATTTCCACTATCTTTTCATTCAATTTTTCCATGAAATTTTTGAAGCCCTCATGTATTGTCATGTTGTTCTCCCACTGATACTTTAAGTGTAGAAAAGAAATAAGCACAGCAAAACAGGTGCTAATTGAATCTTTATAAATTTGTTAAATCAAATTATGAGCAAAAGTACAAATTAAAATAAAATTACTGTTCAATAAATAAATGAAAGAATGCATGAATGAGGAAAAGAGAGAGAGAGAGAGAGAGAGAGAGAGAGAGGTAGCAAAAAAGAAGAAGGCCCCAGGAGATGCATGGACACCAAAGCTACAACAATGGCCTCAGGCACAGGGACCTTGTGAGGATGGTGCAGGACTCGACAGTAAGTAGCTTATTCTGTTGTGCACGGCTCACTATGGGTTGGAACCAACTTGATATGGATCTAATAACAGTTACAAGCAGGCACAGGCAAGTCTAGAGTAAGGGGAAAATGAAATTAAACTTACCTATCATTAAGAGGTGTGCCAAGGAAATTTTAATCCACTGAGGTGACCAAAGGGAGCCTTGGTGGTGTAAGGGCTACGCTGTGGACTGAGATCCACAAGGTGAGCAGTTTGAAACCACCAGCCACTCCTTGGCTGAAAGATGGGGCTTTCTACTCCCGTAAACAGAGTCTCCGTCTCAGAAACTCACAGGGGCACTTCTACCCTGTCCTATAGGGTTCCTGAGCTAACATCAACTCGATGGCGGTGGTAAATTGACCTAAGCATGTATACGAATAATTGTGCCATGAGGTAAACCGAAAAACACCAATGAGGTGAGAGGGCCCTTGTTTAAAGTTCAGATTCTGGTACTTATCAGCTATGTGGCATTAGGTAAATAACTTATTGTTTAGTTCCTCATTTATAAAGGAAGCTTATCCAAACTTAAAAAGCTGTTTCAAAAGTGAGACTTAACTCACACCCACACCCACACATGCATGTACACATATACATGCAAATGCACACACACACACACGCAACAGACATTGATACATGGCAAATACTCAACAAATATTATCAATTGTTCTACCATTCTTCATGGCAAAAATGACTATTTCTCATGCCTCAATAATTTCATGCTGACTATCTTCAAATAGGTGCTTGTGAAGTAATCGCATTTACAAAGATGTGTGGAAACAATGGCACATTTGTTCCGTAAGCAGTCAACGTCGGTAACAAACAGTTCAAGAAGAAGAGGCGAAAAACTGAACACGGATCTAGAGAGAGAAAGAGAAAGTGAGCCAAAGGCCCCAAATAATTACGAGACTACATGACGGGAACCAAAACAAATAAATAACCTACCCTAGCCACGTGGCAGCCTTAGACACAACATGCTATCTTCCACTTCTCTCTCTATTCTGTATTTTGGAGCTAATTTCAAATGAAGCATTTCACAAACATAAAAATGGTAGTGATAGGTTTGTAAGTAAATCAAGTATAAATACTTGGAAACAGAAATCAGATAATTTCTTTTTTTTTTGTAACTGGCATTTTATTGGTTGTTTTGAGATCAGTACGGAGACATTATGAACAATTTGTACACAATCCTTAATGCATGTACCAAAATCCTAAAATGGCATGTAGATAAATTCGTTTCTAAATTCCAGTGACTTTCCAGCTTTAAATTTAGAGGCAAATTTTAAAAAAGAGATTATCAAGTACCATTATCTTCAAATGCTGGTAGACATTTCTTTAAAGGACTGAAGACTGTAAAAAATCACTATAAAGTTTTACAGGGAAATAAAATATAATAAGACATGAATAACCACCTGCCAGGGGCATTAGGTAAAACACCAAGAGAGGAGAGTCAGAAAAGATACTAGATTTGATTTAAGACTATTAAGGAGAAAATATGCGGTTCAATAAGTGAAAAAGGAATTTGCCCACCTACATTAAAATTCTACTCATTAAAAAATAAATATATTTTTTAATTTACTCAATAAAAACAAACAAGCAAACATTACTAATAGAAATCTCCACAAAGTGGCTGATTTGTAATCAAGCAAAGGAAATGTGTGGCATGTATGTGATTTTATTAGAGATTGTTTAATGTTCACTCTATGGCCTCCTGGGTGACCTAATACTATAAAGTGCTGTGCTGCTAACCAAAAGGTCTGAGGTTCACGTCCACCTAGAGGAGCTTTAGAAGAAAGGGCTGGAGGGTAGAGTAATGTACGTCCCCAAAAAATTCAGTTACTAAACCCTTAGGAAGCGCAATTATACTTGGACACACTCATGGTCCCCACAAGTCAGGGCTGACTCAACAGCCTCAGTTTGTGTTGCAGTTTCTTTTGAGAGGTATACTCTAATTCTTAGAGTAGAAATTATATAAACAATAACATCATCGAAATCCTATATTCATGGAAAGTGTCGTGGTTCAGGTAAATGTTCTCTGCTTCACTCGTTATTAAAAGCTATCCTTGATAAAGCTGGCATAAGAAGTCAGAGGTTCTCGTTATGACTCACTGCTGGCAACAATCTTCTTTCATGAACGGCCATGAAGTTCACTGTTTTGCTGACCAAGTCAAATGCATATTCTCTTGTTATTAAATCTCTATATGAAACAATCATTTTAAAATGTGAATTTGTCCAGGACAAAGTACATGGGCCAGTGGTGAAAGAAACATGAAAACTTCAAATAAAGAAGCTCAAAGACAAGCAAGAGGACTGGAAGGAACCCTGACTTTAATAATGGGTTTGTAGATAATGAATTCAGTTTAACAGGATCTCTAGCCTCTACCTCTAGAAGAGACGGTGGGAAATACAGAAATTCACTTGATGTCTTTCCCAGAAGCTTCCCATGATATCACCTCTATGGTTCCAACCACTAGCGCTGACTGCAGGTTAAGTGTAGCGCATTTGGGGAAAAGGTGGTTTTATTAAACTATCTCATTATTGCAACCACTTTGAAAAATTAAAATTAAATGGAATGGTAATTATGGGCCACCTTATAATTTTGCCACCTTATAATTTGGGCCACCTCATAATTTGGGCCACCTCATAATTTGGCTCCCCTCAATGTTTCTACAAACTTTATTGGGAAGAAATCGCATATCCTATACCCTCCTACTATAATAATCAAAGTATTAACCATAAATATAATGTAGAATGTAGCTGCAAATGGAATTTATACTTTAATTTTGGTAACCATTGTACATGAAAAACTCAATACAGGTCTTCCCATGGTTAAAAAGAAATTCTGTTCCTAAATCAGTCTATTTAAAAAGCAAAACTGAATGTAAATTGAACAGGTAGTTATAGTTCAGTTCATATCTAAGTCAGTTAAATGTTTGCCTCAGTATATAATACAATGTGCCTTTCTATACATAAATTTTTAAAAAAACTCTTCTATATAATCTAAAAAACATCTATAGCATAGCAATATAGTAATAAGATATTTTTATGAGTGTCACAAAGGACCACCCATTTGTTATTATAAACCACTGTGTATATGAGTGTTTAATATAATAGATCTCATAACGGTAGATTCATAACTGTTATACACAATTTGCATGTTAACTACACAACCTGGGGACTACCTGTGTGAATGATCTCATTGAAGTCAAAGCAAGTATTCTTAATAGCCTTATTTTAAAGATTAAATGACTAAGGCAGAGAAAGGCACATAAATATTAAAGGGGTCAAGTGACTACCCTAATGTTACCCAGCCATTGGTAGCGTGCATGGAATGACCACAAGAATTAAATAATACGCTTTACCTTGGACCATGCACTGTTTAGGGCAGAGCATTATTTATTTGAAGTATTTTTATTTATTTAATATAGTTCTTCTAGTCAAAGCATCTAACTCCTGCCAAATGACCTTTTCCTCTTTGCATCTGGTAAGAAGGTGGGGAAGATAGTGATAGGATTCACCTGTGAGGAACTGTGACTAGGCGTCACTGGAATGCCATCCAGCTGCACAGAAAATGAGCACTCTGGCCCGCGGAAGCTGGGGAGTTCATGACCAACATGAGCTAGGAGTGGAGTGCCTATCCTCTGGACTCAAGAACCCTTCAAAAGGAACCTCCTGGACCCCGGGGGAGGCTGGCTTGTCAAGGTGGGGAGGGGGGTGCTCAGGGCACTTAACTGGGGAGCTGGGCTTGCTGACCCAGGGAAGTGGAGCTGAGGGCCCCTGTGCTGAGCCTTACTGGAGTGAGGGCCGCTGGGGACCTAATTCACCCATCTGATTGGCTGCCTCTCTGAGTTTGAGATAACCGCCTTCAGGTGGAATCCTATAGGGGTGTGGTATGTCTTTCAGGCATCTATGAGCAGCCCTCAATGAACTTTGTAACATGTGCTGCTGGACAACTGTATTTTGATCATTTCCCACTCCCATGCAACCCGTTACCTTCCTTAATAAACTCTTTCATCATGAATGTTGTCTGTGAGTTCTGTGTAGTCATTGTAATGGATATTAGAAACTAGAGATAAAATAGGGAATAGGGGTTGCTATGACACATGGATTACTTGCTGTGAATTTCCTTTATTTCTCAGATTCTGTAATGTTGCTGGCAGACTCCTATGTAATATGAACATTGTAATACCAAGCCTCCTCAACAGAGGTGTGGTGGAAAGCAATTTAAAAATGGCTGGGAAACATTTACAGTTAAGGTGAGTTCTGGCTCTTTCTTCTTTTTGCTATCTAATCTCTACTTTCCTTCTCTTACCAGACCAATCCCACTGTCATCAAGTGAATTCTGACTCAGAGTGACCCTGCATAGAGGTCATGAGACTGTGCATCTTGAAGGGAGCAGAGTCTTCTCTTCCTCTGGTGGAGCAGCTGATGGATTCGAATCACAGACCATGGTTAGGAGAGCTGCCAGGCCTACAGTGCCCTCAGGGATCCTCTCCAGGGTCATTTTGGGAGCTTTTCATTATTGAACCTAGACCTCTCTCCAGGAGCCCTGAGCCACAACTTTCTGTCCACATGTTGTAAACAGCCCTGTTTACAAAAACAGAACCACACACTAAGCCTTAGCTACATCCTTCTAGCAATTAACAAATTCACTCAGGATGAGTTTCTACTAAGTGTAGGAAAAAAAGCGTAATTAATGGAATTGGAAGCTTTCCAATGCAGAGAGAAAATACAACAACTGATGGCTTGTAAAAGACACAAGACCTGGGCCAGGGAAAGCCAGGAAGCCCCGCAGCCAACTCACGGGAAGGGGCTGGGTGCGAACAAGGAGACAAGGTACAAAGGGAAGACAGCTAATAAGGGGGCACAAAAGGCAGCACAGCTCAGACCGTTGTGAGCATGGCTTCTTCTTCCCTCTCTCTCCTCAGTATTTGTGGGCTTCCTCTTCCAGCACTCTTGCAAAGAGGCAGCAACAATTTCTCTCAACAGCCACAACTCACCTCAATCAACTCAGAAATCTCTCCATTTGCACCCATGTTACCCACCCTCTTCAGCAACTGGGAGGCCTGGGGCATTAGTGGACTGTGCGCTGTGCTGCTGGTCACGGGTTTGAGGTTCAAACAGACAAGGACTCTGCGGAGAAAGTGCTGCAGGAGAAAGTTTTGGAAGCCCAGAAGGGCAGTGATACGCTCCTATAAAGCTGCGATAAGTCTGAATGACCCCACCATAGTGAGCATGGTTTTCTGAGGTTTTCTTCACCTTCCAGAGAACACCTGGTAAAGGAATGGGTTACATGTTGGGCTGTTAATGGCAAGGGCAACAGTTCAAAACCACCAGCTCCTCTGTGGGAGGAAAATCAGGGATTCTATTTCCCTACTCCTGTAATAAGATACAGTCTCAAGAAATCATCAGGGGAAATTCTACTGTGTCCTACGGGGCTGCTGTGCGTTAGAATCGACCCAACAGCAGTAGTTTAGGGTTGGGTCGGTTTACTCCCCAGACTCATCATTATGTCTAGAAGGATGTGCTCATCTAATTGGTCAGCTTGGAAACTGGGAATCCCAGGGATCCTGTTCCCATTTCTCTGTTTTCCTTCTCTCCTTAACCCTTTTGGAGAAGAAGGGGAAGTCTCATCCTCACAAACTACATATGTGAGGGGAAGAGAATATTATAAAATCATAAAAGCTCCTCCTGAGGACTTTTTAAATAGGGAACGTGGGATTCCTATTCCATACACGCTTCATCCTAAAGTCTTGGATATGATAAACTGCAATAAAATATTTCAACATACAGATTTATAGATAGCCGACATCAATAATATATAAAGAGCTTAAATAACAGAGAAGAAAAGAAGACTGTCAGTGCAGAAAAATGGGCGGAAATAAAATACAAATGTACTTTACACATTTGAAAAGATGCTCAGCTTTGGTGATCTAGAAATGAAAATTGTGGCTGCTTTAGATACTGTTTCTCAACAATCAAATTAGGAAGAATCCAAAAGGTTATTGAAAAAGCAATGCGTAAACAGTCACTATTGTGTCTGCGTGAGCGCGTGCACACATACACACACACACACACACATACTACCATAGCTACTTGGGGGAGAGAAAAAGAATGAAGGGGATTGAGATGGAAGCTAGACTTTATAATATTTTATAGATCTAACTCCTAAATCGTATCTGTGTTTTACCAAAAAGTATTACTGAAAAGCAATCTAAAATTACAAGGTATTGTATGGCTGTAGATATGCCTCTCTTTGAGTCTTTTAGATAGATATTCTTTAAGAAATTTATTTAAAGAAAATTCTTTAAGTATATTATAACAGGATTCTAAACTTTATGTAGAAAAGCAACAGGCACAGAAAAGCCAGAACAAAACTGAAGAAGAGCCGAGGCAGAGGAGGGATGCAGCCCAACTCTAAGACCTCGTGCTACAGTTGCCAAGATAGCATATCATTGATGAAATACCATACATATCAGTGGAACGGAGAGGAATCCACCAGTGCCACCCAGGACAATAATTCAAGGGGTCATCCACCCCGATGGACCTCCTCCCT
>NW_022111372.1:76102620-76104158 GCF_000313985.2 Echinops telfairi
TCCTTGTATCTATGGGGCATATTGGTTAGACTTCTTGAAAGACAGATTTGTTCATTCTTCAGGCAGTACATGATATATTTTTAATTATTCAGCAGCATCATTCAGAGGCAGTAATTATCCTTTGGTTCTCCTATTTCACTGTCCAGCTTTGGCACGCATAGAACATGACTGAAAACACGATGGCTGAGTCAGGCAGACGCTTGGTCTTCAGAGCGACATCTTTACTCTTTAACACTTTCAGTAGATCGTTTGTAGATGCAATACTTTCAATTCCTCTCTTGTCTGTTACTTCCATGGGTGCTGATCGCAGATCCATATAAAAGGGAATTCTTGACAGCTTCAGTCTTCTCTCCATTTATCATGATACTGTCGTCTAGTGCTCCAATTACAAGGAGGCGTCTTTTATATTTATCATGATACTGTCGTCTATTGCTCCAATTACAAGGAGGCGTCTTTTATATTTATCATGATACTGTCTATTGCTCCAATTACAAGGAGGCGTATTTTATGTAGAGGCATGACCCATACTGGAGGCAAAAATCTGGGAATTTCATCAGTAAGTGATTCAAGATTGTGTCATCTGGGTGTTACAATTTGCTCGTTAATCTTCTTCCAATCCGGATATTACATTTTTCATATAGTCCATATTTTCAGATTAGTTGTTCAGTATTTAGAATGAAAAATATGGTGAAAGATACCACCCTGACACACACCCCTAGTTTTATGACAAGACAATTCCTTTGTTCAAAAGACTGTCTATTCTTTCATACACAGGTTCCATATGGGAACCTGAACAAAGAACTATGCAACGGCAAATATGTATATGAAAAGATATTCAACATTATGATTAGAGGGTTTTCCAATTAAAACAACAAACTACCACCATAAATCTACAAAAATGACTACATTTTTAAAAACTGAAAATTTCACATGCCCCGTTGGGTTTTCAATGCTGAAGATCTTTATGAGCGGAGGAAGCTTCCTCTTTCTGACAGTTCTAACTGCTCCCTTTGCCATCAGCAGTCCCCCTTGGAGCCCACTATCCCAGCAGGCCTCCTCGTGTTTCAGTTTGTTATCTGAAGTGTGGTAAAGATAGGAGGATTCCACTCATTGTTGCTGGGGATGCAAACTGCTACAACTCTTCAGGAAACAGTTTGGAAACGTTTTTGGTAGTCTTGCCAAACAATCCAACAATTGTACTCCTTGGTAGTTGACCCACATGATTTCAATATTTAGATCCCAAAACAGATATGGCAGCTCTATTCTTGATGGCTCCAAAGTGAAGCCAACCAAAAGAAGTCCCTGAACAGTTAAATGAGTAAACAAACCACACGACAAAAGAGTTATGGAATGTTAGTAACATTAAAAATAAATGAGCTGTGATAATTCGAAAAGATATTAAGTAATGTTAAGCATATTTCTAAGTGAAAGAAGCCAGTTTTAATAAGATATTTCAATAAAATATTATTCAAAAAACAAACAAAAATGATGAAAGGCCACATCCTATAGTCTTTCAATTATACTAGAATCTGGAAAAG
>NW_022111372.1:76105133-76130998 GCF_000313985.2 Echinops telfairi
CCCCATTCTCAATCTCGTTTCTCTGTGTTCTTCCCTTTATTATATCAAATTCACTGGTCCCTGCGCCTCCCACTTAATTTTTGAAATTGTTATTATCACTCCGTTCCATAGATAGTTCTTAAAGCGCACAACACTGACTGTAGACTTTTCATTACTGCTGTCGCTGTCTTAGGTGCCACGGAAGTGGTTCATAGTCAGGACGCCTCTAGGTACCACAGAACCAAGCACTGCCCAGCCCTGTGCCATCCTTAAATGCTGTGCTTGAGCCATTGCCATGACCACTGTGACGACCCGTCATGCTGAAGGCCTTCCTCCTCTTCTGCTGCTGCTCGACTTTGCCGAGCACGATGTTCTGCTCTAGAGACTAACCTCTCCTGATAACATGGCCGAAGTGTGTCAGATGAAGTCTCACCATCCTGTCTCTAACGACTGTTTTGGCTGGCCTCCCAAGACAGGTGTTTGTTCTTTTGGCAGCCCATGGTACCTTTCAATGTTCTCCTCCAGCACCATAATACAATGCATCCATTCTTTGGTCTTCCTTATTCAGTTTTCAATTTTCACATGTATATGAGGCAATAGAAAATACTATGGCTTAGGGTAGGTGCATCTTAGTCTTTAAAGCGAGCTGTTTGCCTTTTTCAACACTTTAAAGAGGTCTTATACGGCCTATTTACACAATGCAATGCAGCGCTTGGTCTTCGACTGGTGCTTGCATGAGCAATGATCATAGATCCAAGCAAGATGATCGCCTTCACGATTTCAATTGTTTCTGTTTACTATGATGTTATCTATTTGTCCATTGGAGAAGATTTTCGTTTTCTTTACATTTAGCAGTAATTCATACTGAAAGCTACAATCTTCGATCTTCACCAGCAAGTGTTTCAAGACCTCCTCACTTTCAGTAAGCAAGGTTATGTTATCTGAATATTGCAGATTGTTAGTAAGCTTTCCTCCAATCCTGATATCATGTTCTTCTTCATATAAGACAAATCATTGGATTATTTGCTCATAGTCAGTTTGAATAAGTATGGCAAGATGATACAATCCTGACACACACCTTTCCCAATTTTAAATCATGTTCTCTTTACACAGCAGCCCTTTTATCCAAGTAGTTTCCACATGAGCAAAAATAAGTCTTCTAGGATTTCCATTCTTTTCGATGCTTTCCATAGTTTATAATGATCCACACAGTCAAATGGGCAAATTATAGAACAATAAACAGGTGGATGAAGATCAGCAGCAGTTGCAGTAGCACAATGGCAGGGAGCTGCCAGGGCTTCAGACTAGATTCAGAAAAGGACATAAGACAAGGTATATCATTGCTGATGTCAGATGAATCTTGGCTAAAAACAGAAAGATGTATAGTTTTGTTTTGTGTTTTTAAGTTAAGCGAAACTATCACATGATTTTGAAAAAACCTCAGGCAATATTTTTGGTTTAAACATTAAAGATTATTTCAGGATGATATTTTCTGGGGTTCATCCAACCTTCGTGATGATAGAAAGTCTTGAGTTCAATGCTATCAATAAGTCATGTACAGTGAACCCTCGCCACTTCGCGCTTCGACTTCCGCGGCTTCACTCTATCGCGGTTTTTGATACGTAGCAGAGCTACGTATCAGATGCATTTTTGCTTTTGTACAGTGTACTGTAATTGTTTGCGATTTTTAAGAAATTTTATCTAAGCCCTATGATGGCTCCTAAACGAGCTGCTTCTTCTAACTAAGCCTTCTGACAATAAAAGTAAGTGCCAGAGGAAGATGCTCACCATCCAGGAAAAGGTAAAACTTTTGGATATGATCAAAGATGGCAAGAAAATCGTGGAGATTGCACGCCATTGATTACAGTATTTGTAAGAACTATGTATAATAATACTGTATGTATGTGAAATATGTAATACTGTAAACTAGATGCCATAATATAATAAATAATAAATGATAATTGTAACATCCAAAATGTTTTACTGTATTTTCCCTTTTTCATTTAATAAATTGGGTAATACGAGTGTAATGGTGACTAAAGGGTGTTTTTTCATGTCCTCTATGCTCTAACTACGAAAATATTGATTTACAAATAAGGAATCCTACTTCGCGGAATTTCATTTATCACGGTAGGGTCTAGAACCGATTAACCGCGATAAACGAGGGTTCACTGTACCAGTACAAAGTTGAATTGGTAAAAGTTATAGATAATATTTAAGACACACACACACACACCCAAAAAGGAGTTGCTGAGGTTGTTTATGCATAACTAATAACTTCAAGGGATTGAATTTCTTGTTTTTCATGGTTTCTTGAGAAAGCACAGTTAATTGCTTATTGTTAACTGCTTCTGCATTAACTCCTATTCATGGTGCACTGACTGAGATCTTAAAAGCTCACAGGCAGCCTCATAAGAGACAAAAGCTTGGTCTTTATTCTCCAGGGAAACAGAGGGAAAATGAGAGTCAAGAATAGAAAGAGAATATAATATGTGTGACCAGTTGGCCCCAGGAACAGCTGTCATAAGATCAAAATAACTGGATAGTGCCTATCTACCATTACTGAATATTTGTATAAAGATTCCTTAAAAGAATATTACCATTACTGAATATTTGTATAAAGATTCCTTAAAAGAATATTACCATTACTGAATATTTGTATAAAGATTCCTTAAAAGAATATTGATCAAAAGAAGATAAATGCAGAAAATTTCACAAAGTAATCATGTTGTCAATGGTGATATTGATGTTTTTGCTTTTAAACAGCTATATGTGTTTAAAATTAAAACAAGTGGGGAAATTCATTAGTGTCAGTGGAGGTCTCAATTTTGGCATGGAATAAGAAACACTTGTGGATTTAGATAAACTCTACAAAACCCTGTGAGCCTAAATTGGAATTAGAGATAGCACAATGAATGTATGTATTTTATCATTGAAAGGAATGTTATTTGCTCACTTCAAAAATGATGCCTAGAATTGAAGATCAGTCCATTAGCAATGAGTGCTCATTGGTCTGTGACTATGGTATCTAACCCTGTATTTCCAATAAAAACAAACTAGTCTCTACGGAGAAATAGCTAGCTCCATGGATGGGTTAGGAAATGTATATCAGCCTTAATCTTCTGTCACACTAGAGAGCAAAGAAACGATCAAGGGTGGCTGGTATTGGGTAAAATGACACAGAGCTCAAAAGAAAGGGTTCCTTGTGGCTAAAGATGGAGCAATAACAGCATTTAGAAAGAAATCTGGCAAGAATTGAAATAAAAGAATATATTTAAAATCTATTGAGCACATAGAATACTAAAAAACAAAAGCAAACAATAAAATGAAAAACGTTCTGGTCATATTTAGAGACTACTGGGTAATCAGTTCATTGTTATTCTGGAAGAAAGGAAAGAAACAAAGAAAGAAAAAGAAATAAATAAAGAAATTTTGTCCTGTATGCTAGGCGGTGTTGACTAAGAAAACAAATCCAGTAACATTGATATATGTTAGAAAGAGCTTTTTATCAAGGAGTAATGGATATCAAGAAAATATCCCAGCCCAGTCCAAATCAAGTCCATAAGTCTGATATTAACCAATAAGTTTGGTACTAGTCCATAAATCCCTCTTCTGAATCATGTATGTAGCCACATGCATTGATGCAAAATGCAGGAATATCACAGGCCAGTAGTTGCAAAAGCTTGTGGATCCAGTGGTAGTAGAAGCATCTCTAGGGCTCTCACAAATCTTAGTGTGGCTCCATGTGGCTCACCAACAGAAGAAAGGTGAAGCAGATAGAGAGTGTGGCCCACCTTCAATGAGAAAGAGAGGAAGAGGCTGTCCTGGGAGCACCATTTCTCTTGGTCACCCTCTAATTAAGCTGCAACCTGATTGACAGGCTAAACTCCACCCACATATTCCTATAGGAGCCTGTTGGCACACAAAAAAACAATCACATCCTGTCTTCCTCCTGAAAACTAAACGTCAAGGGAAAGCAAATAATTGATACATTATTTTAATAATGATTATAACTAATAAACACAGAAGGAATGATAGATTTAGAATATCACCACTTTGCAATCCCTAATAAAATAATAGTAGGCAATCAGTTCCTGAGTGAAATCTAGCAGGAAAATTTGAACTGGGCGAAGGCTGGAAACATATGCACCCATTAATTAACAATAGGAACATGAAAGAAAGAAAAAAGAAACAGCCAACAATTGTTTATGTGCTTCCTATTATGAAATAAAATGTATACAATATTATTTGGTTTGGAGGGTTTGTTTTATTTTTTTCAAAAAAAAGAAAGGGAGGAAGGAAAAAAGGGGCAGAAGTAGGGGAAAAGCTAAGGTACTGTAATCAGAATTTTAAGTAAGCTCAATGTAAGTGGTCCTAAAACCTTTGACATCATAGTTCCTTAAAAATTTCACAAATGATTGATATTCCCAAAGAGATACTATGTGTGTATGTAGCTAAATCTATTGCCATTTATCGTATTAGAAATGTTTACAATATTTATTTACTAGTTCATTTAAATACACCAATATCTAACCTATTATAGGTAATAATTAATAAAAATATTTTATGAATGATAGATTTATATTCCATGGAATGATTTGTCCCACTTAATTCACAAAAAATTATGCTAAAGAATATCCAAAAATTGCAGCGTGCACCAGCCTGCACCCCTCCCTGCTAGCCTCGCCTGGGACCAAAATGGCAAGAAGTTCAAGCTGGATTTAGAAGGAATATCTTTGCTGATGTCAGATCAGCCTTGGTCAAATGCAGATAATAACAGAAAAATGCTTATAACTGTTTTATTGACAGTACAGAGATATCAACTGTATGTATTTTAACAAATTATGGAAAATATTGTGAAAATGGAGAATTTCAGAACACAACTGTAATAAGGTGAACCTTGTACATGAATCAAGAGGTGGTCATTTGAACAAATGCAGGACACACTACTTGGTTCAAAATTTGAAAACCTTTCAGCAGAGGTGTACCATGTCACCTTAGTTGTTTAATCTGGATGCAAAACAAGTAATTCAAGAAGTTAGACTGTATGAAGACTTTGCATCAGGATTGGATAAACTCATTAGCAACCCGTAATGTAAGTCAACACAACCTTGCTTACACAAATGAAGAAAACTTGAAGCACTTAGTGATAAAGATCAAAGACTAGTCTTCAGTATAGATTGTCCCTGAACTTGAAGAATATAAAAAGACTCACAACTGGACTGATAAGCAACATCATGATCAATAAAGCAAAAATTAAAAATGATCAATGAGCTAATTCTACTTGACCAGCAATGTCCATAGAAGCAGTAGTCAAGAAATCAGATGAATTTACTGCATTGGGCAAATCAGTTGCTAAAGACCTTGAATTAAATAAAAACAAAACAAGGATGTCACTTTGATGACTAAGGTCCATCTGGCCAAACTATTTTTTTCTTAATTATCTCATATGCCTGCCCTAAGTTGAGTAATACAGTCAGTCGGTTCCAACTCATAGCGACCCTGTGTGCAACAGAAGGAAACACGCCATCCCTGGGCCGTCCTCACAACTGGTCAGTCTTTAAGTGGCATCCTTGCTCTTCAACACTTTAAAGAGATTTTGTACAGCAGATTTACCCAGTTCAATGCATTGTTTGATTTCTTGGCTATTGCTTCCATGAGATTTGATTGTGGATCAAAGCACGACAAATCCTGAACAACTTTAATCCTTTCCCCACTTATCATGGCATTACCTATTGATCCAGTCATGAGCATTTTGTTTACTTTACATTGAGTTGCAATCCATACTAAAAGCTGCAATCTGCGATCTTCATCAGTAAGTGCTTCAAGTCCTCCTTACTTTCAGCAAGCAGGGTGGTGTCATCTGCATATGGCAGATTATTAATAAAACTTCCTCAAATCCTAATGCCACATTCATCCTTATATAATCTATCTTCTCAGATTGTTTGCTCAGCATATAGATTTAACCAGTATGGTGAACGGAAACAGCCCTCACTCGCATCTTCCCTGATTTTTAAGATCTTTCCTGATCTTACACCATGCAGCAGTCCCTCATTCTGTGTGTACTACTACCTAGTGAGCCGTGCACAGGTTCTCATCAGCACAATCAAGTCTTCTGGAATTCCTATGCGTCTCAGTGTTTGTTATCCATAGTTGGTTGTGATCTACCCGGTGGGATGTCTGCATAATCCATAAAACAAGTATATATTTTTAAATGTTTGGAGAATAAAAAAGGCTGATGAAAAAAATTGTTATGCTGAAACTGTAGTGTTGGTGAAGAACACCAACTGTAGTGTTGCTGAATATACTATGGCAAATGAACAAATTAAGTCGAGAAGAAACACTCATACAACCAGGATGTTCCTTAGAAGAGATGATGGTAAGACTGCCCCCTTAATTTGGACAGCTCATCGGAAAGAAGACTTGCTAGAGAAGGATTTCACGTGTAGGAGAGCTGAAGGCTGGTGAGAACCAAGGACACTCTCAATGACTTGGCTGGACGCACTCGCCACAACCATGGGCCGACACTCACCCAACATACGAAGATGCACTAGATGGGTCAATGTTTCCTTCTGCTATCCATAGTCAGAGCTATAGTCTCAGCTATATCCATAGTCTGCTGCCATTAGTCAGAGCCAGGTTGAGGCAGCTATCCACAAAAATCTAAAGAAGATAATCCTAATACTATGCATTCTTATATTAAGGGGTCGGTCATATAAGCTAATAAACAAGAAATACTATTGAGTGAAAAAGAGAAGGATGCTTTGTTTTACCCCATCCTGCCCCCCTTTTTTTTTTTGCAAATCTCCTTAAAGTCTAGCTTAATAGAAGACAGCTGGATTCTCTTATGTGCTTACGTATTCACTGTTATAATGCCACATGTCAAATAGATAGCGGAGAAAACTGCACTGTATACTCGTGACAGAATAGGTTGGAAAATTGAAAATGACTTCTTATTAACTGTATTAATAAAGCCTTGCTCTCTTGAAGTCCTTAAATGTTTCTCAGAGACCCCCACGTGTTCCAGACCACGCGATGAAAAGCCATGCCCTTGAGCTATCAGTTCCAGGAGGCATAAAGGAATATATTGAGTGACTCCATGGGAGACAATCGGCAAAAGTCAGAATGTGCGAAACTCTACAGGAATATCTTTTTCTTTAACAACACATTATGAGAACCTAGATGAGGGAAAAGTAATAGATTAAAGGAAATAAAAGAGACCTACATAGTTTTTGAGGATATAAAGTAAGGCCCTTATTTGAATCTTGATTTGAACTAACCAACGTTCAACAATAAAGATGCATAAGATCCTGATGACATCTGAACACTAATTAGATACTTGTAAATATTAAGGAATTTTTAAGCTGGTTTCAGTGTTATAGTGACATTTTGGTTACGTCAGAGGCGCTTCTCTTTTGGAGACATTTGCAGAAATGGTTACAGAACACAGATGTGACAGACATCCAGGACTTCCTTCAAAATAATTGATTAGGAGGGAAAGGAAAAGTATGAACTGAGGCCTTGTGATAGGTTCAGAGTTCACTGAACTATTTTCTCTAAGTTTATGTCCCTTTCAAATTCGTTATTAAAAAAAGGGAAGGAAAAAGAATACCTCAAGATGAAAGACGCAAACAAAGCCCGGGGAACCCAGGGCTCAGGAGGCCCCGCCAGTCCCTAACTCCAGACAGATTTTAAATAGGAGCGGGGAAGGCAATTTCAACACCCCACAGAATAGCCACTGCTTTTCAACTCAAAAATGACTATTCAAGGCGACATAAAAGGGTTTTTGCTGATTTTTGCATAAGGAAAGCAGGCTGGATTATGTTAATTGAGCTTTTATTCTGATTGTTTTTATGACAATAGAGCATCTGAGCATTTCTGTCCTGTGCTATCACACAGGAGTGAGGACTTGAAAGGCGCTTTGGATGTGAGAGGGACCAGGAAAGAAGGAGGGCTGGTGGAGAACGTGGCTTTCTTTCTCTCTCCTCTCTCTCTCTCTCTCTCTCTCTCTGTACATTTTTGGAGGCTATGGATCTGAAAGCTTTTCATTGTGCCCTATCATGTTAGAAGATAGATATAGATAATGCATAGATACATAGATAGATTATAAATAGACATAGGAAATTCTATATAATTAAAAACTATTTGTGGTATTTTCCATTAATCAAATGATAGATTGAAAAAATAGTATTTATAACATCCAAAGAGATTACTTTAAGTAGGAATCAACTCAATGGCAGTAGGTGTGGGTAGATTAAAGGCTAATGTTAATAATCTTAGAAAACATCAAATCATGTTCAATATTAAACAAACTCAGAGTGATTACATTACGTTCACCACACATTGCTAGAAAAAAATAGCATTTCCCAAGTAATATGTTATGCATGATCCCACTTATGCAAAGAGCAAACAAACCACAAAACAGACCAATTAAAAAATGGCATGTGTTTGTGTGCATTTCTGATCACAGATGTAGATGATTTTGTGAATAGTAAATTAGGGATATTTTCCTCTAAGCCCTGTTTACACTAGAACACTAACTCTGGTTCTCCACTGCCTTTAAGGTAAAGATATCACAGAACAAGAGGTAAGGAAAAGTCATTGATTCGGACATTTTCAGTGTTAAAAGCTCCATATAAAAATAAAGTACTCACTAAACCACTCTGTGCTTATTTTCATCCTAGAAGGAAAAGAAAATTAAAAGCGCACACACACCTCTCTCCCTTAGTAAGACAGAATGAAAGCAAAACTATTATCCCAAGCTAGCCATGATCTCTAATAACAGGTTGTGTACCATGACATCTCTCCTAAGGTTAACTTCAAGAGGAGGGAGGAATAGAATATTTTGACGAATACGGGTTTTAAGAGCAAAGGTGGCTTTCCCTTTGAAAAGTGAGCAATTCTAGAGAAGTTTCTCATTCTACCAATGGGGCACGTGGGAGGCAAACAGGCATGGCTGAAAAGGGAAAGGAAATGTTAACAGCAGCTCCAAGGTAACCCCTGGCTCCTCAGATTTGTGGACTGTTTCCTCAGTAGCAAGGGACAGCAAGGACCTCTGCATACCTGAGGGCTCTTGGCTAGACCAGCAGATGGTGGCATAAACCGTATGGCCAGAGACCAAATAGGATTGCCAGCAGCTAAATGGATGGCCAGGAGAGGAAAGCTGTACCTGGAACCTGGAGGGACGAAGCATGTCCTAGCAAATTCCACAATGAACAGACCCACTGGCCGTCCAGCTGTTATTTCACCCTAGAGCTTACACACTTCTTAGACTCCCTGCATTGAGGTATGCTGCAGACAAGGATAGGCAAGGGGAAACGGAATTTTCTAGACTTACACTTGAAAGAACAGGAGCCTGAGTGGCACAGTGGTTACAAGTTGGGCTGTTAACTCTCGAAAACCCACAGGACTAGTTCTCCTCTGCCCAAGAGGGTGGCTCTGGGTCACAATCGGCTCCATTGCAGTGAACTTGACAAGGTATGTTTTGTTTGTTTTAGTTTGGGGAAGTTGAAAGAAAGTTTTTCCAGAATTAACTCTAATTGTGTTTTCTGCAATTGAGTGAAATTAAGGGTAAAGTGTGTGTGTGTGTGTGTGTGTGTGTGTGTGTGTCAGACCCTCACAAAGGTTTTGAAAAGCCTAAAAAGAGTGACGTGCTGCAGGGGCAGAGTAGAACGTGAAGAATTGGAGAGGAAAGAATCTCATTTTTCATGGCATCTGTGTTACCATATGAAAACTGGGGTTCTGTCTTCTCCCTTCTCCAAATCCCCCTTGGCTTCCCATCGAGCCGTGTTTCTGTGCTTTCTAAGCATGCTATTTGTATTTTCACAAGGAGCTCTCCTGGCTTCTTGTGAGTTACAAGTTGGCTGTAAACAACAAGTTCAACAGTTTGAATCCACCAGCTGCTCCTTGGGAGAGAGATGAGACTGTTTACTCCTCTCAAGAGTTACATCTCAAAGCTTTAGGGCCAGTTCTACTCTGTTCTACAGGGTCACTCGGGGTCAGAATTGACTTAATGGCAGTGAGTATGTGCTATTCCAGTCAAAAATGTTTTTGTTTATGTAAGAATCAGTGATTACAACTAAATCTTCTTGTCCTAGTCCCCAGGTCTGTGGTGGGGCTGGACTGTATCCAATAATGCTTTTTTCATAGCCAGCGTGCAGCCCAGAGGAAGGAGGGAGAGGGGAGCATCCGTACACTTTAACTGCTGAAACATTCAGGAAGTGTCAAACCAACCTCACATGAGCTCACAGAGGGTCCACGTGTCACAGGACCACCTCTTCTGCAACAGCGTAGGCATTGATTACTCGGTGAAGGTGGGAAAATGTTCAGTCAAACCCATAAGCGCTATCACACTGCAAGCCCACAAAAACTACCTCCTATATTGGAGGCAATTCCACCCACCCCACAGCATCACTCAGGTTCCACTGAGCATTGACCTGTTTTCTTTTTTATTCTCATCAACCCCTATAGACAACTGCATTTCTAAAGAGTTCATGAAGCAGGATTGTTTAATAGCTCCGAGTTCAATATTGATGTGCAGCACAGTTCTCGGAAACACTTAGTACAAATCAAGCAGTGTTTACTGGCACCGGAGAAGTACATAAGACACAGCTCCTGCTTGGGGGCATTTATAGTCTTAGAGGAGGGACATACAGGTAAACAACTAATATTTATATTAGACAATAAAATATGTGTTATCAATAATTACAAGAAAAGAACTGAGGAAGTATACAGTAATATAGGTGTACAGGTGTTTGGACTGGCTTGTAAAGGATGATGAGAATTTAATAGGCAGAGAAACAGCAAGCGCAGTCAAGGTTAAGGGGGCACCATGACCAAAGCAAGGCATCTGTGAAAAGAAGGCTGAGGTCCTTCTGCAGTTAGCATCAGTAGTCCAAGAAACACCATTCTTGAGACCACTGACTGAAACGATTAATCATCTTACAGTCCCTATTCACTGTTCTGATGCAGCCAGAGGCCACCGAGGTAGATCTACATGGAAATTATTAGAAAGAGAAAGTAAAATAGACATATAGTGGGCCGATGTTAATTTCTTGAAAGGCCAAGGTATTCATACAGCATGCAGGGCTACTTGGGAGATTCCCTAAAAACACAGCTCGGCCAGATGAAGGACGCTATCCGCAGTGAATCTAAGAAGCCTTGTAACATGGCATGTAACAAGACCGGTGCTTACAAATGAAACAGGTAGACTTTTCCCCTTCAGTTTAAAAAGTCTTCAAACTGGGCTTCAGCTGAATGGAAATCATAATTCCAAACAACCAGTAATGCATTTAGAACACTCTTTTGATATCTCTACCTGTGCTTGGGGGCTCATGGAATAGCAGAGCCCTCACTGCCAAGGAGGGCTCTAGGATGCCCGTTACAAAGAGGAAACCCTTGCCAGTCTCTCAACAAAAGGGGAGTTACTCTGTACATTTACCAAGCTTGTCACTAGTGGGCGAAGAAGTTTTCCTATCCATTTTATAAGGGGAATTCAATAAAGTTCCCAAAAAATTGAATTTAAAGATAATAAAAATTTCACACAAAGTTTTCTTATGTTCTATTAAAAAGACAAAGCCTGATTTGTCTAAAAAAATTATAAAAAAGCATTACATCAGAGATACTTCTTTATAATAAACACTAGGCTTTATTTAAAAACCTTCTGCTTTTCTTGAAACACTGATACGCATGTTCATTGAGAATAGTTCATGAAAAGTATGCATGATCTCTAGAAAGACTTAGCTGAAAGTGACAGAAGAGAAAACCAAGAAAAGTCAGAAAGCATCTCACTGTCATTTAAAATTCTAATCAAAATAATTCATGTTTAAATCTAGAATTATAAACATTAGAGTCATACTATGACACCCCTAGTGAACAATTATTTCATTCACACACCTACTCAGTTGCATTATTTGATGCTATACACTGAACATGTTTTCAAAATTAAACATGGCACTGTCATGGTCTCACATAAAGGGATAGGGATATTCCAGGCAATAATCATGATGATCAGTAAATATGTAGATATATATGTATAACATATATCTCTCTCTGTCATCAATTCCAATGCATGAAAACCTGTGGGGGTCTGAGAAGAACTGTGCTCCACAGCACGTTCAGTGGCTGACTTTCAGAATGTATCACCAGACATGTCTTGTGAGGAGCCTCTAGGTGGGCTCGAACTAGCAGCCAAACCTGTTAATCATTTGCACCACTTGTGGACTTAACAATTAGGATAGATGCACAAATTGTGTCAGGTAAAGGCACAAATGGTTAAGTGATGGATGACTAGCTAAAGGTTTGTCAGTACAAACCCACTCAGAGGTGCTGGAGAAGACAGGCCGGTGGTGTGTTTCCTCCAGGTCGCAGCCTTGAAAATCCTCTGGAGCACTTCCAGTCTGCTCCCATCGGGTCACCGTGAGGCAGGATGGACATGACGGCAAGCAGCAATAGCAACAAATCTAGGAAGCTGATAGAATCCTTAATACCACCCTGGAAAATGGATGGGGATGGGTGGGGGTGGTAGCCGTGGCTGAGTTGTATCCTGATGGCTAGTGAGGAGTCAGGCAGGGAAATGTTTGTTTCCACATTAGGAAAACATGGTCTTCACTCTCTGACTGTCATCTAGTCCATTCTGACGGACAGGGACTCTACAGAACAGGATGGAACTGCCGCTGTGAGTTCCCGAGACTATAGCTCTTTATGAAGTAGAGCGCCTCATCTTTTCTTCTCAAAGCTCCTGGTGGCTTCGAACTGCTGACTTTTCAGTTAGAAGCCCATTGTGTAGCCAGTATGCTGCCAGGACAAAGACAGAGAAATATTAAAGAAATAGGTACAAAGGAGTAAGCAGTTCATCAATTATTATGGGACAAAAGGATGCTGTTAGATGTATGACGAGTAAGAAGTGAGTCTGGGCAGAGGGGATAGCTTTCATCATCTGAAAGGAATTTAGACATTTCAATGATGTTTTCGACGGCTCCTACCTACCCTTGATATAGCTGACTTCTACAAAGGTCTTGATTGCGGAACACCTCCAGTGACCTGCCATTCACCACTTAGTTTTGCACTTCAGAGACTCTCTATGTAAGACAAATCCTTCTTTCCTCTGTGGCACCAAGATCAATGCAACGTTCTGAGCTGAAACACAAAACTAAATTAAGAACTCCCCTAATAAAGATTACGAGAAGTGGGTAGACGTAGAGCTACCGTATCCAAGGTGAATATGTTTCCCTTTGCAGCATCTCTGAATGATAACAAATAACCAAATCTCTGGATTTATCCAGACACCAAAGAGGACACTTTCAAGAGCCAGGCCCCTAATGGCTTCTGTAAATGCCACAAAATTTCTGAGTGCAAGTAACACGAGGCGGCACTCTTCAATCCCTAAGATCACTGCAGAAAGCTTCTGTGTCCTTCCCTGGAGAGCACCCATTCCCCACCTCATCAGGCCAAGCACCACTCAGATCCACTTTTCCTACAGACTTTGTGGAAGCAATTACCAAGTGCGATCAGGAGTCCACTGATTAGACCAGTTTGCAGTATAAGGGAACAGACTCAACCATGCTAATTTCAGCTGAGCAAAGGGAGTGGGAGAGGTGGGAGAGGGGGACATTGCACTTGCCAAATAAAGAAACTAATGCTCCTAAGAGAAAGCAATTCCATTTGCAAACTCTAATTGTAGGCTGAAATTAAATAATGCAAGGCACCAAGCCTGAGCACACAAAGACCAGGTAATATCAACAGAGTAGGAAAGCATCCTTCAATAAACAAGCGTCCCCTCAATCTTTTGTCGACTATAAATCTGACAGCTAAAACTCTCACTCATTAATCGGCAAGAGGTTAAAGAAGATAACGCAATTAAGCTGGAGGGTTAAAACTGAGGAAGGCGGCTCTCTCACACTGTGTGTATCACACAAGAAGATACAAGGGATGTGAGGAACAGGGGAGCGGCACGGACCTCCAGGAAAGGAAGTCGACGGGAACAAAATCAAAACCACAAGAGCACGTGAAAGCACAGGAGCGTCTTTCACGAACACAAGGAACAATTCATCTCAGCGGTTTGAGGCCGAAGAGCACAGGCCTGGGAACCCGAGAGCTCTGGGGTCAAAGAGCTGCTCCGACCTTTGCAGCTGATTGCTCTCAGGGTAGTGACTGAACCACAGAACGAGGCCACTTCCCCAGCCACACAACCGTATAGGCTTATTGAAGGCAGAGCTGGATACCAGAAAATGAGTGCCCGTGAGAGGGTAGCTGGCATAGGCACTCAATACATATAAGCGGGAAAGAAAATGCGTGGCACCCATCAAATCCACAATCAGTGTTTGCTAGGAAAAGCCGTAAGGAAGAAAGAAGAAAAATTGCCTTCTATTAATGTGTGGAAAAAAGCGTGGTCAATGGCACCGAGAGAAATGGTAATTACAAGGCGCAGTATTGACATGCGTTCAGAAAAGTCTCTTTACGCTGCACCTTCAGTGGAGGTGCACTAGTATGACCCCATTGTAATTTTATACTGGTAATGGGCAAGTATGTCAATAAACCATACAGAATTGACTGCACGGTTATATTGTTTTTAGGTCAGACGTCTTTATAAATGATGTAACCTGAGCTTATTGTTCACCCATTGGATGAGGGGCAAAGGACTTAAAATAATTTAAACTGAACTCCTATTCTCAGAGCTGAGTCCCCCACTGGCAACAACAGTCAACCCACTGAGCTGGTCTCCTAAATGTGAGTCATTTGAGTTCATTCAGAAGTGACTTGGAAGAAAGGCCAGATAAATCAGATTCTGAAAAAAATTAAAAAATCAGTCATTTCAAACCTTGTTTGTTTCACAGCTTTACTCTGATTCTGGTCAGGAGACCATGAGTGCACTAAACAGAAGGGCAACTGTCAGCAGCGCACCGGTGGATGGGAACCACTTTTAGAGGGGACACACAAGAAGGGCCAACCCTCTGCCATGAAGTCCACTCTGACTCAAAGTGACCTGCCGGCCAGAGCAGAACCTCCCCGCAGAAGCTTCTAGGCTGCATGTCTTTATGTGTATAGCTTTATGGTGTTGTGGGGTATCCGCTGTACTGATAACCCTCAGGTCAGCAGTTTGAGCCCACTTCTAAGAAGAGATATGAGGCTTTCTGCTCTTGTAAAGATTTACAGCTTCAGAAACTCACGAGAGCATATCTACTCTGTCTATAGCATCACTATGCATTGGAAGAACTTCAGTGGCCTGAGCTATTGAGAGGGCACAGATGTCTTTACTGAAGCCGACTGCCACTGCAGAGTAAGCAGCTCTGTGCTTGGAACCACTGTATCAGGAGGCTCCTAGGACAAAGAATGAGTGTCTTTCTGACAGGAAAGCCTATAGAACGAACTACTGGACCTGTGTCCTGGGAAATCCCTCAATTATGGGCAAGCACCCTACCTCTCATTGAGTATTATTAAAATTTGACCTTAAATTTCATTTTACAGTCCAAGACAAAAACCCAAACCAAAACCACTGCCCTGAGTCACTTAACTTATAGGGACCCCATAGGACAAGGTGGAACTACTTCCTAAGGTTTCTAAAGATGTCATCTTTTAAGAAATTTTGATGGTTCCATCAAGGTTCATAGTTCAAACCCACCATCTGCTCTGTGAGAAAAATGAATACCGAATACACTCGTGTATAAGCTGGGTTTTTCAGCACATTTTTAATGCTGTTTTGGTGGTAAAATTAGGTGCTCTGGCAGGTTTGGGGGTCAGCTTATACTCGAGTGTATACGGTATGTCTGTTCCTGTTAATATTTACAACCTTGGGGACCCTGTATCAGTTTGCTATGGGTCAGAATTGACTCAAAGGCAGTGGATGTGTGGGCGTGGTTTTGTTTATTTTATCTTCAGTGGAAGCAGGTTCCACATCATGCTCCCTGGAGTGGCGGTAGGTTGAAAACACTGACCTTTGAGCTCGCTGCTGAGTGCTTAACCACTATACCACCAGGGTACCTTCATTTTACATGAGAAAACCTTTTCTCCCTGGACAGCAAAATCAATGATTGAATCTAATTCAGCAGACGGAGCCTCTACACTCAAGACAGGATAGCAGAAATTAAGATATGGCCTACTCCCTGCTCTCTTAGAATATTGCTGTTTTAGCCATTCATTCATTCATTCAAGAATCCAGTAGTCTATTTGTATTCATTCATTCATAGATATAGGAGATCTAGTTATATTTGTTCATGCATTCATTCATGGATTCCAGTTCTAGTGGTATGCATTTATGAAACACTTATCCATGAATTCTACCATCCACTGGGGTGCATTCATTCATTCATGAATCCAATGATCCAGCTGTATTTGTTGATTCATTCATTCTTTCTCATGGACTCTTGAGTGTCTTCTAAATATGAGTCATGCAGCAACACAAAATAAGCACTATTATTTCTCTAAGAGAGCTTACAGTAAACGTAAGGGAAAAACAAATAATAAATAAGCAAATAAATGAAAAAAATAATTTCACTTAGGGTGGGAAAGCTGAATGCATGGAGCAAGGGTAGGGGTAGTTAGAAACATCAGAAAAGCCTCATTGTGCCGGCTCTTATACACCAGGACTGTACATTTTGACGGACTAAAAGCAGAGCAAATGAAAAGGGGACCTGTTTGAATATTTTCAAGCAGGAAACATAAGAGGATCTGAATTATGCTTTAAAAAGATCACTCTGATTGCTCGGTTGAAAATGGATCATGAGACTGGTAGAGTGACCCCGTGGAGACCAGTTGTGCGGTCAAAGTTACCACCAAGGTGAGAGACGATGGAGGCTGCGATAAAGTGGGCGCAGTAGACTTGGAAGAGAGTGGTCAGACAGATTTGGGATGTATTTTACAGCTGACGTTGGTGGATTTACTGATAGATTGCAGTTTATAACAGCGATGTTTTGTAACAATTTGTCATGTGGATTTCAGCTCATGGTGACTGCGTGTGTGCTGGAGAAGTACGCTGCATGACAAGGCTGTTGGTGGCTGATTTTTAAATGATTTCTTTCTTCTGAGGTGCCTCTCCTTTCTTCAAGACCCCCACACTCATGGTCTGCTGCCAAATGCATTAAATGTTTGCACAATCCTGGTAGTAGGAGTCACCTTTCCATTGAGACTTCCTTGGAACTTACTGCATTCTTTTAAAAGTCAACAATGAGAGTAGCAATGTATGGAGGGGGAGGGGAAGGTGTGGGGAGAAAGGAGGAACTGATCACAATGATCTACATATAACCCCCTCCCTGGGGGATAGACAACAGAAAAAATTGGGTGAAGGGAAATAGCAGTCCAGTGTAAGAACTGAAAAAAAATTATAAATTATCAAGTGTTCATGAGGGAAGGGGAGAAGGAGGAGAAAATGAGCTGATACCAAGGGCTCAAGTAGGAAAAAACTGTTTTGAAATTGATGATGGCAACATATGTACAAATGAGCTTGATGCAATGGATATATGTATGTATTGTGATAAGAGTGGTATGAGTCCCCTTATTAAAATGATTTTAAAGAGAAAAAAGTCAAGTGTCTGAAAAAGATATCACTTGAATTTTTGACCCTATATTGATCATAAAAATATCAATGTACAAAGCTATCCGTACTGTACAGAGACACAATTTTTCTTTGACATATTTCTAGTTAGTTACCATTAACCTGCTTTGTTTTTTCTAGAATTCTGCCTCACCATCCTAGCGCCATCTGGAAATAAGTACCTGGAGCATAGTCTAATGCAAACAGCCCCTAGACCAAGCAGTTGCTTCACAATCAAAATGTTAATTCAGAATAAATTAGGAAACATCACCAGAATGGTATAACACCGTGCACCAATTACCTACTGAACACATGTTCTCTTCCCGTCTCTATTTTCATGCCTGGCACACCTAGTTCACAGGCGCAGAGAGATGAAGTAATGTCCATAAGCCATTTCCCCTCGCTGCTCAGCTGCTAAAGAATTCAACAAGTTCTCTAAGTCTAGAGGCAGTGGGCTTTTTCTCTCCTACTTTTCTTTTACCTTCTTTGTGCAAGTGCTTGACTCTTCATGAATGGCTGGGGATGGAATCGTATGGAGGCCAAAAGGTCTTGCTTGATGCAGCTTGAGTCAAACTCTAACACAGACTTTCATTAATGAAAATGCAGGCTTTATACATGTGACAGTTTGAGATTGTGCCTGGCACATTCTTGATGCGGAAGAAATGAAGAAATAAATATTCTTGTACTGCAAAAGTACCACTAACATAGAGTTTAGATATCTCCTTTCTTACATGTTATCAGATGACTGATCCTGAATATATATGTCAACTCTAAGGAAGACATTGTCCCATAATTTTTAAAGATAAACAAAGTTCAATGAAATAAAGTCATTTGTCCCAAATTAAAGAATTAGCACTCTATTCCCATCAAGATTTGAACAATTCTAAATCCCATGCATTTCAATAGCTAGAGCTCTCCTATGTTTGGTGTAGAAGCCAGAGTGACAGATTTTCGTTCTGACAACATGGGTTCAAGACTAAATTCAGCTACTTATCGCTGTAGGGAGGCTGGATTAAATCAATGAATTAAATCTCAGAGCTTCAGATTCCCATCATTTTTTGTGAGATTTGGTGAGAATAACTCATTATGAAAGTAGTCCAATAACTTTTAATTTTAGCACAAATTGAGAAAAATTAAAGAAGTAAAATAAAATTCAAGGAAGTAAATGATGGTGCATATAAAATAAGAATTTGACTACCAACCAAAAGGTTGATGCAGCTAATCTACCAGCTGCCTTGTGAGTGGAAGATGTGGCAGTCTGCTTCCATAGGTATTACAGCTTTGAAAACTCTACTGGGAAATTCTACCCTCTGCCCTTTAACATGACTGTGTGTTAAAAACGACTACAATGCTAATGAATTCATTGTTTCAGTTTTATCAGCAAATTGTCTCTTAAGATTGACAGCCCAGGAAACTGTCTTATCGAGTCCTGTGAGAAGGAATCTACTAGGTACAGTGGGTATGGGAGTTTCTTGCTTCTTAAAATTACTTTTTCAAATACTGAATTACAAAAGACTTCCACTCATGGGAAATCGTATTTCAGTAGACCCACTGATGCCTGTCAAATTTCCTTTGTCATCATCATAATGGCAACAACAGATGACCTTACATTTGTGTCGTTCTGATTCGTAACAACCCTGTGTAGAAAAGAGCAGCACGCCTTGGTCCTACACTATCCTGACCGTCGTTATGCTTGCACCCATTGCTGCAGGACTGTGCCGAGATCCATCATGCTAAGGACTTCCTTTTTCCTGCCCCTCGAATTGACCGAGCCTGATGTCTGCTTTCAGGGTCGGGTGTCTGCTGTTAGTTTGTCCAAAGTGCGTGAAACTATCGGTTTTGTCATCCTTGACCCTGAGGAGCTTTCTGGCTGGGCTTTTTCCAAGACAGATTGTTGTTTGTTCTCTTGGTCATTCATGGTATTTCAATATATTCACCAGCACCATAATTCTAGTGCACAGATTCTTTGAACTTCGCTATTCACTATGCACGTGAAAGCGAAACTGAATAAAGAAGCGCACATTTACTGAGCGCTTAACCTTTGTTCATCTCAATTTCAAGGGCTAACTCATTTATGATCCCAAAATTTGAGGAACCGAATATTGTTATAATTCCCATTACACAGATGATGAAAGGGTGGAATGGACAGGGGATGTCACTTGCCAAGTGCAATGTCAGTATGTGACACAGGCAGCCTGGCCTTCAATCCACACTCTCCATGACAATGTAGGTATAAGTTCCATCCTGAAAAATCAATCTTAGAATAATCCATTCTTATTTTTAAAGAAATGTATCATTTCTTAAAGCGAATAAGCTTATATCAGGTGAATGTTAAAATACTTCCAGGCAATTTTAACTGAGAGAAAATACTCAAGATTAATACTCCAGGGATGTAGCAGCTTAAACCCATCCTAATCTTTTGATCTGGTCCAGGTGACTCATGACAAGTTAATGATTTCCTCCCCCCTAAGAGTTCCTCTCTTTCAATCGGTTCCAGCTGTCCTTAGGTGGTAATCTGGGATTAGAAGGACAGCAAATATGAATTTGCAGCTGCACTCCCTGAAAGAGAAGGTGAGATACAGGCCAACTAGCATAATGATGCCCTAAGGAACAGAGAGCCTTCGGGAAACGTTCTCTGACATATTAAAGCCAGTGTCTACAACCATTGCTTACATTACCATTTTCTGGAAAACCTGTTAATTTACATCTGTCCAAAAAGACTAATCTGCCTCTCCTCCGAGCATCTTCAAGTTTTGTTCAAAGCCCTGTACCAGTATGTGTTGTTCCAGGTACAACACACCATTGGCCATGGCTGGTCCCAACCCCTGGAAAAGGAGAGACAACTGTCCAAATACTTGGGTGAAGAGCTACTTGGTGCCATTTTGTAGGACCTCCTTCCAATTGTGTCCATCAATGCTTAGTCCTAACTGATGCTTCCAGCAGCAGTGAGCCAAGAAACCGAAAGACATCTAACTTTGGGCAAATATACTTCAAAAACCTCTTTAACTGCTGCTAAAAAGGAAAGCGTCACTGTGATGACTAAGATGTGCCACAGCCTGGCTGGGGTATTTCCCATTGGCTCTTTTGCATGCTAACATTGGATGGTGAAAAAGGAAGTCAAAAGAATTGTGGTGTTGGCAGCGTTGATTGAACGCAATGTGGGCTGTCAGTAGAAGGAACAAAGAAGTCTTAGAAGACGTAAAACAGGGAGGTGAGATTTTAGCTAGCATATTTTGGACATGTAATTGGGAAAAGCCAATCTCTACAAAAGGACACTGTGTGTGGTGTTGTACAGGATCAGTGAAAATGAGGGAAGCCTTCCAGTAGGGACGGACACAATAACCTGGACAATGGACACCCACAAGTGATTATGATGGCTCAGGAGTGTGTCTATATAACATCTGGTAAGAATTATGCAGAGCTGACTACAATGTAGCAACAACAAGAGGGAAAGACATGAAATGGGACAAGCACTGTCCTGAGTTTTCAATGTGCAATGTGTACATAGCTATGATATAGCAAGGTTGATATTTGAAGCAATTAATATTTAGTAAGCATCCACTCATAGGCGTCTCAGTGCAGTGTTTAAGTGATCAGAGGTTAACCAGAAGTACACAGTTCGAGCCCATATTCTGCTCTGCAGGAGAAAAATGTGACATTAAAACTCTTCTTCCATGAACATTTTCAGTCATGGAAACTATGGGACAGTTCTACCCTGTTCTACTGGGTCACTAGGAGTTGAAATTGACTTAAAGGCAGTGGGTTTGTTTTGATTCAAGAAGCATCTACTAGGTGTCAAACTTGGCTAGATACTTTTCATATATATTACCTTATACAACAAACGAAACCATCAATGGTATGTAAGTTATGGAAACTTAATAAAAGGACATATGAAGAACATGCTGGAATCCAGGAGAAACTGTGTGGAATTCCCTAGCCATCCTTCACACATACTAGGGATGATCCAGACAACTGCATATAGAATTTTATTTCTTTTGTTTCCATTGCCTACTCTAGTTCAATACTTCTCAAACCCCACTGTCCAAAAACAATAATTTCCCAGAGTGGTAGGCCCGAAATCATATTTAGTATGCTTCATGGTCCCTTTGATGGCACCTGCAGGGTGTTTTCAGAGTCCCTGGATACAACTGCGGAGGTTGCACTCAGGATGAACTTGCCTGGCTGACGGGGCAGCCTGACTGACCCAGCCTGCACCCTCTATGCAGCTGACTCTGCTGACGAAGCGATTCCTGTCACGAATTCACTTGTCCAGAGTAGAGCCATCTTTTAGACATTAGAAACTGACTAGAATTTAAAAGTTACTTGGAAGTCCATTGTTCTTCCCCCATATATCCTCATGGAAGATGAGTATTCCAGAGACAGTGAATTATGTAATGTGGCTCTGCTAACCCAAGTCTCTGAACATCCCATCAAAGGACAAATGGATCTAGGTACAAAAAAAAAAAAAAGGAAGACATTGATAGGATTCCCCTGTGAGTAACTGTGAACAGTCTTCATGGGAATGTCATCCTGCTCATATACAATGAGCCCTTTGAGAAGCAGAAGTGATCCCAGTACCAACAAGAACCAAGAGTAGACCATGGCTTCTGAACCCCGAGATACTGAAGCAGGGGAGCTGGATCCAGAAGATGCTGTGATATTTGAGGAACAGCAGCAAAACCAGGAGTCAGAACATGAAACAGAGTGCCAAGTTTCCCTGCCTATGGAACAAAGAAAGCCAAATGCTGTTGGGCAAAAGGCTTGCTTGGACAGTAATGCCTGAATTGGGGGAACTAGGTTTGCAGATCATGGTGCCTGAGCTGAGTGAATTGGGTTGAGGTTAAAAGTGGAGTGGAAGACCCTTTGGGCATTTATTGGTATCCATGAAAGGTCTTTGTTGTTGTTGTTTTATTTTTTTGAAAGCTCTTCATAACATTTCATGAAGAGCAACGGTCTCCTGAGCATTTCTCATTTATATTACCACATTTTGACTTCCATAATAATCATGGATATTGTTTGTGAGTTCTGTGTAGCCATTGCAATGAATTATAGAATCGCCACAAAAGGTGTAGCATGTTGTTTGAGCAACAGAATACCCAAGCATCATAAACTCAGAGGTCTTATTTAATCATCTCTAGATGGCAAACATTTTGCTCAATGCCTAGAGCATTGTAGATGCTCTGAAAAGGGTAATTAGTGTGATGAAGTTTAAGCAAATTTTAGAAAAAATTTTCAATGCAGTCAATGTTCATTAACAGAAAGAATATGTGTCATGCTCTTAATTATAGCCAGGTAGGTAGCAAAATCTTATAATTCTCCCCCAAACTCTAATACGGTAGGTACGGTAAAATATAATATTTCAATCATATTATTTCTATATTATAAAATCATATTATTAGTTACTGAACACATAATAGATTCATTTTACATATTTAATTAATATCAATATAATTAATAGTATTGACATCACAGCGTGTCATGTTTTTTCTCTCAAATATTTTTTTTCTTTTTTTTTTCTCTCAAATATTAAAGAGTATTGTTTCTTGTCAGTATATATTCTTCTAAAACATAATTTCATGCAAAATAAATCTTATTTCCAAGTTGTACTTCAACTAATTAATATACTCACCTATGAAGGGATAGCTAACCTTTCCTTCTCTGTTAAAAATAACTCTGCTATGGCTTTCTGCATGTTTTCTGCCTTAATCCCTGGTAATGAATTTAGAGTTAATTCCAGATGTGGACTAACTAGGTCACAGTGAAGGTGCTTCTAAAGACCTTAAAATCAAAACAAAATCCACTGCCCTCAAGTTGATTACAACTCATGGCTACCCTACTGTAGGACAGGGTAGAACTGACCATTCTGGGTTTCCCAGCTCATAAATCTTTTTGGAAATATAGAGTCACTATTGATTCGAATAGATCCGAAGGCTATGGGTTTTGTTTTGTTTTGTTTTGTGGGGTCCGTATGTATGCTTACCCCATGACATCTACAATATATAGAATGTTGGCATGAAAGCTAGTCACTGAAACCAGGGTAAGACAATAGTAACAGTGACCACTTTACCTTGTGACCGCTTTTCAGTGAGGAAACTTAGGTCAAGGTTACTTGCAGTATAAATGCTAAGATTTACATAACTATAACCTTTTTATCAATATAGTAGTTTTTATCAATATAGTAGTTTATAGGCCACTCAGCACATGTACGAGGAGACCTGGTAGTTTAGATTATGCATTGAGCTGCTAGATCCAAGAACAGCAATTTGAAACCACTGGCCACTCCATGGGAGAAAGATAAGGCTCTCTACTCCCACAAAGAGTTACAGTCGCAGAAACCCACAGGGGACAGGTCTACGGTGTTATATTGAGTTACCATTTGTTGAAGTTGACCCTCTAGCAGTGAGTTTGATTTTTTTGGCAGCACATCTACACATATCACTTTAATTGATCAATTAATCATCTTGACATATTGAAGGCTTGACCTTTCTTTTAAATATTCTGTAACCGCTGTCGGCGAAAGTAGGAGCCCTGGTGGTGTAGTGTATTGTGCACTGGGCTGCTAATCGTGGCTCAAAGTCAGCTGCTCCAGGCAAGAAAGATGAAGCTTTCTACTCTTGTGAAGATTCCATTTCCGAAACCCACAGGGGTAGCTCTACCCTGTCCTACAGCATCACTCAAAGTCAGAATGGCTGGATGGCAGTGAGTTTGGGTGGGGGATAGGTCAAAGTGCCAAACTGAAAACTAAACCAAAGCAAATTACCATCTATAAAGGATTTTATGGATCCTACAAGAAAAATGTTTCTCAATGGGAACTTTGATGAGGACTTTATTTAAAGCTGTCTTTTTTTTTAAATCACTTTATTGGGGGCTCTTACAGCTCTTATCACAATCCTTACATGCATCCAATTGTGTCAAGCCAGCATCCTTGTGAAAACAAGCTTGTCTTTTAAAGAGCAATATTGAAAAATGGATGTGTCCCAGGGACTAGAAAGGTCAATGGGTATAATGCATTCTCGACCATGCTAGGACATGCTGGTCTTGCAAGAAAAGTCAGAGTTCAATATAACCAAATGTATCCACCTGCAAATCCCTCTTCCTACAAAACCAGTGACATTCATATATCAAGAAGTAATTTCATATAGGGAAATAATCCCAGCTGGGTCCAATGTCGGTCCTCTGCTAACCTAGGCCCTCTGCAAGTCGATGAGTCTGAAAGGTGAAGCGGGAAGCAAGGAGATCACAGTGGATGGCTGCAGAGTTGCATTGATCCACTGTTGGTGGGAACATGGCAGAACACAGACAGCTGCAAAGTTGACTCCTAGGGCCAGTGGCCCCCATGGAGTCTCTCCTTAAGGTACACAGAGTCCCAGAAAGCAAGAAGGCAAAGGGGCAAAAAGAGGAATCTCATATAAAAGACCACATTCATGGAGGCGGCTGATTGAGAGGTTGGATTCTACCCCTCCTCCACTAGAGTGGACTTTGCTCCATTATAAGTAGATACAATGGGTTTGCTCCCCAGTTAGAGATTTTTTTAGGCTCCCTTATCGCATTGCTATTTATATATACTCTTATCACCCTTATTATATTGGAAGTTTGTTCTGGACTAAATCCTAATCTGATTCATTTTTGTAACCTTCCCAGCAATCAACATGCTGTCTTTCCAGAGCATTTACTGGTTTGAATAAGGGACTATATATTCTGCAAGGCTGATTATTTTAAAAACTTATGATGTTTTTTTTCTACCTTATAGTATTTATTCTAAAACAGTTTTGCCTTAATGCAACTAATGTTATGAACACTAGCCATAGATTGTTCAGGTACGCATATCTCCTATAAATTAATGTTAATGTTCCTTCAGCTGAGGTGCTTCAAGAGCAAGGAGGGTCCAAACAACCACCCCACAATTTCAACCAGATACACAGCCAGGGCACATCTACTTATTTTTCTTTGACATTCAATGCAGACTTCATGACGAAGAGGAAAAACTTTCCCCATTTTACTCTTGACTCAATGCAGAGGGATTTTAAACATTTGTGGGAAATGAGATGAAAGAAAAGGGGAAATTTCCACAAACCCTCTCATAGTTACCTATTGGCTCTACATAAAATGTCTTGTCCTTTAGATAATTCTTATTATGTGGGGAAGAAAAAGATGGTATGACTAAAGAGGTCAACTAATAGGAAAGCATTATTTACACAAGTAGAAATTAGAGTATAAACAGTAAACATACAAATTTTTAAAATTATCATTCTCACCAGAAAAAAAGTCTTAATTAAAGCACTCATAAAGTTACTCACCTTCCCGACACAACCGCCGAAGACAAAGCGGGTGAATAAGCAAATGTGGTGAAGAAAGCTGA
>NW_022111372.1:76131942-76134580 GCF_000313985.2 Echinops telfairi
TTGAGAAACGATGTACAAATGCGCTTTACACAATTGATGTGTGTATGGATTGGGATAACAGTTGTATGAGCCCCTAATAAAATGTTTTAAAAAAAATAAAGCACTCATAAAGTATCATTTTAAGTCTATAAAATTAATGAAACCATTTATCATGATGAAACCTACTGTTATCACAGAAATAAGGAGTTCAGTTCCTACATGCATTCCTAGTAGTAAATTGGTAGAAAACTTCTCATATCAAAATGGCAATACAGCAAGAAATATAACAATGTTGTAATCCTTGGAACCAATAAATTTATTTTTGTGAATATGTACTCTAAAAGCAATTTAACAGAAGCAAAAATAGTAGATGCATAGCAGTATTTATTGCAGCATTACTAAAATAAAAGAAAACCAGGAAGTAATGTAAACATGCAACAATCAGGCAGTGATTTAGTAAAATGCAATAGATCACCATGAAGTAATTTTATACTGCTGTTAAAATTATTGCAACTATGGAAATGTATAAAATGTTTATGATGTACAATTAAATGAGAAATGAAAAATATAAAATAATATGTATACTATGATTGTAGCAATGTAAATATGTATATAATGTAGTGAAAGATAGGAGAATAATATATACAGATAAAAATTATTATACTGCTGTTGAGTTCAGATATCGAGTTAATAAGGGGCTCACATTTTTCCATGTATAATATTCTCAGAGCAACTTAGAAATTAATAATTTTTATTATCCAAGCTACATTTACATCCACCATTTGTTCAACAGCCCACATCATTCTGTATTGTTTTTTTCCACTGAGATATTATGAACCAAGTTAATATGCTTATGGGGACCTCTATATGACTTACTCATTCCAAAAGTCAGTTCAAGTAGGTCATAGCCCTGCCTTGTCTCAACAAATCTTTATGTTCTCGTACTTTCAACATTTTTATCCAAATTCATTTCATGTTGGAAGGTCTCACTCACCTCTCACCCCTGTGACTCTTAAGAGGTTCAGCTGGCCCATTTGTTCACTATCTGAACAATGATTAATTGATTTCTTACTATTGGTTGATTCATCAAATTTTAAATATTTGTCACTGTTAAGAGTTGTGTTCAGCCGGGTTGTCTAGAGAAACAAATCCAGTGACACTGATCTATGTATATCAAGAAGTAATTATTTATCAAGAAGACTTCACAGCCCGGTCCAACTCAAGCCCTCAAGTGCCTCATCAGACGCATGTAGCTGCATGCCTGGTGATGCAGGCACGGATGGTGAGCTGGTCCACAGAAAGGTCACAGGCTTGCGGGTGCGGAGTCGTATGGATCCAAAGTCAGTGGAAATGTCCATGATGCAGACAGCTTTCAGGGATGGGTGTCCCACCTGGGGCTGCCCCTTGAGGCAGGAAGAGCTCCAGGAGGCAGGAAGGTGTGGGGCAGAGAAAGACTTCTGTCTCCATGCACCTTGCTCTTATACCAAAGGCTTATGACATAAGTCAGGTGTCATCAGGCTGCGACTTAACTGACAAGTTTAACTCTATCCCTAGCCAGGAGTGTCCAGTTGACATAATCCCTAACTACCACCAGAGTATATGTATTTCTTTTGCCCTAAGCACAATGAAGATTCTACAAAGGTGAGATCAAGTTTGCTATTTCTTATTTTATCACCATTTCTCATCAAGCCTAGTGTGCAGCTTTTATAAAGGGAATACTCAATAAAATTACTCAGTGCATGAAGCCTAAGTTTTCTCCAAAATAAAACCTACTCAGTTTGCTAATGAACGTAAATGCCTATAAATGCTTTCCAAAATCCCACCCAAGTATCAATATGTGGTTTTTCCTTTTTTCCTTTTTAATTATTGATTTATGATAACAATCGTGATTTCTGTAAGTAGATTTACCAATGGCTCCAGCTAGTTTGTTTTTACTATATACATCATGTTTATGTTTCCATGAATTATTAGCAGTATTCAATTAATCTCAACATTATAGAAATGAATTAATATTTTCTATGTGAACTTCTTTAAAGCATATATGACAAACAGGCCAACTGGTAAAGAACAAAAATCATATAGCTTACTGTCCATTTATAGGATACGGTAATAGAGAAACCTTAAACATGCAATCTGGTTAGAATGATTTGCGCTGGGGGAGAATAACAGACATGTTTGAAATCAATAAAAAGAAATGAAAGAAATAATTTATGAGATATATACATACAATATTAATTAAACAAATAACATCCGTATTAAAGAAATGTGTTAAAGTTATTAGATCAGGTAGTAGAATAATTATTTTGTATCAGAAATGCTCTTCTATAAATTGATGAACCATAAGAAAGAATTGCTGAGTATTGTACTTTTTCTCTAGAAAACTGTTCCTAGATTGGAAAATGTTCTTTATTTTAGTATTTTGTAATTATATTCAAGTTCAAAAGCACTGTATTTTCTTACTTATGTTAAAATTACTTGTAAAATTATTTCTAAAATAGAAATGTCTTAGTAATATTTATTATCATTACATTATCCTCCTGGGGACGAACAACAGAAACCATGGGAGACGGGACACAGTGGTTAGTGAAAGCCAGTCAGGGTGCGATGTAACAACGATGAAAAATACAACTTTCCTCGAGTTCCTAAATGTTTCCTCCCC
>NW_022111372.1:76135160-76148925 GCF_000313985.2 Echinops telfairi
TAAACGTCCAGAAAAGAATGATGGCAACATATGTACAAATACGATTTAAGAAAGAAAGAGAGAGAGAGAAAGAATGAGAGAGAGAGAGAAGGAAGGGAGGGAGGGAGGGAGGAAGGAAGGAAGTCACCCTTCAGGGGCTGCCTGAGCCGTCCTTGATGAAGTTCAGTACACTGGGGTCACATAGTCATGGCTCATGCCCCGACTACCTGGTCTGCAGGCCTTGCACCAATCTCGTAAACCCTTCCGCCTAACAACGTACATCCTCTAATCATGGTCTAGTTCCTCCTTCGGTAGTCCCACCTATCACTGTCATGTATTGATCTACTGCCAATCACATTTTGCAACAGTTTTCTCTGTCCCCCCATGTCCTATTGAAGTCTCTGAATCTCTGAAAACGTCTGGACATCTTTATGACATCTTGCTAATGATCTCCTTCATCTGGGTGATGTGTCTTTGTCTTGTCTTTTCCTGTCTAAGATGTAATAAATGTTCTCCTTAAATTAAATTGGACATTTGGGTCTATTTCATATCCTACAAAACCTCCAAATGGAATTAAGTATTCCCCTTCCATGTTCCCAAACATACTCAATTAGTATACGTAACACGTAGTTCTTCATTCAAATGTTAAAAAATGTTTATTGAATGCTGTTTATGCACTTGTTGCAACAGTGAATGACACAGCTACTCTCTTTACTCTCATGAAACTCAGGATATTAATCAATATATTTGAATATAACCAATTATACTTCCAATATGCATTATAAGTGAAAAACACAGGGATCTAAGAAATGATATAGCAAGAGCACTAAAACCTTAGTCTCGGAGAACAAAAAAGAAGCATTGTTGGGAAAGTCACTTCAGGTGAGACCTGCGGGAATGCATCGGGGCTGCTCAGAGAAGTAGAAGGCATGAGAACTGAACCACGAAGAGCATATTGGAAACGCCTGATGGAAGGGATCTTGGCATATGCAGTATGCTGTCAAAATAAGATCGGAGTAACTAGCATATTTAACAAGATGTGTCTACAACCTAAGCAATTGCTAGAAAATGTTGCGCCTATTGGCCAGATGAAAGATTTGTTCTTTTATCCTAAGGGCACTCAAACCAAAAAAAGCCAACTCACTCTCATTGAATTGATTCGAACTCATAATGACCCTATATGACATAAGAGAACTACCTTGGTTGGTTTTCCAAGACAGTAATTCTACAGAAGAAAGCCTCATCTTTCTCCCACAAAGCAGCTGATGGTTTCAAACTACTGACCTTTCAGTTAGCACCCCAAGGAGCTATTAATTAGCTATGTAGATGCCTGTACCTCTACAGACTTGAAAGTGAATATTTTCATATTATACTTTCAGAATCTTAGATGGTACCTGGCATGCAGTGGGAACTCAATATGTAAAAGATGAATAACTGAAAAAAGAAAGAATGAATGATCCTATGTCCTTCTGTCCAAAGAATAAAACATTTTGTTTTATTAAGGACTTTTTCAAATATCAGAGAGGTAGCAAAGTGTGCACATATGTTTTACTACATCTTTTCCAAATGGCATTTTAAAAAACATTGCAAACAATGTCCAATGGAACATAGTTAAGGGGATACTAAGCAGGCTGATGTTAATTGCAGCAAATCAATTCCAATTCGTAGTGCCCCTTGTGGGCGGAATGTAAGTACTCCATAGATTTTTAAGGCTGTGGCATGCCAGAAGCAGACGGCCAGCTCTATCTCCTACAACATCTCTGGGAGGTTCGGACTATTAGCGGACTACATAACCATTAGCTCTACCCAGAGATTCCCTGCTAGACAAGTGGACTGCTCTGTAATCAAAACAAATGTCTAGTCAGGGCACTATCCAAATATGGTCTCCCCATACAAGTATTCTATCACCAGAAAATGTTTTGAGGCTACAGAATCCACCAATGCATACCTTCAGAAAAATCTCCAGCAGCATGCCAGCTCAGATCAGTGACAATAACGAGAAGAAAAGTGCTGTCCTCCCACAATGACCTGGGAGTGTGATGAGAAAGAGCAATTTAGAGCTTTGATTAGGATCTGCTCCGAGTGTGTTCTCATCAGGGGTGATTACTTTTCAGTCCTCTAGCTAGTCCTTTGACCTCAGCTGAAGCCATGCCTATGCAGTCTTTTCTTCCCAAGCAGGCAACAAACAAAAGCCTCCTGAAATTTCAAATAGTCACACTTTTCATGGTAGACCACTTGAGAGCTTGCCTCCCCCACCTGTTTTGGGACAAGCTTTGATCCTCTTACTCAGCTGCCTTTCTGTCAGTGGCTCATTATGCCCATAGAATAAAATAAAACTTTGTAAGTTTCACACATAACACCCTAACTTCATACCTCCTCAGTCTGCTTGGCTAACCCTCTCTCCCAACTCGCAGTAAGGAACCCTATCAGGCAGTCAGGCTAGCCCTGTTTGTGTCCCAGATCTTACCCTTTGGCAGGAGTAGAAAGACTGCGGTTAGCACTCCAACATGTCACCCACAGTACCACTAAGGCTCCTGGACCACCCTGCTACCTCCCCTTCTTCAAACTCAATGTGGTTAAGCTACTGTTATGTTGATGGGAGGCAAAGAGGTAAACAACCACTTTCTCTTTTTTTTCTGCTTCTTTTTAAACAGTTTCATCCACATGTCATACAATTCAATAATTCATGTGTTCCTGTTTTCTTCCTTTTTCTTCTGTTTATTTTCTTTTTTCCGACAATTTGCTTCACAGCTAAACAAAAGAATGACTAGCAGACTGAGCACGCAGTAATCAAGAATCTAAACAACAGGTCTTTCATTTAATGTCTGACTTTCTTTCACAAAACCCATCTGTGGAGGTGCCACGTTTGTCCCCACAAGGGCTACCCAACTAGAACCATGGGAAGGCCACTTCATGGTGGTGCTTACCAAGTTTCATGTAACTGGGAGCTATGCAAGCAAGGGACTTAGTGAAAAAAGCAGATTCCGGTGCATTCTCCCAAACCCAGGTAATGTTGAAACAGTCTGTGGTGGGGCCAGGAATCTGCACTTGTCGTCATTTTCCCAGATAGCTCTGATGGAAGAGTTCAAAGATATTACTGTGAGAAGCATGGGGCCACTTTGTTCAGTTGGATTCTCTCTGTTTTACACAGCCTGCTCTTCTAATTCATTATGTGCCTCCTAACATACTAAAGACAGAATTCACCCACATAACTATATTTTCGGTGACAAAACGCTTTGGGGGAAATGAAGAACCAATTATCACTTCAGAGCATAAACACATAGTTTTTTCAGCTTAGTGCCTTCAGTAAGAAATCAGCATGGTGAGGTCACTCTGACATTGGCTTAAAGCAGTGTTCTGAGTAACAGACCAGGGGTTGGTACATTTTTCTTGGCCAAATATATTCCAAAAGAAAATATCTCTTCATAAGAATCCAGTTTTATTCCACAAATGCCTTTCAAGTGCTTGTGACTCTCCAGGCATGAGACTGGACGGGAACTTTAAGACCTCAGCATGTATTTCTACCAGCATTGTTTTGGGTTCTGAGAGCCAGGCACACTATGTCTCATTCATACATCTGATTATTATATCCAACATTAGTTAGGTGACAAATAAGAAAGAGAGCAGTTTTGAAAACATAACGATTTATTGATAGTTCCTTGAGACTTGCAGCCTAAAATTGAATGGAGTTTATCAGTAAAAAGCACATGTTAAAAGAGAATCACTCAGAGAAAAATCGCTCTGTCCCACAATATCACATAATGGATATTTCTGAGCCAAATCTTTTTATCTACTCCTCACTGGTAAAGTTTTCAGATATCTACTTTTCAGTAGGCAAGTTTCCCACAAAACATTTTTGCTGAATTTTTATCAACAGCTAGTTTTGCATGTTTTCTTCATTTAAAGGGGCCAGGTTAATGGTTAATGTACGAAAGGAAATTAATAGAGATTATGCAAATGGTGGTAGGAACATAGCTAAGATGTTTTCAAAATAAAAATAAACAAAACTGAAACTACAACTCTTAAAGCTCTCCTTAAAAAGTAGATTTGATATTTGGAAGTAGGGGGGAAAAACAAGAAAATAGAATATACGAGCACAATCTTTTCACAGTAAAATGTCTTGCAAAGCTTCTGTTTTCTTTTAAGAGAAGAAGAAAAGGGTTCAAATTAAGAAAATCAAGGGCCTCCGTAAGTAAGGAGTAAAATGGCTCCATTTACAGATGGCATGGTACTCTACATAGAATCCACCGGACAAGTACTGCTCACCTTTACCGACTGCACGTCACTAGGAATTCACTTATGTTGTTTTTGTTGTTGTTAAGGGCCATCAAGTTGGTTCCGACGCATGGAGACCCTGTGCATAAAAGAACGAAGCCCTTCACAGTACTGTGCCCTCCTTACACTTGTTCTGCTGCCTAAATCCACTGTTGAATGATGGTGTCAATGCGGCTCATTGCAGGGCTTCCTTTTTTTTGCGGCCCCTCCACTTTGTCAAGCACAAGGGCCTTCTCCAAGGAATGGTCTCTCCTGACAATGTGTCCCGAGTACTGTATATGAAATGAAATCTTTCCTTCCTTGCCTGTGAGGAGGATTCTAGCCTTAATTCTGCCAAGACAGATCTATTTGTCCATGATACTTTCAATATTATTCTATTCTCCAGGACCACAATTCAAATGCATCAATTCTTCTTTGGTTTCCTGTATTCAATGTCCAAGATTCACAAATTACTTAAAGCAATGTAAAATACTATTGCTTGGGTCAGGAACACCTGAGTCCTCAAAGTGAGCTCTTTGCTTTTCAATACTCCGAAGAGGTCTTATGGAGCAGATTTACCTAACAATAGATCATATAAATGGAAAAACACAATATTTGTCACTTTGTGTCTGATTTTCTTCATTTAGCCTAGTGCTCTCCAGGTTCCTCCATGTTCAGTACATAGCACGATTTCATTTATCTTTATGGCTGAATAAAATTTCATTGCACATATACTCACATGTCCTTTCTCATCCATCTATTGGTGAATGCTTGGGTTCTTTCCAACTTCTGGTGATTTCAAATAGTGCCTCGATTAACATTTTGTCTGTTTGTATCTCTGCTTACATTTAGTTTGCACATAAATTTGGGAGTGGAATTGCTAGGTCATTTGGCGATTCTATGTTTAACTTTTTGACGTTAACTGTTTTCCACAGCAGCTGCGCCGTTTTACATCCTCTTCATATAATGGCTTATTTTATGGGAGATTGTACAGTCTTAATTTAATATCCCCATTATCATGAGTGAAAATAAAAACATCGAAGCAAATGTGTTCTTTGTTAATTATGCATAATTAAAGTAATCACCGTGGGTGAATTAATGCTACAGCAATAAATGGCCAATCTTTAAGCCATAGGGGAAAAAATGAACAAACCTGTGGTTAAGTCGACTGGGAGTGAAGAAAATGTTAGCACTGAAAGTAAGGGGAGTGGTTTTACTGGGCCCTTCTATTTCACATAGCAGACAACTGAGAGCTAATGGTCAATAACTTGTTAGGATTACACTTTCCTCAATGTCTTAATCAGATAACTATCATAAAATTATGGTTTCATCTATCTTCACATATTCAAGATAACGCTTTTATGAAGTAACCATAAATATCTACTAGCTTCTTTGATATTCTTTGAGGCCAAAGAATTTTATATAGCTCCTGTTGTTGTAGTTAGATCCCACAGTGTCAGTTCCGACCCATAACGACCCTGGGTGCAACAGAAGAAACCCTGCATGGTCCTGCGCCATCCTCACAACTGTTCCTGTGCCTGAGCCCGCTGAATCAGCAACTGTGTCAATCACCTCAGCGAGGGCCTTACACGTCTTCACCATCCCTCCACTTAAGGCCCTCTCATTCACTCTGTCCTTACTCTTATTCTTTCCTCCTTTCTCCCTATCTTTCAATCTGAAATGCACTGCCAGGCACTAGGAAGATGAGAAAGTGTATGAGATTATTCATTTATTTCAAGAATGACCGCTAGTAAAACCCTTGTTGAAAAAGTTTAATATTAACCTCAAAGCTTACAGTTCCTAATTACCACCAATGGTTTACCTAAACACTGCCAATTCCAACCTACCCAGCTGTACCACGGAAGAAAGGACCTGGTGACCGGTTTCTGCTAAGATGACTGGGAGTGTGCATGCAGACCCCAATGCGGTGCACCAAATCTGTGGGGCAACGTAACCACAGGAAGCGAAAATAAAAAAGAGAGAGAGAGAAAGAAATTTTATATATATAAGCTTACTGCCTAGAAAATACTATGACACAGTTCTACTCTGTAATACATGGACTCAAAATCAACCTATAACAACAATTTACCAAGCTTACCAAGGAATATCTTCAAACAGATTAATTTCCTTATTCTTCCACTACACTGGCATATCTTGATTCATCTCGGTAATTAAAACTCATAAATAGAACAGGATTGGCCCTCATTCTGTTAGGGTTAAACTGACATGGAGAAATAAGCATGAACATTTTTTCTTTCTCTTCTTTCCTAGCATGAGCATTTTACTCCCTTTATTTCCCCAGTGCCAGAACATGAATTCCTGGAGGAACGCAGAGTCCATGCACTCTCAGCCCCAGATCGGTGCCTGGGTCTCCTACAGACCAGGCTGGCTTTCGGAAACAGTCACAACCCGGAAGGCACCTGGCCCATCATCAGCTGTAGATCAAACATATCACCACTCTGTCCCGAGCTGCATAGCTGAGTTCCCACAAAATACCCTAGTATGTTGTGTTCCGCTCACATAAGCTACCTGACTGAAAGTAGCTTATGCAATAAAAAACATGTAATTAACTAGTGTATCAAGAAGTAGAGTGTTTCTGGGCTAGTGCAGGTAGCTCAATGATGTCATCGAAGACCTAAATCGGTCTCTTAGCAACCGTGCGACTTTATCATATACATTACTTCTACGGTAATTTCTTCTGTGAACAGTGACAGCACTGGGAAACATACAATAAATTTTTGCTGTCACCATCATTAGTATGATAAACATTAGCATTTTATAAAATATTTTACTTGCTTAAGAGACATTCTACTAGAACCAAAGTGATATCTCATTGACTTGGTAATCCCTGAGGCTTCTTATCTGTTTCCCACGGAGACAGAATGAAAGTATAGTCAGAGCAGTCAGTACGGTGCCACAGTTCAAAGGCTGCAAACTGTCCACCTGGGAAGGGAGTCCTGGTTGCTATTTGTGCCCCATCCAGACTCTTTGTGTCCTACCCGACCACTAGGGGTAGGTGCAAACTTTTAAGGAGAACAAAATGCAACCACATTGATTAACTGTCTAAATCCTGCTTAGGGTACACAGCACCTTTTAAAATAGCTTTCTGGTGGGTGTTGTTTTCAATGGTCAGAAATAACAGGATCTGGAAATAAATTAAGATTTTTTTTAAATGACAAACAAAACAAGCAGAAAGTGGTAAATCACAAATCCCAGATCTCAAGGGTTCATCCTCATTCTGAGTCTAACCAGCGAGGCCCACGGGAAAGTGACCTACCTGTACACACGTTAGGAAGATGAAATTGTCAAGCCAACACAGGCCGCCTACAACTCATCACGGGAGCTCAAGGGCCAAGGAGGGCAGGTTCATTTGATGTAAAGCAGACTCTTTATGCAAGTTGCTGGCAGAGCCATGTCAAGAAATACGTATCCAAAACACCAACTTCTTACTAAATCTACTCGTCGCTTTCCAATGATTTCATTATCAGACAGTTCACATTTATAACAATAGTAAAAATATCTCTTTGTGCATAATTCTGTATGTCCAGCAGTAACAACTGTAAGAAATAGAACAAGAATAAAGATGGCTATGATGGTGGAAGCTATGTTAACTTGTCTGGATCATAATTTTCTTTTTTTCTTTTTTAACATTTTATTAGGGGCTCACACAACTGTTATCCCAATCCATACACACATCAATTGTGTAAAGTGCATTTGTACATCATTTCTCAAAACATTTTCTCTCCATTTAAACCCCCGACATTAGGTCCTCATTTTTCCCCTCCCTCCCCGCTCCCCCCTCCCGCATGAGCCCTTGATAGTTTATAAATGGGTATTTTGTCATATCTTGCCCTGTCCGACGTCTCCCTTCATCCACTTTTCGGTTGTCTGTCCCCCAGGGAGGAGGTCACACACAGTTCCATGTAATCGGTTCCCTCTTTCCTACCCATTCTCCCTTTACCCTCCCTGTTTTGCCACTCACACCACTGGTCCTACAGGGCTCATCCGTCCTGGATTCCCTGTATTTTCAGTTCCTATCTGTACCAGTGTACCTCCTCTGGTCCAGCCAGTCTTGCAAGATAGAATTCGAGTCATGGTAGTGGGAGCGGGGAGGAAACCTTTAGGAACTAGAGGAAGATTGTATTTCTCATCATTGTTACATCGCACCCTGACTGGCTCATCTCCTCCCCGAGACCCCTCTGCAAGGGGATCTCCAGTGGCCTACTAATGGGCTTTGGATCTCCACTCCGCACTCCCCCCATCATTCAGTATGGTAAGATTTTTTGTTCTGATGATGCCTTACACCTGATCCCTTCGACACCTCGTGGTTGCATAGGCTGGTGTGCTTCCTCCATGTGGGCTTTGTTGCTTCTGAGCTTGATGGCCGCTTGATTGGATCATACTTTTCAATGGCTCGACAAATAAGTTCTGATGTAATATGGCATTTATGTAATGATGCAGTCATCCTCCCTTTTTGATCTGACGTGCTCATCCTCCACTTTTTTATAGCACTGGTTTCAGAACAATCTAGTCTTTGGAGCATACTCCAAAGTATTATTATTTGTTGTAATAATTCATCTTCCTTTCCTAATTATGTAACATTACATGTCATTGTCTCTCATCCCACTCTCAGGACAAGTCTAAGAAGCAGAAATGGAGCCAATCCTTTCTCTGGATAAAGGGTCATTTTGTAGTGGCACATGAAATCCCAAAATTCTGAATCAACATCCCCCGCATGTCTAAACAAGCAAGCAAACAAGCACATCAACAAACAAGAACCAGGCCCCATAAGGTTACTCCAAAGGCTTTCTGTTGCAAAGCAGTGGAAACTTTCCTTTGAACAAAAATACTTAGTTAGACCAGGAAATATTTTTTATGGATTATGCTTCACAAACTAATCTAAAAAAGCTCAGAATAAGTGTTTGGTTAGATGAATGGATTTACTGTATATACTCGAGTATAAGCTGATGCAAATATCAGCCAAGGCACCTAATTTTACCACATATATTGCATTAAAAATGTGCTGAAAAACTCAGCTTATAGTCGAGTGTATACGGTATCTCAGGCAACTAGATCACAGTTCTAACAAAAGCTATACAATTCTTCCGCAGTTTGGGCTTCATTGAATTTTGAAACACTCAACGACCAGTACAATAGTCAAGGATATTAGCCAAGAGTTAAGGTATAACTCCTAGGGTGGTGCAAATAGTTTATCTGGCTAGCTGCACACGAAAAGGCTGGAGGTTCTAGTCCAAAGGTGTCTGTCAAGGAAGCCTAGCAATCTAATTCTACAAAAGGCCAACCACTGAAAAATCGATGGAGCAGCTGACTGTGAAGCAGACAGAGTCACCAAGATTCAAACAGAGTCCATTACAACTAGTTTCCTTGTTGTTGTTTGTTTCTGAGCCATCTTTCTATCCCTTGATTAGCTTAATGAAGACACTTTGTCAATGTTAAATAATCATATCTCTTTATTATAATTATTTAACTTGTCCCTTAAATCTGAACTGTTTCCAATATAGCAGCCAATAATCATGTGGTATTTAATTTTAAGTTAATTCAAAGAAATGGAAAGTTCCCTTCTCCAGTTGCACTAGTCACATAACATGGATTCAACAGCTACATAAGTCAGGTATGCAGTCCTGCAGCACTTTCAATAAGGAGCACAGTATCCAGGCTAGCAAGGCCCTGACAGTCAGACTGGCCACAAACCAGTCTACACTATAGTTAAATCCAACCAAACTACCATCAAATTCATTTCAATTCACAGCAACTTTATGCAAGGTTTCCAAGACTAAAAATATTTACCAAAGCAGACAGTCTGATTTTTCTCACCTCCACGGACTGCTAAGTTTGACCTGCTAACCTTGCAGGGAGTAGCCCACAAGTAACCTGGCCCACAGTGTTACCAAGGCTCCTTGGACAAGGGTTGTTGTTTTGGAGAGTCAATAACTAGGCTCCAACTCAGAGCAACCTTACGCACGATGGAATGAAACACTACCTGGTCCTATGCCATCCTCATAATTGCTATGTCTGAGTCCAACTGCCACAGCCAACGTGTCAATCAATCTCACTGAGCTGCTTCTTCTCTCTCTCTTTTTTTTTGGATGAGAAGCATTTTATCCTTTTTTTTTAATGGTCTCTATAAATTAACCTATCCTGGATTTTATTTTATTTTTTAATCATTTTATTGAGGGTTCGTACAACTCATCACAATACATTCATACATACATTGTGTCAAGCACATTTGTACATTTGTTGCCATGATCATTCTCAAAACATTTTCTTTCTATTTGAGCCCTTGATAGCAGCTCCTCATTTTTTCCTTCCTTCTCCTACCCTCTGTCCCTCATGAACCCTTGATAAATAGATTATTTTCATATCTTTCCTAACTTTTAAATGCTTTTTTGTTCCTTTATTATGTTCTTGATGTAATTTCACCACTCATCAGGTAATCTTCCATTAGTGGTCAATCAATTCTATTCTTGAGATGTTCTTTATGCCCAAGTGGGATAGACTCAAGATTACCTTTTGGCTCTTGTGGACTTGCTTTCATGTTCTTCAGCTGCAACCTGAACTTACATCTAAGTAACTGGTAGTCTGTTCTATAGCACCTGGCCTTATGGAGCTTCTTCCTCATATCTTACCATAGATCAATCCATTTGATTCCCGTGTGTTCCATCTGGAGAAACCCATATGCATAGTCACTATTTTGTTATTGAAAAAAAAATATTTGCAATGAATAAATGGTCTTCGAACATTCTTCCGTGATCTCCAGCTTCATTTCTATCACTAAATCCCTATTTTTGAAATATCATTTCTTCCTCTTTGTTTCTAACTTTTCCATTCAAATCGCCAAATGGTTGCATCCTGATGACATGTTGATCAATTCAGACTGAAGAAGTTAGTAGACGTCTTCAATATCTTCATCACTCTTTTGAGTGATTGGTGCATAATCTGAATAATAGTTCTGTTACTGAAGTTTTACTTGTGTATATATATAAATATTGTGCTATCACAGACAGTATTGTACTTTAAGATAGATCTTCTAGCATTACAGAAACAAGAAAAAAGTCCTTTTTTTATGAATGTGGTACCATTTCTTTTGAATTTTTCAGTCCCAGCATAGTAAAGCATATGACTGTCTAATTCAAAAGGGTTGATACCAATCCATTTAAGCTCACAAAAGCTTAGAATATATATGTGAGGCCCATTATATTTTTGATGACTTCCAATTTTCTTAAATTTACACTGTGTACATTTGATATTCTGATACTACATATTATTATTATTAATAGATATTATCAGCTGTTTCTTCTCATTTTGAGTCATCCCCCATCAGTAAATGAAGGTCCTGAAAGCTTTATTCTATGCACATCACTATGATCAACTCTACTTTGAGGAGGCAGCTCTTCCTCAGTTGTATTTTGAGCGCCTTCCGACCTCAGCGGCTCATCTCCCATTACTATTCATAAGATTTTCCGTATATTTGACAATGTTGCATTGCTCTTCATAAGTTCTTCTGTGTCTAATCCTTCCACCGCAAACAGTTTATTCTTTCTTTGTAGTTGGCTCTCAGTCTAGAAGCTTTGTTGAAACCTGTTCATCTGGAGTGACCCTTCTGTTATTTGAAATACCGGTAATAAGACCTCCAATATTACAGTAATAAACAAGCCATCATAATATCACAAACTCACAGCCAAGCAGTGGCGTCCAGCACTATGTTAGACAATATTCTAAGGCCATTCACAACATTTTCAGTGACTCATCCCTCAGAATCCGGTTGCCCTTAACCTTGAAGCGCCATTGAAACCTACTCACCAAGCATGCCCATGCTGGCATTTGAAATACCAATGGCATAACTTCTAGCATTACAGAAACAAGCAAGCCACCACAGTTTGACCAGCTGACAGACAATTAGCGGAAGACATACTTGGTGCTCCATAAATATTTGCATGAATTAATGAAGGTACTAGCATACTGGGTCTAGCCTTCTATGAACTCTATTGGTAGGGAGGGATTTTGAGAAGTGAAAGCACAACCTACCAAAAGGCACAGTTTCTAAAACTGTCTGCCCCATTAGTGGTCGTTCAATCACAAACGGCAAAGTTCACTGGGGGTAGGAATGAACAACTCCAGGGAAGGAGAGAGAGGCAGGGTCAGGCATCAGAGAAGTGCCATTGGAAAACTCAAGTGAGGGCTGCCCTACAGAGTTGAAGCAGGACAGTGTCCTGGAAAAGCTGGCTCTCCATGAACTGCCAGGGAAGCTGCAGGAGAAGCCAGGCAAAGGGCATGATTCTTATGTAAAAACGCGACTGCAGGGGAAGAATCAAAACCTGGAAAAGCCAGGGGAACGCTGGAAAATTGAAGAGCTTAGTGATTAAAGGTAATGTGATGTCTCAAACAGACCTGGGTTCCAGTTCCCCCTCTGTCACTTTCTAATACAATAACTTAGGCAAGTCCTTTTGTACCTACCCCCAAGTTTCAGTTTCCTTGTCTGAAAACTGGGCAATAATTCATTCTTAAGCATTGTTCTACAGAATGAGCTAATATGTGTATTACCTGATACACAACACTGAATATAAATAAACTCTGGCTCTGAATAAACTGGCATGAATAGATGTTAGCTATTCCTATGAATTAGCATTAATTATTATGCAACTTAAAGCTAGAAGAGACGTTAGAGATCAACTCTATCCCAAATCTCGCACTCTCTCCTACCTGGAGTTCTGAATCCCGCTACAATCCCTCTGCCGGAGGTTGACCAGTTTATATATGAAAGATGTCAGTGATCTTTTAACTCACTGCTTTCTGAGCTAGGTTGTTCCGTTGCAGATGATTCTATCACATAAAATGGCCACGCTTCTCAATGGGACACGGTTTATGTTTACACGGTTTTTGTTGTGAGGACCTTCCTGTGTATTGTAAGATGTTAAGAATTTCTATCTTCCACTCTCTAAACCCCAGTAATACTCAGCCCATCACAGTAATACCGTGTGAATGACAATAACAAAAATCCTTCATATGTTCTTCCTGACCCCTCTCATCAAAGCACCACTACCTGTGAAAAACTAAGGTAAAGTTCTATTGGGCTTATTCATAAACAGCTAAAGGGATTCAGATTTCCAGAACAACAGGAACTGTGTGGCAGGTTGTGCCCATTTATTCTCAGTTCCATTCCTTGACCTCCCCGTGCTCTGCTGTGTTACTCGGAGGATTACTATTTCCCGAGGTCCCTTTGGCAACTGGCTCCTACGTCGCCTTATCCAAAGAGAGGTGGTGGAGTGTGGGAGAAAGGTGGAAGTCGGCTTCTCAGTTCCCTCCTGTTCTGCAGTGTGTGGTTTGGCTCTGGCAGAGGCAGCATCTCCTTCATTAGCGCAGCACCTGCTCCAGAGACCCCCTCCACAGTTCCAACTCCCACAAGGTTTTCCTTCCTTCCCTGTGATGCTGGCGTCTCAGCTTTTATATTACTTTCTCTTCCTGTTCACTCTCCATGCTTATAACCAGTCACAGCCTTCAATTGATCTCAGAG